>NC_136625.1:28943354-29298354 GCF_933228915.1 Telmatherina bonti | reverse complement strand
TGCGTGAAGAACATGACTCGTGGTATTTGAGAAGTTTTATTTTTCTTTTTTTCAGTGTTTCTTACAACAATACAGACATCACAGATTACATAGTTTTACAAACACAAAGCACATCACCACCTTGGCTGCTGATGCTGGAAGGGGAAAGGGGAAATGCTGTGGGATCCGGAGATTGCCAGTTCAGCCTTGGGCATCCTTTTTCCAGAGCCTTCACTCATCTGATGTAGCTTTAAAAGAACCTGCCCTTGAACTTTTTTTTTTCCCTCTTTTTTGCAGCATAGCAGTATGAGAATAATAGAAAAACCTTCTTTTGAGACATGTAAGGGTAAGAAAAAAAAAAAAAAAAGACTAGACTATAATTTGAGCATGTTGTAGCCCCATCTGACAGGAAGAAGAAATGGAGGGAGTTAAAAGAACTTCACACAGTTTCAACCAGTTCTGCTTGTCTGCGGGGAACCTTGGGCAGCAGGGATCCTCCCATTCCAGAAAACTGACACATAAGTCCTTGCTTCATGTTCAGACCTACAATTTTTCAGGGCATTGCAGAAAGATTACACCACCTAAACTTTGACCATCTAATCTGAAGTAGTTTATTACTTTTCTTTTTTTTTTAATCATTAATATTCCTGTACAGTCAAATAAAACTTCAACAAATTTTCAAATGATGTTTTTTTTTTTTCTTCAAAAATACAGAAGGCTTTTTATGCCCGCCCTTTTTTTCCCCCCTCAAAACATTATTCCCAAACCCTTCCGACTTAGAAAAGGACTTTGATATTATATATTTCAGTGTGTCTTCTCATGGTAATGTGTTTGTGTGTACATGTGTATGAACTCTATGTCATTTACACCCAACACTGTAAACATACATAGAACTATATTACATGTGCTTGCACTGCATCATGGAGGAGGAGGGGGGGGGGGGGGGGGGATTTGGTTTACGTCACGAGAACGCCACAAAAGAAGGGAGGTGAAGAGGGAGAACAGGGCTTGGGAGAAGAAAACTCCTTTTCAAAGTTTGAGGTTATTCTCAGTTTGGCTGAAAGCTCAATTTTAGTGGACCGGACCCAGTTTGTTTACTTTAGTAGTTTCTGCAACAAGGGAAAAAAAAACTTTGCCAAGTCATCATGGTTGTGCCTGCTGTCCAGCACTACGAAAGGATAAAAAAAGGGGGGAAAACTCTGTAGCAGGGTCCTTTCAGGGTCCAATTCCAGCAGCAAAGTGCTGCGTGGCATCAGAAGGGCTCGCCTGGGCTTTCAGCATCTCCACTGAGGGAAAGTCTTTCAGTGGAAACAAACATTTTAACCATCTGGGATTGCAGATCTCCATTTTTATTTTAGTCCAAGTGAGAAACAATGAAGTCAGCCTGAGAGTCACTGAGTGCTGCGCAATCATTTGTTCAAGCCAGTTTCACCCTGACAGTCAGCGGCGTCTTACAGACAGCCATCTTGTCTCTGGATGCTCTCACAGGGTTCAGAGCTACTGACCTAGTCCACAAGAGAAGAAGCAGAAGAAGAAGGAAAAAAAAAAAAAAAAAAAGTCGATCGGTAGGGAGAGGTTGAAATCCAAGATGGAGGAACGGACAGGAAGGATGAAGAGGTGAGAGAGGTGAGGGTTGTGCTCTTTACAAATAGACACGCCTCAGGTCTCCGGGCGAGGTGATGGTGTTGCACTGCGGGCACAACTTCTTGTTCCCCTGTGATGAACAGACAGAGAAAAGTCAACTCAATTAAATTATGTGACATTATTAAATGTGGTCTTCTTATGAAAACACGACTTGGAAATAAGAGGGGGGGAAAAAAAAAAACACAGGAAACCCAGATCAGGCCGCCACAGAAGTGAAGCATGCACAGCTCTGAGTTTACAATTCCGTAAACTTCTAACAACGTTTGACAGATGTGCGAAAATTTCTAGTGACTCTCACTACCTCCTCCTCCAGTGTGAGTCTAACCCATCTTCCTTCAGCCCTCTTCCTCTCCCTCCGCATTGCTTTGATACTGTGCCATCTGCAGTAAAGCAGCAGGCGATAATATGCAGCACAGAGCTGACAGTGTTACAGGATCCTGACTGGGTGGTCTTCATAACTGTCCTCCACCGCTTGTCTAGCAGCCATGTTTGTTCCATGTTGGAGCAGCTGGCTGCAAGAACATTCCTGCTGGGAGTTCCTACTGTGTTTTGGTTACAGATTAAAGGTAAATGTCAAAAAATATGTAAACAAATTCCCATCTGGATTCAACATGAATATCATGTGTGATTTTCTTCTGTTTGCATGGACAACAGGACATCCAAGGCTTTCATGTCGGTCTGCAGATGTAGATGTGGTCCTATAAATTCTACCTTTTAGGTGAAATGCAGCGAAACCTGCTATGCATAAAAATAACTCAAAGTTCACATTTTGAAAAGTTGGGAGCCAATTTGTCCCCTCATGGGTGGTACATTATAGTGGGCGGGGCCACACTAAGTAACAGGTGAACTGTCCAAACCATTGTATCGATGTCACTTCTAGTGGCAAAGATGGTGAACTGCAAACTGCTGAAATCAAAGCTTCAAGGCAGAAGTCTGCTCACAGACCAACATGCGACGACATCCGTCCATGACTGTAGCTCATCCCAGATTTCCCAACAGTCTAGTGTAATCTAAGCATGGGATTTGGGGGAAAAGTATGCTTTAGATCAGTTTGTCTCACTAAAAACACAAAGCTGGATGTAACATCAAACGTGTCTCAAAAAGAATGCAGCGCTTGTACTTGCAAAACGATTAGTTTTATCTAACCCTCACAGATCTTTATACCTGTTTCCCCGAACGCCACTAACTAAAGTCTTTGGCGCTAATTCAGAGGCTACAAAAAGTGTTTTTACGCCACAGATCAGACTCCTGCAAAGCAGCTTTGTGGCTTCTGAACACTCTGGACAGATTTAAGAGAAAGGTGAAGAAAAAAACGCAAGGATGAGGTTGGATGTGAGGAAAGATTTGGGAAGGTTTAACCCTTTCAGGCCCGATTAAAGAAAAGATGGGAAAAGAAAAGTCAAATATTTTGGATATGGGTCTTTATTTGACCCTTTAACAAAACATACCTAAAAAATGAACATTTATTACCATGTTATACGTCTACATTGTTACAGTGTAATCTGCTGCTTACTGGTATCTATTAGGGGGCAGAATACATGTATCAGATTGTGTTCTACAGGATTTTGAGCAAAGTTTTTACCATAAAGTGATGTTATGGGTTTCAGTAACTGTATGTATGAAATATGATGTTTGGCTTTTTAGGGTTCAAATGAACAGAAGCAGATTTTTTATTTGTAACCAAAACTCGTGCACAGCATCATCACTTGGACGGAAAAATCTTGGAAACTCATATCCTGAATTTTGCTGACAAATATCAACATGCAGCATTCTGCAAGTGTCTTAGTTTTTTTTTTATTTAACCATCTTTTTTAACTATATTTCCAGGAACATTTCCACTGTTTTGATGGTCGCCTGTCAATTTTCAGTAGCCCTGCTTATAGAGGACGGTAAGCGTGTGTGGGTGTGCGCCTGTCACGCTGCGCTCCATCTGCCGTGCTCATTACAGCCATAAGAAGAAGGGGAGGATTGGCCTTAACTAGATTCCGCGGCATTTACTTTGATCAGCGCGGTCCTTGTGTTTTTATAGCTGTCTCTAGGCTATGAGTTTAATGCCCCATACATTAGACCAGTAATACACATACACATGCACACACAGACACACAGGTTCACAGCAGATGGAAACAAAGCTTTCTCCTAAATGCTGAATTACAGTACAACTAATTTCAAAAACATGCACAGGCTGCTGTTTGGTTTGTACACAATAATTGTTCCAGAGAGTTATTAGCACACATAAATGCCAGGAGAAAGCAGAGTAAAGGCAGCAGTGTCGACAGTGGTGTGCCTGATTTGGCTTTAATTTAGTACGTTTCTTGAAAACACAATGAGCCTGAACTCAGAGATGAGAAATGATTTGTGGGTGTCTGATTAGTTTTTAACTTCTGAGCTGGTCACATTTACAAACAGAGGAAAAGACCTGCAGTGATCTATAAGGCACTAGGGTACATCCCCAGACCCACAACTGGTGGATCTAAGGAAGAAAACAAAATTAGAAATAATAATTTAAGATGAGGCTGAAATAAAAAAACAAAAAACAAAAACTGTATTTTCCCCAAAAGACCACTTTTAACTTAGATATAAAGTTTACTTTACTGCCAAACAGCAGGAGGGACCCCTCCTGGGTCTGGTTCTGGCAGTTTATCCTCCACTGTCCCCTGACACCCGATGTAACCTCAGGATGGGTGATAAACCACAAATCCACTGTAATCCGTTGGTTTCCTTAGCTAAGCAATTATTTTTATGAACTGTCTTATATGAACACAGTGATCACGCTGTAAGTTTAACTCATGTGGATCACATCACCGATTTGTTTTAATTGCATTAAAATCAGGCAGTGTCTGTAAGAGACTTTGTCATGAACATGCACTGTACAAATAATGCTGAACTGAAATTCCTCTATTTTGTTGCACATTCAAGTCAAGTTTGGACTTGGCAAAAAAAAAAAAAAAGTTTCTGAATGCAGGAATAACACAAAGTTCTTTCTGCAACTAGACAGTATTCCAACAATTACAGCAATCCTACGTCTTACACTACACTGTGTGCTCTCAACAACACTGTCCCTGTTAGTGACATTTTTGTGGGTTAAAACTGGGAAACGTAATCTGCTGAAGAGTAGGAGGAGGTTTGACATGGAGCATGTCACAAAACTGGAAAACAAGGAGTGTGGAAAAGTGAGTCCAGAAAACTGAGTCATTCAGAACATGGGAAGACAGACGAAATATGAGGGAAAAAAAAGAGTCAATAAGTCGACTGTTTATCCGCCCAGTACAGGGAACACTTCCATATTACGGCACACTGTTGTCTTCTATGCTCCATTTAGCACATTAGCACCAGGTAATTACACTATACTGAACATATTAGACTAACTAATAACCAACAAAATCACAGAAATGTGTGTTTGTGTGCAGACCTGAGGCATTTTGTATAAAAGAAAAAAAAAAAAAAAAAAAAAACCACATTGGAGTTAGAGCTAACCACTTTATTCCAACATTAACAAGCCTTTTGGGGACCATTCCATCTAAGCTCTTCCCCTACTGAGACTGGAAGTGTTTGCACTGCTTGGATTGTGCGTGCAGAGAGAGAACAGGCCATTTGGGGAATATTCCATTTTAGTTTCTCCCCATGGGGCACAAGTACAGAGAAACTCACTGACTATGAAATGAGGCTGCAATAACTGCATATCAAGAGGAGCTGCCCTGCAGAACAGAGGAGTTAGGATGTGTGTGTGTGTGTGTGTGTGTTTGAGCGTACCAGAGTCCTGAGCCAGCACTCTTCACAGTGAACGTGCCAGCACTGGATGGAGGTGAGCGGCATCGTGTAGGAGTCCTGAAGAAAACAGAGACACATGATAATGACACCATATTCAAGGGACACACACACACACACACACATCAGTTATTTTACTTTGCAACACATTTCCTGACTGAGCCACAACATTAGACCACTATACATGGAGTGACAGAGGCAGCAGCCATAAACCGCTGAGCAAGGCAGCACAATGGGAGCCACAGAACCAGCAGCCTGTGGGTCAAACACCGACACGCAAACACTGGCACGACACCGGGCAAGCATGGAGGAGGGCAGGCACAGGGAGAAGATGCGGGAGAAAGTCGTGAACGAGCGCTCCTTTCTTTTCCTCACGAAAAGAACAGAGAGATGAGGGAGGAATGGTGGGGAGAGGGGGAGGAAGAGGAGCAAAGGAGGGAGGGAGGGGGGTGCCTTACCCTCCGTAGGGGCTGTGGGAGGAGCCTCTTTATGCCGCTGCTGTAACCACCAATCACAAGGCCCCTGTACAGGCAGTAGAGGCCTAAGGGGAGGGACTTAGGTCGCCTCTCTCCAACCTCATTGGCCAGTGGCTGGGATCCTGGCCACGCCCCTATGCACTTGATGTCTGCGCCTGAATGGATAGCAGGCTTTCTCTGCGGAAGGAGGGGGGGAGGGGTGGGGGGTGGGACAGGAGAGGGGTCGGGGGACGAAAGGTGGCAGCTAATCACAGAGCCGTACTGATCGCTATCAAACTCCAAAGCACAACACACACGCCAACAGACGCCGGGGTGTTCACCAATAAAAACAGGCACGACACAACGATGGATGATGATTTTCCTAGAATACTAAAAAAGGCAGAAATGCTGCGATATTTTACTGGTTACTATCCAAAAACTAACTAAATGTTTAATTGGTTTCATGACATGATAACTTTGCCTGACATTACAAATAATACATATTTGTGCATTTCAACCAGGTTGATGAGCTCTCGCTCTTTCCCTTTCCTCGTGACGACAGACTGCCACAGTCTTAAACCTTCCGTCATTTTCTTGGGATGTCTTAAAGTGGTCCCAAGCCATTTTCTTCAGGCTTCCTGGTGGTCTGTTAAAGTTTGTCTTCCAACATTTTTACTGCTTTTTCACTCATTTCCACTTCAGTCCTTGTACCTGATAACTTACAGAGGAATGTCGTTATTGTTGCTAAGAATGATGCTAACTCAACAGATGAAGAACTTTGTATATCCCAAAAGCATGGGCGAAATAATCCACACTTAGATGCAGATGTGGACAAATCTAAACAGATTTCCTCAGTTTGAAGTAATTTTCTTCATTTTTTAATGAGTAAATGCTGTTGAGATGCAAAAAGAACTTGAAAAGACAGAAATGGAATAAAGTTTGTAGCATGCACAAGATGGCTGTCCAGGGAAATTCAGTTTTGCACTAAATCTATATATAACTAATTGAAATGGACCTTTGAGAAAGGAATGTCAAAGTTTCATCCGAACTCGGAGAAGGTAAAGGATATTACAAGCAACTCAGCCGGAGTTTTACTAACACTTCATACCGGACGAGTGAAAAGTCTGATAAGCCACCAAGAATCTGTTCTGTAGAAGAACAGGGTCTTAAAGAGATGACCTGAGAAAAGCACCTAAATCTTCAGCTTTCAATGTCTCTACAGAAGGGTAGCTCTCAAGAAGGTATTCATAAGGAAGGGAAATGGGGAGAAAAGGTCAAAATAAATGACCCAAGACCTGGACTGAAAACCAGTGGAAACGGGTCTGATGAAGTTATCAATCTTCTCCAGAGCATGAAGCTCATCATCACTAAATCAGTGTGGAATCATCTTGAAAGAGAACAAAACAAGGCGGCCAACATCCAGAGAAGAGCTGTGGAAAGTGCTTCAAAAAGCCTGGAGAGCCGTTTCTAGGACGGTATTATGGTATTTGGCGTTTTCTGAGCTTTTTACAGTGTTACAGTGTTGAATCCTCATCAGACATGTGAACGGCACTGTTTTTTATCACTTAAAACGCATGTTTGAGTTTGAATTTGAGTTCCAGCACGCTCTCCGTTCGGTTTCCATGGCAACGAAAAACGCGTCGTTTTAGAGAGTTTTTTCTACTTGGAAATCCTTGTGACGTCCCGGGGGATAAGGTTCGGTGATTGGTTACCTTCTACTGGTTAACAAGGGCATGTACAAATACATCAGGCGGGTGGAAAACGTGGGATAAAGTTATTTCCAACGATGACTGGTGAGTTTACCAAAGAGAGACATCCTGCTGCATTCGTTGCTGTGGGTTGCTGTTTTCCACTTCGTTTTCAGGGTCTGATTCAGGTTCCAACATGTAGGGCTGTATGCTATGTGTTGACATTGTATTTTTTTTTTTTTTTTTAATTGAGTTCATATTAGCCTAATCCTTCTGTTTATGAGACGTTACAATGACGGCAAAAGCAATTGCGGTGCGCGCTCCCGATGTAGTGCAGTGGCGGGAGGCGGGGCTTAATGCGGAAGAGTCTCAATCCACTTGTTTTGCCCGCAGGCTGATCTGACAGCCTACGGAAAGGGTCGGTCTGAAGTAAATAAAGCGATTTGTGACAATAACTTGATCAATCCCAGCCCTTCTGGTCTCAGAAATAAAAATAAATTAGCCTGAAATGCACATAATAGTTCCACTTTAACTAAATTACAGGAAAGAACAATGAAGAGTAAAAACCTTTTTTATTTTTGTTTTAGAAACTGTATTTTCATTTATCTTTATACATCTTTCCTCTTTATAGTATGTAAATATATCTAATAAACAAGCTAGAGATATGGACTGTATCACGACTTTACACATTAAAATCCTAAACTATGCTTTGAGTAAATGGTTATTTTATTAAGTCGATCAAGGTTTATAGAAATCCATGTTTGATTTAATGTTTTTCAGCAGTTAATGAGACACTGTTGTCTGGTACAAATTTATGGAAAAAAAGTAGTTTTTCCTTTAAGTCTTGTAGTAACACAAGAGAACTCATAAAATATTAATTAATCCTGGGGAATAATTTTACAGATGTAACTAACATTGTCAATTATTGTTGATATCACTGAATCTATTCCCTTTGTTTAATTCACACTCTTAGACAACAGTTAGTACAAACATCACATTTACTTATTTCACAAACAGTACAGGGCTTTCTTAAATAAAACGTATGTCAGGTATCTTGTAAAAACTGAATTTTGCTTCCTTAGATGACCAGCAGATGGGGATAGAAGCCCACCAAAAACCATGGCCATCAACATGGCCAGATAAAGGCAAATAACTTTTTTTGTGTTTTTAAACAGGAGATGGTTGGTTTGCAGTCACACATGACACAAAAAGGTTAAATATGTAAGAGACAAAGGAACATCTGCTTGAACTTGACAGCAGCTGTGGCAATCAATGCATCCATGTTACAGAATCTCAACTCTGCAGGAAAACAGAAATCTTTGAAATCACCCCCTCAGCCCAACAAGTGGGAGCAATCTGATGACTTTTAGATCAGACAAAGTGACAGGGTGGGAGCGAGGAGACAACTTAAAGACAGACGGAGACAGATTAGATGGAAGATGTCCAGGTGCGTACACATACGTGTGTTTCTGTGTGTGCCTCAGTGTGTGTATGTGTGTGAGATAAGGGACAGTGACAGATGAGCGGAGAAGAGCCATGTGTCCATGGGCCAGTGAGTGATCGATCACTGTGCCTTGCCCTCCGTGTCACCTCAGGCACCCGGCGACCTTTAGGAAGTGCGGGCGTTGGTAATTACCCACTGTACACACACACACATACACACACACACCATTACACGTACAGACAAGCAAAAGCATGGGATGCTGATGTTGCACTGTCCAGAAGCTTGAAGGATGACGGGGTGTGTACTTGACATAAAGTGACAACACAATTGTTGATGGGTGGTGTGAGATGAGGGTGTTTAAGTTGTACAATCTGTACAAGTGTCTGATGAACATTAATGTTCCTGCTTCTTCTTTGTACTGTAAAAGACATGTCGCTTATCTTATCGAACTGTGAGTCAACAGATCGTCAATACAAGCTGTGAAGCAATGATGATTCTACTTAACCCCCATCATGCATTGCACAGTCATAAATATATATTAAAAAACTTAGAGATATAATACTTGAAATTAGAAGCCAAGTTAAGCCGGTTTTGAACAAAGTTCAGGACTGGTTCAGAACTGAGAACCAGTTCTTCCCATTTCCAAATAGTGGCTCCAGTCCAGATAAACTCTGCTGGGCCACTCGAGCTGGGAGCTGGAGGTGAGATTTTATGGACCAACCAGAGGGGTTAAAGTACTGTGACCACCATGTTTAGCTGGTTTAGCTTCTAATTAGTTTAAAATAAAAATGGTTCAAGCAGCATTAGAACAACCTGACATCTGTGTTTCTCTCATTTTCCTTTTCCAGCAGTTTTACGTACAAAATATAAATATTAAATAAATATAAGCTTGAAGAACAACAGTTAAACCATGAAGCCAGATACATTGTGGTCTTTTATTTATTTATGTTTTCTTGACAAAAGGGAGGAAAGGATGTGTATTATTTATTTATTTTTTTTAACTATTGTGGGGTAGGAAACTGGAGTTGTTTGATAGAGCTGGAGTTTTAGTGTACTGTATACTTCTGCATACTCCTTTTCAAACATGAAACATGAAGATTTATGGTAACTCTTGTAAATATTGTAAATTAAAGAACATGTTTAAACTAAACTTTTAAAACAAGAAATGTTTAGTAATTATTATGCAGTCATTTCAAACAGTGTCTGGAAATCGCTTTACAGGCACTCCCAGGTGTTTTAACACAATCGGCTTTGTACTATAGGTCATTTAGCAGCACTATTGTTGGCCAATATTTGAACGTGACGGTTGAATTTTATGAAAGATGTTTAGAAAGAATAATTGTGTTTTACACTAGCATTTATAAAACTACACTAAAATTGTGACATTCCATTGCAGGAACATTTAGAAAAACCATGAACTGTAGTCCTTTTCCAGAATATACTGGAGTTCAAATATGTATAGGAGACGACGTTAAGTGATGTCATAATGTGAGTCCGCTCATATCTGGTTGTGGAAACCGAACCAATACATGGTTTATTTATAAAACCAACTAAGAACTGACCACCAATCCTGAACCAGCACTGCTTTGGCAAATAAAAATGATTAGCTGGTGAATTTTGAAGCGCAACATTTATGCCATCAGACAATCTAGTTGACTTGCAAAGACATGCAAAGAGCTACAACCACCACAACACAACAGGAACACAACCAGCAAACAGTGACAGTGTTCACAAACTAAGTAAATGAAACTCTCGTAGCAATAACACACACACACACACACACACGTCTGCACCAAGAACTCAGCACACAGCAGCAAACACAATAATAGTTCCTGGACTTTTGCTTGAAAACATGAGGAAAGTAGGCTGAGGGCAGTAATGCCGCTTTTATCACTTTGTGGAAACCATCATTTAGATTTAGCGCAGCTAAAGATCTAAAAGACTCAATAAGAACATTTCCATGAGCTACTCCAACTCTTGAGTTGTGGTTTCAGTTGTGACTAAAGCTAAAGTAAGGCTATGCGCTGCCCTCTTGACATGTGTGGGCGTCATACTGACCATGCAGATGAGACACTTGTATCGGTCTCCTCGCAGTATCTGCTTCTCCAGCTCTCGGATTCGGGCCTTTAGAGCCTCCATGGTGGTGGCCGTGGACTCCTCCTCCGTCACCCTACAGCAGTAGAAGAGAGAATGACAAAGATTTTAGGTTTAGGCTTACAAAAACCAGCCCCTGATAAGGGTCTACTGCAGCAGTACCCAAACATTTGAGCCACATCCTCCAGGATTAAATCAACTCTTCTTCAAGAGCTTTCTGGTTTGGGGGTGTGTTTTGGTTTGTGCTGCTTCTCCTTTCCACCCAAACTTGATCTTCCTTTAAGAGTGGCTTGGTGATGCTAAAACAACTTGGACGTGTATAGCTGAGCTGTGATGAGACAAAGTATATTTCTCTGGGACCCTTCGGCTACAACCTTCAACCTGCTGCTGTAAATTCCCTGTCTGCCTCTCTCTTTGTGTAAGTGTATTCATGCTGTTATCATTGTTTGTTTCTCTCCAAATGTTCTGTCAATGCCAGCTGGTTTTGGCTCTGACCTTCTGTCTTTGTTGTTCAGTATGAACCAAACACCCAGCTGAGCAACACTGGAATCCTTTGGTCCTCTTTGCAGACAGTATTTACTTTCCTCTTTTCAACACATCTGTATCCTACACAGTTCTTTTTGTCACACATTTACAGCTTCAAGACACCTGATTTTAATTTCTCCTCAGACTCCACCCTCTCTTCACCTCCTCAATCTCACCATTCCCCGACTTCACATCTCTCCCATCCTGCGCATGCCTTCCTATCTGGCCCTTTGTGCCTGACGATTTATTTGCTTGTTTGTCTTCATCTCCTGATCCTCGAGCTGTCCTTCATTCCATCCTGTGTCTTCCCTTTCCTCTGACAAATGTGTAGCATGATGACAGAAAATGTGTGTTTTTACTGTCCGACAGCATATGAAGCAGCCATAACTAAATCAATATGGCCGATGTACAGACCGCAACGCTGACGATAATTCTGTTCAGGGAGACAAGACTGCAAGAGCAAGCTGATGTTTATTATAGCTGTCCATTCGTTCTCTGGCAAGATGCAATAGTAGTATGTGTGTGTGTTAAAAGGAGTGTGTATTTATGGTGATGTGGTCATTTTGCAGCCTGATAGCTTGCTGATCTATGGTATTGATCCAACTGGGGAAGGACAAGCGCAGACAAGGGAGGGAGGGTGTGTGTCCCCGAAGATATGTCTCCATTTGCTGCATCCCAAACAGCAGATGGGAACAGCTACAGAGCAGAGGAAGCAAGAATGGACGACATCTCCTATGGACATCCAAGAGTACTTGCCTAATCAGACATGCTAGTTTAGTTTTTAGATAATTCAACTAATCTGAGGACAGAGGAAAAACATTTTGTGTTTCCATGACGATAGCTGAACTATGTAAAAACTTGGATATTCAGCTGCACTTTAAAGTTCTGAAGCAAAAAATAATCTATCCACTGGAAAACTAGTGGATTCTTTCCCCTCAAAGAGGAAAAGCCCCTGATCCCCATTTACCCACTTTAATTCAACTCTGAACCCACCAGAGACACGCAGATTACACTTTGGCTACTAAAGAGTATCAGTTGTGTATGGCTTCTCTTTATTTTACAAATCTTCCAACTTGCCTCGTTTTTAAATTACTTCTTAAAACCCCGCCTGCTTTCTTTTTTAACAGTCTTTAGATTTTTTTTTTCTTCATTGCTTTTATAATACAGTATTTTCGTCACCATAAGGCGCACATTAAAGTCTTTCACCTTCTCAAAAATTGCCAGGGCACCTTTAAACCCGTTGCACGTTATGTGTGCACCGAGTTCCAAAATCTTCTGTGAAAAATGAAGTGAAGCAAATAAATTCGGAGCTTGCCATCATTACGGGAGGACTGACAAAAGAACTCTGGGCTAAACGGGGCATTTAAAGTGAAGTTACGAGCGTCATGGGAGCGATGGATGACACACCTTGTCTTGGTAAACACACCTTTACCAAGACTGGGAGGCAGCGTCGGGAAAGTTACATCACCATATGTGAAAGGATTGTGGATGCCTGGGCTAAGGTATCTCCTTTGACTGTTGTCCAAACTTCAGCAAAAGTCGGTATCGTTGCTGAACAGCCAACCAGCAATGAGACAATGACGAGAAAGAACCCAAAATGCTTCATGGCGAAATTGCCAAGCTGTTCAGTTCAGATACAGACTGACCAAAAAATAATGTGTGTGCTTTTAAATACGTACCGTAGTTGAATAAAGTTCAACCAAATTGATTGTTTTGCTTTTGTTACCTTGTTTTACTTTTGTTTTAGCATGTGTCCAATAACGTGGTGCGCCTTGTGTGAGACATAAGCCCAGAAATAGACTCGTAATTAAGGCTGCGCCATATAATCAAGTGCGCCTTGTGGCCTGAAAAATGCTGGAACTTGTTTTATTGATCTGATTTTATTGTTTCCTTTGATTAATTTTATTTAGGGCTCTTTCATTCTTCTGTAAAGCAATGTGGTCTACTGCGGTGGTTTTTAAGTGATTTATAAATAAAGCTGAATTGGATTTTTCACAGCTGCTGTTTGATTAAAATCCACGCGTTTGAGTGATGCAAATATTTCAAAGTTTTTTTACATGTTTGTCTGGAGTTGCTCACTGCAAACATCAAGTCACTGAGCTGCCACAACGGGAGCAGAAGGTTCAATTTCATCTCTTCCATCATCCCATGTCTATAAAGACCTCGCCTGACTCGCCGCCACTCTGCTGTATGAACGGCTTTATCCTCTCCTCTGATTAGCGCTGAGCTTGTAAAAAGCCATTAAGCCTTGATTAGGATGCTAACTTATAAAGCAGCTGTGAATGGATGAAACTGCACGGAGGCTGTCGCTCAAACAACGTGGTTTCCTCTTCTTTTAACAGCTTCATTAATCCCTCTGAGGCGCAGTTCCTGACTAAACTCTGCTGAGGACTCCCTTTCCTTGTCTGAAGCAACTTAGACAGAAAAAATTATATAGTTCTCCTCAAAACTCTGCTCACTTCTGCAGCTATCAGCCAACCACTCTAAACCACGAAGATACTCAAGTGGAAATCCTTGAGTTTATGCTATTTGAACACGCCACTGGTTAAAACTGGATCAGGGGTTTTCAACACTTCAATGATTCCAGACTGCAACGATGCAGTCAGTAAGATCAATTACAGAAAACACAGAGTCCCTCCAAGTGAAAAATATCATTAGCTTGAAATGACAGCGAGGGGCTTTTTTTCCCTCTAACAAAAGGATCTTTGAGCAGTGTTTGGCCTTCTGTCAAGTTATGTTTGGATTTCTTGTTAATTAGAAACTAATTCTGTCTCTAATCTGCAGCCATTTTGTTTGTAAACTTAATTGCAAATGTGACTGAGCGAGGACCAAAGAAAGGAACTTGTTTGTTTTCTATATTAATCTCCTTCCATGAACTGAAAAAGAAAGGACAAATGGCACGATGCCGTGGAGCTGAGCTACAGCTGGAGTTTCAAAACCTGGATTGTAATAGGAAAAAAAAAACAATAATAAATTTATCTCAAATTCAGAAGTAGTGTCATTGTTTTGTATGATGTGCAGCCATTACAACGGTATGAATATGTGTTTATCTCTGGATACTGCAGATGTTTTGCTGCTTCCTGTGCTTTATGTTTGGAAATGAGTAACGAGCCAGCTGGGACTGCAGCTTCAGGTCTGATCTGGATTAGTTTGTACACCTTGATCAAAGAATCTCAATTCATTAAATTCACAACTTCACTTAAAATCACTGCCCCCAAACGGCCCGAGTGGCAGAGAAAAAGAAAAGTTAATCCCCACCTCAACTGGTCAGTGTGGCAAACAGCAAGCAAAGAAGTCCGACAGAGAGATAGATGGTTGTGCCTCCTCTCTATTTAGCACTTTCTCCCAAACGTTTGCGAAGCTATTGCTCATTTTGTTAATGGGGGTGTGTGTGTGAAGCTAAAGATCTCTACCATCCATCTCAATCAGCTCCGTGTCTTCATCTGCTGTCTTTCTACATTTTAGCTTCGTTCAGCTTCTCTCTCAGCACCGGAACACAATTGATAAAATTAAATGTCAATTAATTTCAAACACTGTTCTGGCCGACATTTTATCCCGACCGCAGGAAGAAAAAGACGCCATGCAGAAAGAGCAGCTGTAAATCCCTTTAGAGCATCCTCCTTTCCTGCACCCTGTTGACTGACGCCTTAACTACACAGACACATCATGATAAAACATTTAAGTCACTATTGATTTCCCCTGCCTGTTCCCGTGTGTCAGTGTGTGCAGGCCTCGGACAGCAAAAGGCAAGGGAGTGGGGGGGTGGGGGTTGGAGAAATCTTGTGAGAGCCTGAGAAGAACTGAGACGGAGGAACAGGTGAACAGGAGGAATGGGAAGGAAAAAGTCGGCAAAATGTTGCACGATGACAATAAAGCAGAAAACAAGAGAAGAAAAAAAAAAAAGGTAGGGACAAGGACTGGGATGCGAGTGTGTGTGTGCGCGTGTGGATTGCAGAAATCTAGCTTCATCACTTCCAAATTGAGGACAGATTCAATTATTTGCAGAAACCACATGGAAATCACTCTGCATTGTTCCAGCTGGAGCACCAAATTTGGCAGCAATCGCATTGGCGGCATTGGAGAGGCCATTTATCTTGGAGGGGAAAGAGCGTCTCAGGCGTTGTATGCGTATGTGTGTGTGTCTGTGTGTGTGTGTGTGTTACAGGGAGAGAGGGAGCTCATTTATCTTGCAGGGGAATGAGCAGGGGAACGAGGACGCCCCGGGAGGCGACCAGATCATTACCCATCTGGGATCAGAGACAGAGAGAGATTTCACTAACACTACTCTGCAAAGCTACACACACACACACGTGCGCACACACACAAACACACGAGTACAATGTATCAATGTAACGAAAGGAGACAAATCTCATTTTCATTTAAGGACGGAGGGGCACAGAAGCTCCGCAAATACGTGCATTTATAGCAAGCGCCGAGGAGTGAGGCAGGGAATGATTCCAGCAGCAGCTGACTGCTTGTTCCAACGCAATCATTCAGCATCTAGCTGGCTACCTTTAAATGGATACTTAGATTAAGCCATGTTCTGCTCCAGGTAGTCACTAAGGCCTCAGCTAGACCATGGTGTCACAACACACACCAGCATTTGTGCCACAAACTGAGGAAACATTCTGAAGAGAAATGTATTAAACTTCTGACAGCAAGAGAATGTTGTATTTTCTGCATCGCTATCAGTGCTAAAATTATCCTTTGTCCTTTACGGAGTTTCAATTTCCTTTATGCATGAAAAAACTTGGATGAGCTGCGATAATTCTTCTATTTCACTGAAAATAATGTTAGGATTTGTTTTCTACAGGTATCTCTAAATGTAAGCATCTCTAATATCTAAACAATTTAACTCTTATGAAGGTGGTTGTATATATCTGGTGAGTCAGCATGTTCCTTCTGGGATTCCCAAAATTTAATCGGATTTCTAGGGCTGTGACGATATGCTTTTGTCCCGATTCGATTCGATTCCGATTTTTTGGGTGCAGATTCGATTTAAATTGCCATTCTCAAAATTCGTCAATATTAGCGATTTTTGTAGATTAAAAACAAATTTTCTTTTATAAAACTTCTTTTTGCTGGTAATTTCTCCTGGTTTCAGTTAGGGAAAAAACAACACAGTTGCCAGATCATCATTCTGCTGCTATAATGCCCAAGAAGACAAGTAAAAAGACAAAAATTTTATAATGGATAAATTTTGTTTGAAAAAAACATTTTTTAACCAAAAAAAAAAAATCGATTTTAAAATTGTGAAGAAAACAATTCTGATTTCCGATTTTTCAATTCGATTTTCCCACCCCTACTGATTTCTAGCCAGCACATAAATGTTTGGACCACTCAGAGCTCATCAGCAGCAGCTACGGGTGTGTCAGGTGGAACAACAGTCAGCGAAGATGACGACTTTCTGCTTTGTTGCCATGTCTGTTAGATTTAGATCCGTTTCTTATGTATGCAGCTGCTCTGACGTAGAACACAGCAGCCTTCCTCTCTGTAGTAGGCCGAGACAAGTTATCATTTTCTACATTCGCCTCTTTTGTTTTAAACAGTTGCTGGCAGTAATGTGTCACTAACCTCCAATCAAAATGCTGAATTAGTTGATCACAATATTTCTACAGCTATTACAGTAATGTCTGTACTGTCAAAGCTTTTTACTGCAGTAACTACAAAGTGAAAATCTGACTGAAATAGGGCCGCAGGATTTTAAGAGAAGATGTGATGTGCAATACCACTGTTCAAAGTTGCAGCGACGATATGATGTGCAATAAACAAGATTTGATGTTGCTTTGATCTTTTCTCTTACGGGGTTCCACTCACAAAGTCTCTTTTATACACATCTGTTAAAACTTTATGGCTTTTGCTGTAATTACACTGATTTAACTAAAGGTAGAGTTCAGTAACTCTTCGTCTTCTTTATAAAAGTCATTTGGTTAGTAACGCAAACTGATCACACAGTGGTGTCATTCAGCATGAAGACTACAGACAACTGCCAGACTTTTAAAAAGCTCAGAGCTATTTCTATATGTACAAAGAAGCAAAAGACACAGGACACACCCGTACAGACTGATCCTGCCCCATCCCAGATGAGGCCTCTCATTAAATATGAAATAACTAAACCAAAGCAGACAACAACGTTCTCTGTACGAGTAGCGGATGCGCCAAGCTTTAGTTGTTAATCTTCTTTCTTCAAGTGCTCCTACAGACTGTCTCGCTCAGAGATACAACGTAAGTATAAAATTCAGCAATAAGCTCATTAAATATACAAACTAATACTTAAATATCAAAGGGGTGTCTATGAAACTCCCCCTTGGCATCGCATATCGGTTCAGAATAACATGGCAGACGGTAGGGGTGGGAAAATCAAATCGAAAAATCGAAAATCAGGATTTTTTTGCTTCACAATTTTAAAAGATTTTTTGTTTATTTAAAAAAATCTTTTTTTTTTTTTTTTTTTCCAAATAAATAAAAATAATCCATTATAAAATTTTTCTCTTTTTTATTGATCTTTTTACTTGTCTTCTTGGGCATTATAGCAGCAGAATGATGATCTGGCTGCTGTGTTGTTTTTTCCTCATTGAAATCAAGAAAAATGATGAGTAAAAGAAAGTTGTATACATTTTCTTTTGTTTTTAATCTACAAAAATCAGCAATATTGAAGAATTGTGAGAATCGCAATTAAAATCGAATTGGCACCCAAAAAATTGGAATCAAATCGGGACAAAAGCTCATCGACAGAACCCTAGCAGACGGACCATCATTCTGCTGCCATGATGCTGGACAGGACAAGGTTTATAAAAGCCCCATTTGAGACAAAGATTCCCTAAAAACAAAATTTTCTACGTCAAATGTTGTGAGAGACAATGAGAGATGCAACTGTGCATGTGAACGTGTGCACTAACAACCTAATCAGCATCATTCAACAACCATCTTCCTCTCTCAAACAGGCACACAGCCATGAACTAGAACTGGCAACTTATCCAATACATCTTATTCCTCAGCAAACACGCTCAGTTGCTGCCTGACAGCTCTGCTTTTGATCAATACACTTCAAGCTGCTCTGCTTATTCACCAATTATCCCCTCTGCTGATATTTAATATGGAGAGAAAACACACACACACACACAGCGCTGATTGATTCATTTAAATAATCTATTGTACTGAACCATCTGTGAGGTGGAGGAGTGTGTGTTCAGTAAAACTATTAACGCCAGAGAAATGTTTTACTGGATATTCCTTCCGAACGTCCGCTAAACACCAGCCGTTACTTATTTCATACTGGTAATGAAACCTTATCAGAGAGCAGGGAGAGGCAGCCAATCACATTGTTGGAAAGCAAAGGGGAAGTTCAGTTACTTTCTGTTTCGTTTGGGACCTTTTCTTTGTGACCTACTTTTCAATCTCGCTGTTTTTACAGGTGCGTGGTGCGAAGGAGGAAGATGTGGAAGATGAAGGAGTGCTGGGATCTGTTTTGCTGCTCTCGCCGTTGCTTGTGGAGGGCATCTCTGCAGAGACAGGAACAGGTAACATAATTCAGCGGGCACCTCAGTGGCCATCAGAGCTTCTAACACACATGCAACCAAACCAAAACCCCAAACAAGGTGTTGATGAATGCTTTGTGACCTTATAAATGTGTTTCAGCAACACATCTAACTTACCATCGTTGGCCCATTTCGAGAATTCAGGTGTTATTCTGTTAGAAGGCATCCCACCGCTGCAACAACAAAAAAAAAAAAAAAAAAAAAAAAAAAAAGAAAGACAACCATCAGTAAGAATAGTAAATAAAAGGAGCTTTTCTTTTTTGCAAACTGCACATTTGCTTGACCAGATGAGGCTTCATACTTGAGCACAGCTCCTCGGAGCGCCTCCCTCTCCCTGGCTTCTCCTTGGTCCTCTCCAGCACCAGAGCAGGGGATGATGTCGGCCTCGGTGTACTGGGCTTTGCCATACTCCAAGGTGTCGTCCCCGTCCACGTCGAGGTCAGCATCGCTGTCTGCTGCACTTTCTTTGATGCTACATGTGGCGAAACCTGTTCCTGTGTAAAGAGAACAGACAAGTTCAAAACATTACTTTCAGTGAAGGAGCTAAGTCTAAACTAAGCTACTGAGATATATGGTTTGACGCGCCACTTCCATGTGACGGACTTCCACTCAGATTGCTTAATTTCAGGTTCATCCATCTTTATTCCATTTGCAATAATCTTGTGGCATACACACGTCTCGCCCCCTGCGGTCTAAAACCTTTTGCCCCTCTGGGCCAAACATCGACCCAACCAGTGACGCGTTCCTCGTATATGCGTCACCTGCCCAGGTAACAATACAGCGCCCTCTAACAGCACCAATGAGAACACATTTAAACAAACTGGCTCCTATATTCAGCTTTTCATCTTTTCAGACAGAAAAACTTCATTCAGGTTGTGGTCAGATTGAGGTCCTTTCACAGCCTTTTCAGCTAGCTTTGCTTCGCGGCTGCTCAGCCAGAAGTTTCTGTTGCCTCCGCTTAAAAAAGCCATCGATGTAAACTACATACAGCCAGTTGCAGCTGAACAAAAATAAACCTCGACAGGAGGAGGAAAGACCCCACTTAGACCTCCACTAACTTTCTAAAACCCTGAGAAACTTGAGGATGTTAAACTTAGCTCCTCTCCAAACCAAATTACAGATTTTTAAATAACCTGGAGGTAGATGAGAAAGGAGAGAGAGAGACGGCGCTCCCACTTCAGCTGAACTGATGACGACTGACACTTTACCCATCAATCTCTCAGAAAGGGGAGAAATGTGTGTGTGTGTGTGTGTGTGAGTGAGTGAATGACAGTTCTATAAACCAAGTGATGAACGCACAGACAAACCCTTACCACTGCCTGACTGCTCCCTTCAGCTCCACTTAACCACCCAGCTGGCAGTGTGTGTGTGTGTGTGTCCGTCACTTAGAGGTGTCTCTTCAATGTTTGTTTGAGATCGTCTGTCCTTCTGTCACTTAGGCCCCGTCTCTCCAACCTCTTAGAGGTGTGTGTGTGTGTGTGTGTGTGTGTGTACGCACGAGTGTGAACCTGTCTACTTGTCACTTAAACCATGTCTATCTACCACACTAAGGTAGCCAGCTAGGTGTGTGTTTGTGTTCAAGAGTGTATGTCACTTTCACCCTGACTGTTTGAGGTGCATGTGTGTGTCTGTGTGTGTCTGCCGGTGACAGGCCTGACAGCTATCTTATTTACACCTATTCCAATTTCTACAAGCTCTCAGCCGGACTAGTGTGCTGCGCGAGTGTCTGTGGGGGACCAGACAGAGTTGACACTTTCCTATTTAACCCGCCTGTCCCTGTTTGAGTCTCAATCCTGCACTTCCTTTTTACAGCTGCTCTCAGTGCACCGCTGCATCTCACTGCTCCGTGTTGTCTTTGTCAGAGTGCAAATCAGACGTTGGGGAGGGGGTGTTTAAGCATCTGCAGCTGCTGTTTCTGCCACCAAAATCTGGAATTCAGTTAAACTCTAGAAAAGCATAAAAACTGAGCCAAGAAAAAGGCGGTGCTGGTGTGGGAAGACGGAAACGCGCCGTGATAAAAGCTGACATCAATGCTGCTTGTTTTTACTGCAGCTCAGTGTCGTTAGTGATCAAATAAAAAAAATACCGGGTTCGGCAGCATATGGGGACAAATGCAATGGGTCATAAAGTGTAAACTGGTTATAATGGCAACAAAAGTTGCATTTTCTTTAAACTTAAGTTTGACAATAGAAAATCATAAAATTAATTTTTTTTAAAAAAGCCCCCTTTCAAAACAAACAAAGAAAATGGGCCAAAAGAATCCTACATAGCCCACCATCCACACATTTTAAAGCAGTGGCCACCTGTAATATGTGTGAACATCTGGCTTTTCAGTAACTTCTAAAAGCTTTTTCAGGGACATTCAGGTTCATGTTAAATGATCTTTTCCTCACCATTTACCCAGCTTTGTTTGGCGTCGGTGAGAAAATAAGACTTCTTTCCAGAAATACAATTCTGAGACAAGAAACAATTAATTACTTTCCATATTCTTTCCCTACTTTTTCTTTTTGAACCCATCGTTAGGACAGCTTGAGGCTTAGCATGTAGGATGCAGTGTAAATGCAGCCTCTTAACGTTGTCATAGTGACCTGCCTGGCCTTTTTGCGGGTAAGCGTAACGTGGACCGGTGAGTTGTAACATTTAGGGCACTAATGATAAACCCGCAATAAAAGATATTGAGAGTGACTTAAAAATATATATGAAAATATATATACAACCTACTTTTGGTGTAAAAATTGCATTAGAAAACAGGAATGTGGCTTTTACTCTAAACCACTCATGCACTGGTGTGCGAGACGTCTAAGTGAGGTGTGGCTTTAGCGGGAATAGTGGTCAGAAAATAATCTAATGAACTCATCAAACTGTAGCTCTTGTGGCTAGTTGTTCGAAACCCAACATGCAGTTTGACCATGCAAAGCAACCTAGTTCGTCTCCATAGAAACAGACATACCATACATGAATCACAAGAGTTTTGACAGAAACACAGCTCTGAAGTTGTACTGGTAATGTTAATGGTGACCTGTAACCTAAACTTACCCATGAAGATCTCTACATGAAAAGACTTGTAACTAAATGAAAAGCTGCAAAAGTGATGTAAAGACAGATGAAAATCTTCAACCTCCTTAAACACAGATATATTACAGATTTCTAAATGATATAGCTGAGATTATAAACTAGATATCACATAAACTGGTGTGTGTGTTTGTGATGTGTTCACTGTGGAGGTTCGTGTGGCCTGTTTGCTCTGAATGTGTGTGATTCCGGAGCTTCTATCTGTCCTTCTAAGCAGTCTTGGCAGGCCAATCTAATCTGGCCCGGGAAAGGTCAGCCCCACTCTTACTGGCTTTCACTCACATTATGCATCGATACCCCCTCCCCCCATTTTTCTCTCTCGTTTTATTCTTCCTCTCTCCTTATTTCCCTCTTTTTTGTGCAATTATTCCCTCTTTTATTGCCTTTATTCTTGCATATTTATCCCACCTATCACTTCCTCCCTCATGTAACATTTCCCACCATATCATTCCATTCTCCTCTCCTCTGCATCACTTGTTTTTACTCTCTCCTGCGTTAGTCCTCTTCTTGGCCACATAAGATGAATCAATACACACACGCTCCCTCCTACACAGCAGTCTCAGCTGGTCTCATTATCGCAGCCATCTCTTGTAAATCGCAGACTCTTTTACATGTTAACTACACATTTCATCCTCACACGGTTCATGACAGCAATAAAAGAGACCCTCAATTTACATACATGTCACCACAACAAGGCTACAAGTACAGATCTGAGGAGGCACGGAGGATCAAAGGACTCATCAGGCTGACTGGCAGCCCGGCTCAAACATTCGACCCACCTCAGCAACATCCTGTTACCATAGCAATTATCTGGACCCCCTAAGAAGCAAGGAGGAGGTAATGTCGAAGGTCATCACACTATCTTTCTGCCATTTACAGGTCATTGTGGAGGTGGGGGGTGCAGAAGGAAAGGACAGAGATACAAAGGCATGAGACGGTCATCTTTGAAGTTCATGTACAAAGCAGAGATTTCGTCTTCTCAATCCTTCTGGGCCATCTCAACCTGCAATAATCCCTCTCTTCTCTTCTTCAGTCTCTCAGGAAGGCCTGATAACAATCCTTAGGATCTGTCTGCATCTCTCTCTCTCCTCTCCATCGGTCTTTGGCTGAATTGGAAGATCATCTACAATATTCCAAATGTGTTTGCTTTGTTAGCTTGAATTTAGCATCCCCGACAAGCTAAGCTAGTATGTAAAAAAAAAAGGAATAAAAATAACATTGGGAATAAAGATAACCTCTTTTTAGGGATACTAAGGGTGCATTCACATCAGGATAGTCTGCTAGACTCGGTCAGGTTGGGGACTCGGCTGTGATCATGCTACATTTTGGTCAAACAAGCCGGACCATTAGAATAATATATCCCCACTATCACCAAAGGTGGTATCTAGCAAAAGAGAGGACAAGACTGAGAAGAAAACTCTGTTTCCTCCACTTGCAATTCTGGTCTGATTGAAACAGACAGAGACCTGCGTTTTAGGCAGACAAAGTCCGCTTCTTTGATTCGAATCAAAATTTGTTTAGTGAATTCACATTTCCTCAAACAAAGCAGACTTTCCGAGCAAACGGACTGGGATTGAATCAAATAGCTGATGTGAATGTGCCTTAAAAATAAGAAAAACAACATAGTCATGCATATTTAATGCTAGAAATTTTATGCAGAAACTAAGAAATCCATAGTAGCCCCTGCAAATCCATGTATTGAACTTACAACATAAGAACCTGGATATCACCTCCAACAATTCTTAGAACTGACAATCAGATGCAATTCAGCCAGTCCTACATGTCCTTGTTTTGTCCAACCACTGAAACTTTTACACAACTTTTATCCATTAACCCCATACACAAATCATCATCGTTTCTTCTGCTTTTAGGATTTTGTGAATGCTGACTTGCAAGAAGAACCGGTTGATAGAAACAATCCACCATAGATGTGTCCCACCTGCTCGACTCATAAAAAGTGCGATGTGAAACAACTGCGGTCTAAAGTCACTGCCACGGTCCCTGCATGACACTTGCCTGGTGTTCTGCATGAAAGTGGAGCGCAACTGCTTCAAATGCGATTCATCTGTACCTCTGTAACAGGGCCTCACAACAGCCATGTACAAATAGAGATGCTCCTACATCTAACACCGATCTGTGCTGCTTTCATTCTTCCTTCTTTCAATTTATCTATTACTTTATCAGATTGGAAAGAATACTGCACGTCGGCTAGCTGCGGGAATGATCAGCTGCAGAGTCCTCTGTCAGAAGGAGACACATCCAGAGATGCTTTATGTATAAGGTGGTTTATTCACCATACAATGATGATGATAATAAGATTATGCTATGCTTTCTACATACCAGAAACAATCATATCATAATGAAATTAAAATTCTACACCATAATTTCAACAAGCTGCACCAGTGCTCTATGAGCAGTTCAAAAAATGAAAAGTGCTCCCTTAAATCTCCATTAGATCACCCTAAAACTATCACAACATCATGCCTCTCGCTAATCCATGACAAATTCATCTTAGTTTTCAGCACTGGAAAATTAAAAAACAAGGGCAAACTTTGCTGCACAATTGTGGAATGTATGGCTTTGGTTTTACAGATTTACGTCATCTTTATTTTAATACACAATAACAATACAATAAATAAGAAGCATTCAATCACTGCTTACTATTTAGCTTTTAACAGAAATAATTAGTTTTTTTTAAGATTTAGCACCTTTTTTTTTCTTTAGATGGAATTTCATTATTATGTTTTTGTAGACGTAAATACTGAACTTCAGCTGAATAGTTTTGTTTTTAGTGCTAGACCCAGATTTACACAAACTGTGGCATTTAGAGAAAAACCCACTCAGGTTCATTACAACAGAAACTTCTTTCAGATTCGTTTTGAATGCATTCAGACAACTTTAAAGTAAAATATTGTTACTTTGCAGCTCAGAAAGCAGACACTTAGACAAGGCAGTCCAGTGGGCAGATAACGAAAGCTCTCTATCTGAGCTATGTGGCTCCTTTCAACCAGGCTAAGCCGGTGCGAGACACAGGGAAGTCTTCACTCACACAGAGTTGAATCATAAACTGATCTTGTTCGATTTTTCCTCCCCTCCCTCTCCTCTCTCGGGCCTCCTGCCTTTCTTCCCTGTGCTCTCAAAGGAAGGGAAGGATGGTAGCACTTCACAGAGGAATCGTCTCTTTCTTCATCTCGCCAGCTGAGGAGACCCCCCACAACATCTATATATCTGTTTAGCCAGCCGCTGGCTCTCGAGAGCCTGCTGGATTCAGTTGGGTGTTAGAACCACTGAGGAGCTTTCAAGACAAAATCCACCTTCTGAGCTATCTGCTGAGTGTGTGTGTGTGTGTGTGGGTGTTTCAAGTTGCTCTCCCCAGGCCACCTCAGTTATCTGCGTCACATCACAAGCTTCCCTATTAGAGGGCGACAGAAGGGTCCAGGCTGTGTCTGCTCACTTTAACGATGTGGAAGAGAGATAGACGGATGGAGGGAGCGCCTGGGAGATGGATGAAGAGGTGGAGAAGGCACCTCTCACCCAAAGAGCTGCACTTTGTCACGATTTAGCTGAGACTCTAGCATTGATCTGTCTTGTCTCCTCTCTGCAAGCAGAGGAGAGAGGGAGGCAGGTGAGGCTCAGCATGTGTGTTTAACAACAGATCGAACAGCGAAGGGGACACATGAAAGTGGGAGCAGACCCCAAGAGTTTGACAGCAACCCTTTACCTCCATCTGTGCACATCTTGATGGCTTGCTTCCATCTGTCTTTGTCTCTGTGTTTTACAGAACTAAGACCACAAAGGGAGGCCACTATGGGGAATGATTTAGCTGAAATCCTCAAGTCGGACACAGTTCTGCTCTTATCATTACCTGCTTTCCATTCTCTCATCAAATAAAGGTGAATAAATCTTTCAAGAAGCAACATTTAAGATCTGTGACTGCATTTGTTGGTTTGAGGTGAATAAACATGGCTGCATGGTGTTACCAGAACAGACGTTCTCTGTTAGCTAAACTGGGAAAAAACACAAAATATTGCGCTCGGTCAGAATATATAATAAAGCAATAAAGAGCAAGAGCAGCTGTGGGGGACATCCACAGAAGGAAAATGAAGAGTTCTTTTATAGGAATGCTTTAATCTCTGGGATAATATCGATCATACCCGGGAAGACCATAACCAATCGTATGAGTATGTTTGCAAACTCAAAGTTGTTTCGATTCCACTGAATGTGTATCAAGTCTTCTTTTAAGCACCTCAAACCAGGATATAAACATTTCTACACATTACTGGAAACTTTCTTTTTTTAATTTTAAATATTTTATTGTTTTCATTGTTTTTTTTCTTAATTTAAGTCTCCTTAATGCAAATAAAACAACCCAGTGATTGTCTTCATTAAACAACGGAGGGCTTTGCCAATATAAAACAGGAAGTAAAGCTAATTAATTAGACAAAAATGATTTGGTTATTATTTTGATTCCAAGCTGCATCTTTTAGTTTATGGATTTTTTCACCACAGCCCCAAAAAACAAGAGACACCAAAGAAACATTTGGAGAATCATCAACTGTCTATTTAAGTCAGAGAAACAGCTGAAGGAAATGCAGAAAATAAAAGCTGCAGCCACTAAGTCGTCTCTGTGGGAGACTATAAACAACTCAGGTATCTTACAAGTCATCTAGGAGCTAAATCTGTGTTCCTGATAAAAATTTTTGTTTAGATCTCAAATACGCGGAAGGAATTTTAAATACATCCACAATTAAAACATGAAAAACAGACAATTAAATAAATAAAACAACAAAAAAAGGTAAATGAGGAAAAAAAAAACCCAACTGTAAATAACTGCATTTAGGGAATTAAGAGAAGACACCGTAACCAGGGGTGATGGATAGCCAAGCGATCGGACATGAGGTGTGTGTTGTGTCACAAAGCTGCTGCCGCTCTGCTCCCCAGTGACCAGCTCTCCTATCCAGTTCTATAATTGCATTTCTGGGCACACACACGCACACACCAAGCAGCGACCAGCGGGTCAATTGCCCAGCTAAATGTGTTTTCCTTCCCCTTGCTAAGAGGGTTGTGCAGGGTCCAGCCAAGCTGAGCTGGGCTGACCCCAGGCCAGTCTACACTGCCATCAGACCACTGGTACCATTACAGCTCCCTAGTCACATTCAACACCAGTCTGACAGAACTAACAGTTCTCCCACGCGACAGCAGCGCAGCGAAGGATGGATAGCAGGGAAACTGAGATGGAGACGGACAGCAGGGCGGGAACACGCTGCTGAGAGAGAACGCGGTGTTGGAGCTGAGGGAGGTCAGTCAGTTGTCCAACAAGCAGGCATCATCACACAGCACGTACATACACACACGTACACACACACACCACCAGCTCAAACAACAGGGCTGCTTCAGAGTGCAAGTGGTATAAAAAAACCCAGTGTAGAATGAGATAAGGTGTATAAGTGTGTGTTCACACCTCTGAAACCTCCTTCCAGTAAAGCCGTAGCTCTGATCCTCTTCTGCCCCGCCCACTCGTACTCCTCAAAGCCCCGCCCATTCTCTCCATCCATGTCTGCAGAGTCATCGTCGGCTAAAGCACCCTCGCGCTGACGCACAAAAAACACAAGCAGACAGGCAGATTTTAACAACAAACATGTTTAAAAAAGAAAAACGTGAATATTTCTAATAGTTCACTGCTTCCTGAGAGACTTCTTTTATTCATCACCTTTATCAACCAAACCTGAGATTAACTTGTTCATTTTATCTAAAGACTTATACATTTTCATAAAATCAGCGATGAGTTATCCACAAAAACATGTCTTGCTTCTTAAATCTTTCCATAATATTTAATTACATCATTTTAAGGAAGCATTAAAGAACCTTATGTCAGTGCTGATGGAGGATGGTAAACTGCTGGAATGACTAAAGCGTGCTACAAGAACATGGGTATTAGTATCACTAGCTAGCTCGATTTGAGCAGAGAGATCAAAGGAAAGTGGTAATAAGTGGGGATGATTTTTCTTTGGGAATTATTAGGAATCTAGGAGAAAGAAGATGAGTTGACACTGGCTGTGTGGGCTACATCTAAGCAGGCAAAGGAAACTTCTATCCATCATACTGTAAATGTGTGACAGGTCGGATACGCGAGTTTCATGTCAGTAGATGGGAAGCAACCGTGTCATATGGGATAAACTGTAGTTATGAGCGTGCTAACTGGGAGGCAAACTGGGGAATTATTTCAGAGTCAATGCTGCCCTTTGATGCTCAAGTCATTCAGTTAATCCGATATGATGTGACTGCAGTACGCCGCCATGGAAAGGAAGTTAGGAGGTGCTGAATATGTAGTGGAGCGACAGTTTCTACTGTTTCTGCACAGCGTCTACAGGAAGTAGAGAGGTGACTGGAAGAGAAGGGTAGACAGGCTGCCCGACTGGCGATAGGCGGGGTTCTGGGCCCGGATTGTACTACCTGGATCAGGCATTGTTCCACATGCCTACTCATCTCCTCCTCGCTCCCAGCCAATGGGGCGCTGCACAGCGGACATACCTGGCCCCCCTCCTCAGGCTTCCTCCTCTTCATCTTGCCTATACGAGCTGGATGAGATAAGGAAACAAAAACAGGGGAGATAAAACATAGAAAAGTTTTTTTAATGTAAATGTAAAGACCTAATTATTATCATTTAAGCTAATCACATCAACAAACGTAAGAACAGCTCCTCTACTCTGATCTTTACCGGCCCACAGGGTGAGGAAACGTGGCTCATCTTGCTAAATTTGCCACTTTCTGGGATGTGTTTGGAAAGAAACAGCTGCATGTGCCACTCTTAATCCACCGCCTTCCCTGTACATCAGCACCACTCATCTGTCTCCTCCTCCCCCCTTCCATTCCTTTCCCTCATCCGCTTCACACACACATTTAATTAGAAATTTAACGGGGCAGAACGGCCGTCATTGCACCCCGAGTCTCTGTCGTTTTTTCCTAACTGCAAATGTCGCACAGGGACATTAACTTTTAGCTGGCTGGGAAAGCAGAGGCCATGAGGGACTGCGGAGGGGACACATAAGACAGGCAGTGTGAGATAACTGCAGGGCAACAGGATACAGACAGAGAAGAAGAGAGAGCTTCACCGTTTCATCCCCCCAACACAAACTCCGCCTCCCCACCCTCAGCTTTTTCTCTCCAAATGAGAATACTCTTCAGGTGGGGTGTCCAAAGTCGGTCCTTGAAGGTCGCTGTCCTGCAGGTTATCAATGTATCCCTGTTCCAACACACCTGGGTTCCATTATATCTGCGCCACGATCGATTAGTTTGAGTCGGGTGTGTTTGAACAGGGCTACATGGAAAACCTGCAGGATTGTGGCCCTGGAGACCAGAGCTGGACACCCCTGCTGCACTGGATGGGAAAATGTTTTTATTGGGTCAAACTAAAATGTTGGGTGGTAGTGGAGGGCGGCGTGATGGAGATGGCTACAAATTTGGTAAGACTTGGGCTTTAAGAATCAGGGATAATCAGGGAATTACAGTCAAGTATCACAACCAAATCACATTTACAGTCCCACCGTAAAAACTGTTATAGCCTCACAATAAAGACTGTGGAAGGAATGAGCAGAGTTTTCATCGATTAAGCATAAAAAGTCTATTTCCAGGCTTCCTATCTCATATTTCTGATGACATGTGAAATAAAAAAGATCAGTGTATGTAGATGTAAAATACTCTAACAGCTTATGAGATAAAAGTAACTTTGTTGTTCAAGTTCAGTTCATTTTGCTCAACATGTACCTGTCAATACAA
This sequence comes from Telmatherina bonti, assembly GCF_933228915.1. Lineage (NCBI taxonomy): Eukaryota > Metazoa > Chordata > Actinopteri > Atheriniformes > Telmatherinidae > Telmatherina > Telmatherina bonti. Next base: position 29,268,374 of record NC_136625.1, on the reverse strand, counting down.
CCAATCCATGTTTGCACTTAAGCTGCTTTATCAATAAATATTGAGAATTTTGCAATAAGCTTACAAATAATTTAACACCAAAATGGCTGATCTCTTTTATTAGGAAGAAGTTATTGTTAAAATTGGTGTAATCTACTTAAATAAATCAATAAAAGGTGAAGCTTAACTTAAATATATATCTAATGCAAATAAAACTTTGTTTTATTTGCATTAGATATATAGTAGGATTCATTGCATACAACATAAAACCAAGGAAATCAAATGTAAGAAAATTATATAAACTCTTTTACAATCGAATGAATGAAACACCACCTTCTCATACATTTGTTAATTAGGGAAGTAAATAGTGAAAGAAGCATGCATCTCTCACAAATCAACAAACATCAGGTATTTATTTTATTTCATATCACAGGACAATTTTGTGTCCTGAGCCTTACTAGTACCGGAGTACAGTAATATTTGTTATCAGAAGTGATCAGAATAAATTAATTCTGTATCATAACTTTACAGAATGTTATTTGCACTATGAACTGCTATGTCCAGACAATGATAAACTGAAACATTTAATTCCAATAAGTCCATTTATTAAGTTGCACAGAAGCTAAAACAACATATTTACATACCATTCAGTCTTGTTTGTCTGTTTGCCCGAACTCGTAAAAATGTCTGCAAACAGAAGGGAAAGAAGAGAAAGGAAATAATGATTAGATTATAGGGAGACATAATGTTGTGTTTACAAATGCAAATCTAGCTGCCCATAATGGGATTGCTTTGGATGCTGTGGGACAGCTCGGCTGACCCTGAGGGCTGCAAACATTTACACCTACTTCTCTCTTGTTTTCCACCTCCTCCATGTTTGTTAGCTCTCTGCGACAGCTCCCATCGCAACAGTTAAAACTACCAGCTGCGCGGAGCTTGACTGCATTTCCAGATACTGTACATCACGACAAAGTGAACGTTGTGTCTACAAATAACTACGGATGGAAAAGGATTGAAAGTGGCGCCTGTATCGGCAAACTCCACTCATGTCCGCCGCCATGTTGGCTTGTTTTGATCATGTGACCGTGCTGGAAACGGAAGTGGGTGGACGTCACTTGTTATGTCGCTGTTCGACCGCTAGGGGGAAGCAACGAGTTTCTGTGAGGGCGCCCAGAGACACTTTACAGCAGGGCTACTCAATTAGATATTCAGGTGGGACAGATTTTCAAATATTAAAATGCTTACAGCCAGTAAATAAAGTAATGGAAAATAAATCAGTAAAAATAAATTAATAAATAAAAAATACATTTAGATTTTAAATAAGTAGTTTATTAATTTTTCTATTTTAAATTCCGTCCTACATGACAAGGGCAAATGCACAAAATAAAATAATGAAAACTCCAGTCAGAACCTATTTTTCTCCTAACTTTTAACTTAAGAAGGTCATATCAAACTAAACTTCTCGATGTAGTGCCTCCTCATTTTATAATCTTTAAACACCGCCACACACTCATTGCATATTAAGCACATCGGTTTGGTGCTCGAGTGTGACAGCAAAATAAATACTTATCAGTCCAGTCGGAGTTAAATCTGTTGTCAATTTTGCATTTTGGGACAAAGAGCAACATTTTTGCTAGCGCTACTCTTACAAATTCAAACCACAACAACACACGCTGGGGTTAATATTGCTAGGCAACCAAGTGTTGCATTCCTGGTCTGCACAACTGTAGGACTGTAGGCTACTTAATGAGGAATGACTGAAGGGTCTTGATTAATGTCTTCATTCTTTTACATAAGCAGGGTCACATAGAAGTTGGTTCTGGGCCGCATGTGGCCCGCGAGCCGCCATTTGAAGAGGCCTGCATTACAGGTTTCCCATGCAGATAAATAGACGGACAGCTATTTTTAAACTATTATACAAACAATCTATATCAGCTGTAATTTAAAAATAAAAATTATTGAAAGTTTCAGGTTAAAAAAAAGTTGTCTTGTCTCTGCGTTGTAGACAAGTTGCTTTAAATTGTTCCCTTAAAGCCTTGCATTGCATTCAATCTGTATGTTATTGTACATTACCAGTACTTTGTCTGTCTATTCCAATTTCACATGGGGTATCATACAATAAGTTGTAAAATGCTCATAGTAATTGTTCTTTGTGTTACTTTTGTACCCGGAGTTGTGAAGAGGTAACACTGTCTGACAAGTGTAGTGAATAAATGTCTTGTTTACATTCATTGGAGGACAGAACAAACAAAGACAAGTACTTCTTCTCTTATTCTACTGAAAACTGCCCACTTTTATTACATTTTTTCACAGACAGTCCTTATAAAGGGAATCAGTAGATAAAACTAGAGTTCATGGTGAGTCAGCTATTCAAAGTATTTATTTTTGAACCATCTGAGATATTCTTTTACCATCATGGTTTGCAAACATGAAGCACCTCAGCTCAGCCCTTTTTCTTTGAAGGTTGTAAAGATATGTCAAAAATGTTGAGACCCACAAGTTAAATCTTAACACATTTAGATTTATGTGCTAATCATATGATTTTAAAATTAATTGCAATACACTTTCCTATCAATACTTACAGTTTAATCAAATCCACAGTCATTTATTCTGAAGTGGAGTGAAAGTAAAAGGATCTTAAGATTGTACTTGTCTAAGTGTACTTTTTTATGTTGAACCACTGGAGATTGATGGATAAATTATTAATTGTTCATTTTTCTAAGAATTTCTGGAACATTTGGGGTCTTTAGCTGGTTCATGATGCCTGAGGGAAATTACCGGCATCATTAAAAATAATGGTTTTAGTAATAAAAGTACAGTATCAGAAATTAATTGAGGTCAGTTTCAGCTGTCCTTCCCACCTCTTTCTCTTGCTGAATGTACACCTCAGGTCTACAGGGATTCAAACCCAGAGGCCTGCTTGTCTTTACTATATGCTGACTAAAGCATCAGCACTCATAGTTATGGATATCCTGTCTTTGACACCGCCTCACTCCTCTCAGGGAGAGCCGTCAAGCAGTCAGGCCTTCACTCTATCCGAGTTGCTCCTTCCAATCCCCCCTTCTCTACTTTCCGACACTTGAGTTATTGGCCTGCACTGGCTGCACATCACTGCCACAACCTTATCATTATGATACACTCACTGCATGGCTGCTGATAGGTCAGGTTTTCAGAGGAGTCGAGAAGGTGGAGTGCACTCAGACCGACTGGCAGAGACGAGGTGGCAAAGTCTGCCATTATGCTTTATTTTCAGGGTGCTAAAAAGAGTCACCATTGACTTAATCATTTGTATAATATAAGGTGATTTCAGCAGTTTCACTTAATGAGAAAATCTCCTTTATTGCTTGAAGGTCTTTATGAGCTGTGTCATCCTGAACGTATGGATGTAACGTCTGCATGGACTTAATAGTTCTTATTTTATGGTGTTAGGGGGGAAACCCACTTAACCCTGAGATACATCATGGCCAGAGGAATAACCCGAACAAACGTTGATGAATAGAAGAGATAAAAGCAGTCAGGGTGACATCTGAGATTTAAGGAGATTGACCTGTTAGTCAACTTAACTGCTGAGAAGGCATAAAAATCCCAAATCTACCTTATCATTGTGCTGCACGTTGTCCTATGTCATAATCCCAGAAATTCATTATTTAATTGAAAGCAACATGGAAGTCTCATGATTTCTTACTTTGTTCATCCAAAACATCAACGCTGAGAATGTGCCTCGCATTTTTTAGCTCCAACTTTCTCTGACTCCTTACTGATGACAGAAAGGCGTTGGAGTTGTCACCACTGAACATTTGTTTGATTAAGTGGATTCTCACCACTGCTATTTTGTAGTTTAATGATTAATTCTAATAAAACGAAGGTTTTATGTTATTGTAATTGATAAGTTAAAGATCAGATCGTAATCTGGCCTCCAAACATGTCTGTTTACGGAAATATAGTTAAGATGAGAGGTAACAACAAGATTCCAGAGAATCTCATTAGCATGAGAGTTGTGTCACATACCATAAAACAGGGTTGATTAACTAAACATATTATGCTTTAAACCATAGTTTAGACAGACAGCACTGCACTTGGAAATAATAAACAAATGTAGATCATTTCAATTAATTTGAGACAAGGTGCCTTACTAGAAGAGAAAAGCAAAAAAATTCAACCCAGACTGATGGAAGCAGTATATTTGTAAGTGCCTGTGTGTGACCTGGTATCTGTCGGAGTGGTGGGCGTCCTCTGATGACAGGGGTGAGACCACTGGAGACTCTCCCTCACGCTTGATGTGCACCGACAACAGCATCGACTGGAAAGACAGAGAAAAAAAACATCTTAATATGAAGATGATCTAATCACGTAAACCTGATGCCTTCGATTGGGTCAACTGCCGAAATATTTAACCCTTTATTGGGCACTCAATGAAACACCTTGAAATTAGACATTTTAACCTAAAATTGCTCTTCTGCTATGTACTAAGACCTCCACTCTGTTGTTACATTAAAAAAAAAAAAAAAAAAAAAGTTTCATGCTGAATATGAAAGAAAACGATGTGATCAAATATAGTCACTTGCCCCATAAAGGGTTAAACAGTTTGACAAGTAAATTCCTTTCACAAAAACAGGTTTTATTCATTGACTTCATATCCTAGAAGAGGACATAGACATGCACAGAGGGTTGCTGTTCTTTATAAACTGAACAAATGACAGATGGAGCTCAGTGGTACAAGCATCAAAACTTTGGATGTATTTCAGGTGTAGTTTAATTTAAAACCAGTTGTTTAAAAATGTTTGAAGAGGTGGAAGAATCACACACGTGGTATGAAACGTTTAACATCAGATGATGTTCCTGCATAAAGAACGGAGTCCGTGTGTTTGCTTTGCTGATATGTCTCGAGTGAAAGCAGTTTGTTTGTAGAACACATAAAAAAAAAAAAAAACACAAGTAATGACTGAAAACTGACAGACGGTCAACTGAAGAGTGCAACGGTCAATTGAAAGCAACTTTTCTCATTACAGCTGATTGTAAAACACTGCAACAAAGTGCAAAACCAAATTTATTAATATTTTCCAAAAGAGTATTTAAAAAGAAAAGCAGGACTTGGAATCTTTACCCTTGGAGAACTTTAACAGTGTTATTGCCACAGATGCTGAGAGCGACACGCCGTTGACGACGACTATAACATGCCTGACTTTGTCTATAAAATCCCTTCCACTGATTAGAGGTAATGTTTATGAGACGTTAAGGGGAGTTGGAGAAGAATGAGAGATCAGGAGAGGAAGCTTGGGGAGAAGAGAAGAAAAGGGAGGAAGGGTAAACATATGAGAAATCAGAGTGGAACTGGCTGACATTAGAGCATTGCGCCTGCCCATAAATCTGTCCCACAACCGTTTGGACACAGGCTCACACACACACACACACACACACACACCAGTTTAAAAGAGTATCCTCTCCTAACCCACTCTGTGACAAAGACAGCCGAGGGAATTCCTCAACTTGATGAGGAACAAGGAGATAAGATGGGGAAAAAAACAAAAATGAGAGAAAAGGATGTAATTTCACTTTTTCACAGCTAAGCTTTGACACCGTTGTTGCTCTGTGTGTGTGTGTGTGTGTGTGTGTGTGTGTACTTGTATTTTTCTTGGTGCCCGCTTTTTTTTTTTTCTTTTTTACAAGGCAGCTATGAAATATTTGTATTTACAGTCGTCTCCTATTAATCAAGTGGAAAGGGGCAGAGCAGAGGCTTAAGTGCTCGACAGCAGTAATCTAATAATAATATGTGAGAAATGACCAACCTCCAGTGCTGCCACAGTAAATTGGACATTATGCATGGTGCTTTTCTCCCTCCGTGTGAGCGTGTGTATGTGTGTGTGGTCCCATTTTTTTTCCTTTTACTTCTTTTATCCGGGTTTAAAAAGGTCAGGAGTCCTGTAGCTGGAGGTGTTCTAGGAATATGTTTAAGTTTTATCATTAGAATATGACATTTAATGGTATTCTACAAAGAGATTATCAATATAGGTTTTCTGCATTATCCGGTTTTAAAAACCAGCTAATTAAATCAACATGCAAAAATATCAGTGCCAAAAGGACTGCAGTTAGGTGAGTCACTGCATCTACATCTCGGTTTTCTATAATGTGTCTCTGATGGTAAAATATGAAAAGTATCAGGTCTTACAGATATCTCGTTTCCCTTCTAACCTGACCACCTTATCCTGGCAAGTGGTCTCGAAAAAGACATAAGTACGTGTTTTGGGGTTAATCCCTGGTGTAACAGGGGTGGGTTGTGCATACCGGGCAGGGAAAGACAACAACAGTCCCATGTGCTTCAAACTCACTCTCTTCATTCTACATGGCCTGCTGCTGAATACTAAATAACAGCAGTAAGATGCACAGTCACGGCTGCCAAGGAAGGCCAACGCTCACCCCTAAACCCTCCTCTACTTGCCTCATACAAGTACAAGCCCACCCACAGAGCTGTGAGCGCTGCCATAAGCCCAGGTCAGCATCCAAAGGTGTCGGGGAATGAAAATAAGTCGACAACTCTTGGGAATTCATGTGTGAGTAAGATGCATGTAGTCCTGCTGTGTCTGACTTTCAAAGTGGAAACAAGCACGGAAATGTGGATGAACTGAAGAGTCTGGTCGGGAGAACGGTGTTTGTTTGAGAAATAATTTTGTAGATTTTATCGGTGTTGAACAATTAACCAGATAAAGAGCTGCCTATGTGAAGAGCTCATCCAAAGAAGGAAGGAAATACAAATGGGAGTGAGATTAGATTAGGTGAAAAACAAAAACGTATACGTTAGATTGAGATGTGATATTTTTGTCAAGAAATGTAAACATAATTATATGTTACTAATGAAGATGGAGAAGGCACAAATAAAGTTTCAGGCAACAAAAAAACATAAACATAAAAAACATAAAAATGTACCTCTGAACTTCTATCAGATCATAGTACAATATGTGTACATTATCACTGCAAAGGGAAACTCTATACAGCAAAGTTTAAGTGCAGATATTTCTGGCGACGTCTCAAATATGACCATTTAGGCACATTTTAGCCTCAGATTTTAAAAGGTTAAAGTTTGAAAAATATTTGGTTGTACAAATGGATGGAATCTAAAATGAAATGTTTAAATCTTACAAAAATAAATAAAGCAGGTGGAGGCACAATGCAGAATCAACATCGATCCATCACGCTATTCTTTTTTTTACTCCTAACTGATCAAATCCATCTAAAGCTCACAAGGCTTCCACAACAACTGAGCTGGACCTTCCTGTCACTTCCACTGCCAGTATAAAATGTCAGAAAAAGGCCTTTTTAAAGGTCCCAGAGTGGCAGGGTCACCCTGGAAAAAGCTGTTTGATGGAATTGTACATCTTTTCGGTTGTGATTTGACATCATCTGTCTTTTTTCTCGTCTCCTCTGTCTTTTTAACCGAGACGCAGACTCTAATTGGGACCACTGCAGTACAATGCAGCTTGTTCCTACTGCCTGTTGGACCATGGGACACTGATACTGCTCTGTGTGTGCGTGAGAGACTAACAGAGAAGTCTAGTAGATGGATTGTTCTTAGTGCAGTAGAGAGGAACAGGAGCATCAGAGTCACAGCTCTGACAGGGATGGTGAGGACCAGCTGCTCATTTAATTGAAAGTCATTGTTAGGAGATTTAAACAGTGAATTATGCACACGGTCAAAGATATTTCGATAAAATATATGAAAAGATGAGGGTGATCTCACCTTGGGGGTTCCTGGAGTGGCGGCTCCATCCTTGGGCGAGGGGTTCTTACTGCAGCACAGAAAGAAGACAAAGCGGGATTTAGTGAGGACATATTACATAATTCAGCGCTGAGCTGAATCTGGGCTCTCATATTGTGCTTGTTCAGCAGTTTCCTGGGTAAAATAAGCAATATCTGTGAATTTTACAAATGGCTCACTCAAGACCCATTCACCAGATTCTTGTTAATGCTTTTGTTCACTTTCACCCATTGCTCTTCTGTTCTCCTTGACACATTATCTACCCATTCCTGCTATGAGAGTTGCAGGAATGGATGCATGACTTTAAAGCAATGGTTACTCAGAAAATCAGGTGTCTAAAGACTAAAAATATCTGCTGAAATTGGATGTTAATCATTGCACTCATGCAAAAACACACACATCCGTGTGTGTTGAAGCAGAAGACAATAGCCTTTGCAGTGATTCCTACAATTACTTTCAGTCTAAAATACACACACTGACAACTTTATTAAGTTCCATTGCTTGTTAACACAAATAGCTAATCAACCAATCAGATGGCAGCAAGTCAAACCCATTTAGCCATGCAGACATGGTTAAGAAAACTTGCTTTAATTGAAACCCAGGATCGGATTGGGGAAAGTGTTGGGGATTGGGGCATCAGATGGTGACAGGAGTTGGTGTAAACCATGTGAAGGCATGGATCCATCCTGCCTTCCATCAATGGTTCAAGCTACTGGTGCTGGTGGTATAATGATGTATGCGGTATTTTCTTGGCCCACTTTGTACCCTTTAGTCTCAGCCTGAGTCATTTTGCTGACGTTGACAACCCTTTTATGAGGACAGTGTACCATCTTCTGACGGATACTTCCAGCAGAATAATGTACCATGTCACAACAATTAAATCATCTCCAAGTGCTTTTTTCAACTTAGCAATTAGTTCACTGTAATCCAATGGGCTCCAGAGTCACCAGATCTATTTCCAACAGAGCAGCTTTGGGATGTGGTGGAACGGGAGGTTGTCATCACAGATACGCAGCTGACAAACCTGCAGCAACTGTGCAGAATTATGGCAGTTCTGAAGGTAAAAGGGGGTCTAACGTGCTTGCAAAGTAAAGTGGCCAGCAGGTGTAAAGGTGTGTAAGGACAGCAACAAGAAAAACATAAGTCTTTAATTTGTCAAAACTGTAATTTAATAAACAAAAGTTTGAAAAACATGAAAAATAGAAACAATGTTAGTGTAAATTTGTTTCTAAACTCTAACAAAGCTAAACGGTTATTACAGCAGGGAAATGCCAGATGTTATTCTGCATGAACTACAACAGCGTCATGGTGACAGTGTGTGTGAATGCGTGTGTGTGTGTACACATGTGCTTGGCCTGCTTGATGTGTGTCTGAAAGTGCATGAAGCTTTATTAGGAGGACAATTGGACAACAAACACCACAAACTCTTAAAAGGCTTCAGTTTTGTTTTCAGGAAGACTTGAGAAATTCCTCTGCAAAACAAACTCCGTTCGTCTCTTCAGTTCTCAAGTCAGTGAAAAAATTCCAATTCCGAAGAAAGCTCATGAAACTAAATGGTAAACAAACTTTTGTCACTGTTTTGTATGTGCAGGTTACCATCAAACCTTTATTTTTTATTTATATCTTGGTCAATCAAGATGCTGAAGATCATTTTAATTGAAACTAATGTTCACAGAAAAGTACATACCACAGATTTATCTTTTTGCTTTAAAAAAACATCTTAACTCAGAACTGTTCTGGTAATGGGGTGTTTGCATGTTCAGTATTATCAATTGGCTTGTAAAAATAATCTGGAAGATTGGGGGGGGGGGGGGGGGGGGGGGGGTGTAGCTGGAAAATGTGACACTTTACACTGAAAATGAAAGATGGAAAGTCAAACTGCATTAAACTGACAGGATTTTTTCCTTTCTTCTGCCACAAACTCAGACACTTGACATTTATTCATGTTACTCCAATCTGATGGCTTTCTCTGACACCTTTACCCACTCCAGTCATTCTCAATTGATCTTTTCGTCTTTCATTTACTTTCATTTCCATCTCTTTCTATTCTGTTGCTCCCTCGCTCTGTCCTTCAGCCGTCCCTTCTTTCTTTCCTCAAATGTCTCCAAGCTTCATGAAGCATTACAACAGGGCTTGACGTTGACATAGTGAGGCAGGGTTGTCATGTTTGGTTTGAGACCCTGTAAGCACCCCGGACCCTTGGACACAAGCAAGCACACACACTTTTAGACCCACACACACAGACGAACAGATATATTGTGGCAGATCATGGATGGAAGGATGCCTACAACTAAATCGAGTGCAGCCTTTAATCTGACAGCATGCCTCAAGACAACGGTTTTCCTTTTTCAATTGATGGATGATGGATGATAAGAATAAGAAGTCTGAATTATAAACCACTGAGTTGAAAGAAGAATTTAGCTAATGGTGCAAAAGAAGGCCTCATGAGCAAAGCCAGAGAAAACAACACCATTGACATGTTATAGCTGAGCAGAAATAAAATATGTCCTTTTTTTTTACCTTTTAGAAGTACTTGGGACTTTTCATCAACGTTGCACATAAATATCGATTTCTTTGACATAAAACACATTTGTTAGCTTCTTATGTGACTCCTCAGTGTAAGAAAGTAACCTTGATGATTCCATTGTGATGCCATCTTGGATTGGGCTTGTTGGCTGTAATTTATAACTAAACAGCAATTCTGTTCACCAGCAGGGTGGGTTAAATAAAAATCTAGCATCTGCATTTTCTGAAATGAAGGTTTGGGTAGTTTTAGGGTTAGAAATTAAGGACTTGTTTCCAAAAACAATTGTAACCAAGACAGCATTATATTGGTTTAAGGAGATGTAATTTAAACACCTTGTGATTGTCATGTCAGATTATTAGATTTGGTGCCAAATATGTGCAAAAAGTTTTAAAACTATGGCTCACAAATTGTGCATTCACTAAAAGTTTTATTTCTTTAACTTCATACACAGTTGGCAATGAAGTTTAGATTTGTTTGTATCCATACTTGTCCACCATGATGACGCCCACTTTCGGCATCTCACTAATGCACAGCTGGCCACAGGCTGGCAGCATACTAAACATTTCCCTGGAAAAAATATAAGTTTAAAACTTACCCTGCACAGTTTTCAGCAGCTAAGTTTCCTGCTTCCCTTCTTCTCATGATTCCTAACATTTCTACTCTGCTTCCACACAGAGAGTTTAGTTAAAAGTTAAGTAGATGGCAGATAAAATTTGGAATTCATGATTTGGTCTGTATACAAACTACATGATTAGGCAGGAACAAAACTAGAAATGGTCATGGATTACGCATATTTACATTCATCTTTGATCCCAACCTTTTCATATTATTTCTGCTCTACATAGAACAGCAGTCCACAGAAACCACAGATTAGGTGTGTGATTAGGTGTATTGTAGGTGTAGGTTACCACATCATGTTGTGCACAGTGGATTTGTCCCACTAAGTTTAACATTAATTTACCATCTGTGGCTAACTTTCATGTTATTGTAATAGCAAAAGATGTTTTAAAAAGCAATTCCTGTGATGTTTGCCCCTGTGGATGCACTTATGCATCTGTATATTGCCTTGTAACTGTGGGTGTGTGTATGTATGTGTGTGTTTTGGCCGCTCCTCCACCAACAAAGAGAACAAACATGGGTGACACAGTCAAGCTGCCGTGTAATGCAGGGGAATCTGCCAACATCCCCCTCTTCGCAGATGCCTTTTACTCCTTTTTTTCTATCTCTGCCTCTGTCATCTCTCTTTCTCCTTCTTCCTCTATCTTGCTTTTATTCATTACCTGGAACCTCTGCAGAGGCATCAACAATAACAGCCACCTCCACCTGCTTGTTGACACTGTCAAACTGCGACAAGAGAAGGAGGGAGAGGGAGAGAGGACAGGAGTTGCATGCCTGCCACGATGGGAGAAAATTGCCACAGTGACAGAGGAGGCTGATGGAGAGATGAAAGGAGAGGGAAAAAGGGGGGAAATGCGAGGTGAGAGAAAGATGTGGCGAGGGAGGACGAGCGGGCAACACAAAAGCGGAGAGATGAAAGAAGACAGAAAAGCAGAGAAAGAAAGAGAGGGAGCGACAGGAGAGCTGGTGTGCTGCCGCCTCTCCTCACGGCGTGCACACGTCTGCTCGCACGGTTCCATGAATCTTCAATGGCGGGGGGGTTACAGGGCCTGGAAATTCCAGCTGGCTGTCATGTCGAAGAAAAGGAAACGGGTGTGGAAATGAACAGCACAGAAAAAAAAAAAAAAAGAAAAAGAAAAGAAAAACAAATACGCCAGACATGCTGGAGTTAAAAGGAGGGATGAAAGATGCAGTTTAGAATGTGTTGTGGTTATGTGGCATGTGTGAAGACAAGCGTGAACTGAGGGCATGTTGGCGCCTCAAACAAGTAGTTCCTGCAGTCCTCCTGCGTTGGACAGGCGAGTTGCTTATGCAGTCTGAACTAGACTGTCTGAAGATGGGGTTCGAAGTTCCAGAATCATAAACAGGAAGTGGTCACATAGTATAGACATAAACATTCATCATCCATCCATTGTTTGTACATTTATTCCAGTGCAGAGTTGTGGAAGGAGGGATCCCAGTGGCTACTAGGTTGGCCCCATGTCCAGTTAAGCCAGTCCATCACAGGGCCTGATCAGTCACAATTTGGAACACAATTAAGTAAAACATCAGGAAACCATTTCTCAGGACTACATCAGACGTCAGTTTGTGTAAAACTCTGATCATGCCATTTAATTTTCTTCAAACATCAGTTTATGGGAATCATTTTTGCATCCAAAGCTGCTCACTCATTTAGCAATGTGACTCTGCACTGACATTTTGGGGCTAATTAGGGACAAATTAATAAAAAATAGAAGAATCTGCAACTAGGTGCACTGAGTAATAAAGTGCAAACTCTGTGGCTTTTCAGTTACTTCGACAAACTGAAGCGAAGTGTGTGAATGTAGAAGAGAATTACATTTTCACCTCTGGAAGGCAAACGGTTGGATACAACCTCCTGTCGAGTGTTACCTGCAGTAGTGCTGCAGTGTGCAGTGGACTCTGGAAGTGATTCTGAAGGATGATGCATATGCATCTCATGAGGAAACATGTAGTAGATCTATTTTTTACAAATGTGTCAAACTCAAAAGTGTCGGAGTAAAGACAGAAATTGTGAGGCGGCAACGTCTTTATGTTACTCCTGCTGCATATAAAATTGTTTAGGCAAACACGTTGCAAACCCTTCAACCCATATTGTGTTTTTCTATTCCAAACTCTGAAGTTCTATTAAAAATAACACTTTTTTAATGCTAAAGCCTAACCAACCACAACTGACAGCAAAGTTAAAAAAATGACACATTACTGAGCAAAACTGGGCCAGATGGAGGACAAACCTCTCCTTCTTTTGCATTAGAGTCTGATGTGTACCGATATTTTCCTCCCCTAATGTCTAACAGACACGTGTAAAGTGAAACATAAGGAAATAAAATATAGTAATGGAAATATGGAAAAATAATGTGCGTAAAAATGTTATCATTTTGAGTGTGTGTTTCTATGTAATGCAAAATGTGATGTAATTAATTTAAAAGTATATTTAGGCACGTAATGATATTGTAAACATGAATTTAATGTAAATTTACACGTTTTGTTCTTACCTGGAAATGCAGTACACTTTGCCGTTTGTACCAGCTTTCCTGCTTAATATTGTGAAACTGTGTTGGATCTTTTAAATTTGACCAAAAACAGGTGAATTGTCTTAATTTCTGTTAATTTTGTTTTGCAAGATAATAATACAATAATAAAAATCACACAAATCAGCCGGTTGTGGTAGTTTGATCAGTGATCTGTGAGCAAATCCACTCAATAAAACTGTCCATCCAAACTCCAGCCTACACAAGAAGAGAGATCGGGTTTGACTGACAGCCTGTTACATCCGTTCCCTACTAGAGGGGTGACAGCAGGAGTGACATAAAGATGAATAAGTCTTTTGTTGGTGGGAGTTGGGCAGGATGGGAGGAGGGAAGAATAGAAGGATGGTTCTGAACTCAGGATACTGATTGCTTTTTGCCTTTTTGTGTCATGTGGTTGAAAGGTGGGGGCTTGGCCGAGCAGAGGCAAATTGATTACGGTGAAGAAGGGGGGAGAAGAAGAGCAGAGGCATGAAGGGAAGGAGGGGAGGGGGTTATGCAGATTACTTTGCCCCCCTGAGCCACCTGACATGTACAGGGCATGATAGATTTCCATTTGCCAAACTCCCTGCTTGTGCGTGATTTCCATGTCCGTACAGGAGGCGAGACCCAGCGAACAAGTGACAGAGAACCGCGTGACAAGAGAGGACGGGTGGCAGTTGTAATCAAACACACATACATTTACATGCAGTGAGGAGAGGAACAGGAGGGGAAGGAATCTGAAAACAAATAGAAACATGCACGTGAACAGATATCTAGACCAGGGAGATGGTGGTGCACAAAAACACACACACCTTTATTTCCATACGCATAGCTCTTTCATTCAGCAAGCGCTGGGTGTCATTAAAGGCAGATTTACTACAAATTGGGCCAAATTCCCACTGTCACTTTCAATGATGGCAGCTACCATGCAGAAAGCCAGTGAGAGGGAAAGACAGAAGGTGTGTGTGTGTGTGTGTGTGCATGATTTAGCATGCAGTTGCTTTTGTAATACAACATGCACAAAACACTGCCTTTGCTCTGTGCTCTCTTTCCGTTCACTAACTATCAAACTCGAAAGAAATGGTGTGTTTCCTGCACGTTAAAGAACACACAAAGTAATTCCCTGTCTCCATCCTTTCCCTGCTGTCCTCTTTTTTTTTTTTTTTTTTTTATTCCTCCCAGTGCATCTACGGGTTAATGGCAAGTAGGTAAATCAGCCAGGCGTGACGCGAGCCGCCATCCCATCTCACCCAGGGATGACGCGATTTCCTTAAATAACTGTGTGGTAGTGAAAGAGGAGAGGTGAATGTGGGTGGACTGAGCTTCCGCGGGTTAGAATCCAGAGGGAAGGACAGATTTCTAAACTTTATTAATAATTGAAACACAAACACACCTTGTCATACCTATAGTTGATGAAAAGCTCTTAAATCAATAATTTTCAATCATGTTTTGATCTTTTTCCTCGTCAATTTCTGCCCAAACGTCTCGCTAATCTGAGAAAACTTTGTAATGACGGGCATAGGATGTGGAAAGTCTGGAGACTTTGAGTAACTCTCTGCATGTTTAGTTTGTTTCTATAATGTCTTTAACAATACAGATAAGAAAAAGCAACTTTCATTTAAGGGAAAGAGTAGAAAGGTAAGTAGGTTTTTAGGATTTTAAATGTAAAGTGCTGGAAAGATAAAAAAAAAAAAAAGAAAGATGAAGGACTCATACAGACGAAAATCGGGGGTGAGAAGAGATGAAATAGTAGAATTGGAGAAATGAGAGGAGGACAGATGAATGAAAAAAAGAATCAGATGATGAAGATGATGGGAGAGACAAAGAATAAAGATGACAGCTGCAGTGTTTAGACGCAGAGGGACACAAGCTGTGTAAATGTGGGGAAAATGAAGTGCGATTTCCACAAGGGGTGACACTATCTGGTGCCCTGTTTCTACAGGTTAATGGGGGCTATCATAAAGCTGGGCCACTAGGGTGGACACTGGGTCACACACAAACGCATCCACAAAGAGGCTATACATACAGATATACAAACACACGTACACACACACACATACATAAACAGCCAGGCATGTGGTCAAGGTGAAATATGGATCCTAATGGTTGTGTCCCATCGTTAAAAGGGCTTAGAGTTGATTTATCTGTCATAAAACGGCTCGTGCAACTGCCACGCGGAGAAGAAAGGGGTGGCGGTGACCTTGAGGTCACAGGTTTGAATCCAAACCCCCGTAGGAAACACTTAGCGTTACAGTGATGGCATGCCTCTGCTTTTTATGCAGATTTACGGCAACCAAATCTCAGCTCTGAAGAAATATGGGTTGTATAGATGGACAGAAAGGCTGAGCAGAAGTGAAGCCAACGTCCCACCCAGCTTTATGTAGGACGTACGGTCTGGTTCTGTTTAGTTTGTTTGTTTATTTCTTGCAAATCAACAAGCTTTAAAACAATGCTTTTCCCCTATAATACACATTAAAACTATTACATATAAATACTGTATCTGGAATGATTCAGTTTTAACTGAGACATCCTCTCAGTGACTGTATGCAGGTGAGACCTACCTCAGGCATATGGCAGCTAGCCTCTCTATTTCTGTTTCCATGTGTTCCTGAAGCTCTCCGGGCCGGAGCAGCACCTGGCAAATGGGACAGATGGGGGCCTGACTGTCATACAATGACATCTTCTTTTTACCTGGACACAGCAAACACAGAAGAAGAGAGAAAAATCAAAGTTTAAATGAAGCAAATAGACAGAAGATTCCAGCAACTTTAGCATAATGTCTGCTAGATTTAAACCGTGTTGATCTTTTTCTCCAACGTGCCAAACATTTAATGCACATGCATCAGATTTCTGCATTGCACACACATACACACACACACACACACACACACACCAAACATGGAACAGAGCACTGTACAGTCTTCATTGTGTAATGTTGCTCTCAGGTCAAAGCAGGGGGAGGCTGGGGGGAGGCTGGGGAGGTGGGGGAGTTAAAGAAGTGTCGGCCATGGATGAGATAATGCTGTATGGAGTCTGCCAACACTAACTCACTCCATTGTCCTTGATCAGCAGGGCAACAGGGTGGGGCCCACCTGTTTGTGTGTTAGCATGTGTGTCATTGTGTGTTTAGGGATATGTGTGTGCAATAAGAGTGCGTTTTGCACCACGTAGCCTTTGAGCCTTTGTGTTTGTGTGCGCATGTGTGTGTGTGAGTGCAAAGTTTACCTTTGGGTCTGTTTGGGTGGGCTAAAAATAACAACTATTGAAATCGTATTAGTGCTTAAAGTTGGAGGACACTTCCTGATTTCCTCTATTCAACCAATCAAACAGGCTTTTTTTAGCCCACAAACAAAAGGCCCCGCCTCAGTCAGGACATCCCGTTTAGACTGCTTGTCACCACGGCAACAAGGTAGAGGGAGTCCCTCGCTGTCTTTTCTCTGGTGTTTTTCTCCTTCACACACACTTGAGACCACATAGAGGTACATGTAACCCACAGAAATGTGCTTCTTTGCCAGCATATTTATCTGCAAGAGGATTGAGGGGCATACACACATTTTTCTTATGATATTGTGTGTTTTTATATGAGCCTCTTATTGTCCTGCACTACTCCTCAACAAAGCCCAAAGTGCTGGATTTGTTTTAGTGGCTTTAAAAAATGGATAAGCGGTCAATCATTTTCTCTTTGTCTTTCTTGATTTACCTGCCCCCCCCACAAACACACACACACACACACACACACACACACACACACACACACACACACACACACACACACACACACACACACACACACACACACACACACACACACACTCCCCTTCCTTCTCACAGTATTTTCTATAGCATTCGCAATTTTTGTTTTTCTGCTCCCTACAGCTTTTTTTCCTTTTTCACCCCATTATGCTTTCTTAAAATATTTTTCTCTGAGTTCTTGTTTCTCCATCTCTTTAAACTCCACCCCACCTTTCCCTTTCCACAAACACACCACCTCCAGTGCAATCCTCTCTCCCCTTTATTGCTTTGACAAGATAATTTGAGTCATGCTGAAGCGGTTGCAATCCAGCGTGGCAAAGAAAGAAAGATCCGATCTCTGTCTGCAGCCGGCGCAGCATCTTCGATTCCACAGACGAACACATTCCTACAGGATGCTGACACAATCATGTGCCACCGTGTGCTTATTTCAGGCTTTTGTAATATCAGAAACTATTTCTTTTTAGTTTGCATAGTTCGAGATTACCGTATGAATTTCAATATGAGCCTGTTTTCTTTTTAACTTTTAAATATTCAGGAAAAATTTGACTTTCTATTGGTTGACTGATGGAAAAAAATGGGAACGACAACAAAAAAGCAGCAATGAATAGAAGTAAAGAAAAAACTGTTGGAATTTTTATGTGACGTGATTTTGGCTAAACTTTCCGAAAACCAAAAATATTATACCAGGAGATGGAAATTACTTGCTCTAATGGGAGAGCAGCCGGAACAGAATAATACAAGAAAAAAAAAGAATAAGAAAAGTACTTTAAATTAGAAATTGGATCTGCTGTCAAAATAACAGCACCTTGAAGATGCATAGCTCACAACAAACTTTTACAGTTTAGCAACGTGACCGCTTTTCACAACTAAACCTTTCATTTTTTCTTTTTCTTTCTTTTATTCTTGCTTTTGAACTAAAAGAAAATAAAAAAACAAGGTGAATATTTGTTACAATAAACCAAAAGAAATAAGCTTTCAAAGTTTGAAAAGCGTTTTGGAAGAAGTTGAGCATTTATTTATACAAAATGCTTTACAAACAACTTAAATGATGACACTTTCACGGCATCTCTGATTAATATTACAAACAATGTCCTATTACAGTATCACTTACACAATACACACTTACACAATATATCATAATACACAATATACTTTACTTTAAACAAATATCATAATTAGCTTCATATTCTTTAATCTTAATATATTATTTAATCTTTTTTCTTTGGTTTCAATTTTCCTATTGATTGCCATGTTTTTATTTCCTCACTACAGCTTTTCCAGAGTTAAACTCCTCTTGTGAAAATATAATGAAGTTTAGCGTTTCTTCTCACAGCTGGATTTTTGAACATCTATGTTCCTCTGAGGCTGAATTTAATCTCCCTTAACCGGAAAACCACTTTTAGATACTGTTTGGCAGAGGATCATTACCTCATCAAAGCGTGAAATAGGAAAGTGATCCTAAAATTGGAGCCTAATTCAGTCAAATGACTCACAAGATACAGGAACCACTGCTGAAAAACAAGGATGTCCACTTCGGGTCCTTGAAGACCACCACCCAGATCTGAGTGCCCTGCTATAACACACCTGATGCAGATGAATGGGCCATGAACAGGCTTGGGCAGAACTTGACATCACTCTGTTGGGTGGGGGGAGGGGGTCTCCATTTCTTTTTAATAAGGTATTTCGGTGCAGGGAAACATCTAAGACCTGCAGGGCAGCAGCCTTCAAGGACTGACAATGGACATCCCTGGTTAATGTAAAAAAAGCTGGCGTCATGGAGCTAAACTTAACATCTTGCTATGTCGATACACCAGAAGAATGTAACTAGATCAGTGTTTGCAAAAACTTAATCTGTTTATCTTTTTTATTCTACTTTCCTGCTATTATATCTGTAAGTATCTCTTCTTCCTGAAGTCTGTGGCTTTCCCATGTTTGTCGTTACTTTCTTTCATCCTTTAAAATTCCCACTCTTTTCTTTTTCTTCCATTTTTCCTTTCTTTGTCAAATGTTCCCAGAGGAGAAGTGAGTGATAGGGAGGGGTGAATGGACAGATAAATCCAATGGAGGAGGAGAAGAAAAAAAAACAGAGAGGGGGTGAAGCGTGGATGTGATGCAATGTTGCACATCAGGCTTGTCAGCCCCTTAAAGATGATTAATGCTGGGGTAAGACACACATATGTGTGAACCCACATGTCCTGCTTTGGACCTCACTGCTCAAACACACACTCACCCTGCGGCAGAACAAGGGAGCATTTAATCTCAAGAAGCACAGGGAAGACACCAAAGTCACAGGAGAGATAGGGAGGGGGGAGATGGAGGATGGAGGTGAAAAGACGGCTGGACAATAAGAAGGAAATAGGCCTGACAAGACTTTTTAGTGGTGAGATTCCTCAATGAAATACTGGGTGGATGGATGGATGGTTGGATGGATGGATGGATGGATGCATGGATGGATGGATGGATGGATGGATGGATGGATGGATGGATGGAGATGGATGGAGAAAGGAGAGAGGTGTGGATCCCCCTGACAGCCATGATGGAATATACAGTAAGTCTGATCCCCCCTAAATGTGCCAAGATGGATCGTCCCATTTCTCTTTCTCTGACTTCCTTTCCTTTCTCACACAGCCCCTCCATCTATCATGGCTTACTCTGTCCATCTCCTTTTCCCCTCTTTTGCTTCTTCCTCTCTCTTTCTTTCCACTGTCACCACTTTTTACCATATTCCCTCCATTTCATCTCTGCTACTTGATCCACTTGAAGACGCTCACTGGATTTTGTTCATGTCAAAACACAATGAGTCACTCAGCTGATAGGAATCGCATCCTCTGACTTTTCCTGTCCTCCATCTGATTTATTTACTGCTGGTGTGGTACTAACATAACACTCAAGCTTCAGCGTCCGGGACTGAGAAACTCACCCAGTGAGGAAGCCCGAAATTGTGTTTCCTTAAATGGTCACTAGAAATTTGTTCCAAAATAGAGTTAATCTACACGGCAACATTTAACTCGAAATTCTCAGATGTAACTATGTTGCTTAATAATTTAGCAAATTAGTACTTTGTTCAATCCTAAATCGGAAATATGAGCTTTTGTTAGACTTTCAGTCAGAGTTTTGGAATTCTATGAGCACCAGTGGACCATTGGGAAAAATAGCATTTGCTGTTGCTTATATGGGTAAAAAGTTGCCCATTTAGAGTGCAGTTCTTATTATTAGCCTCTAAACCTCTCAGCAAAACACAAAAAAAACCCAAAAAAAAAACCAATGGTAAATCCCTGAATTAATTGAGCTTCTATACACAATAAAAGAACTGTAATCAGATTTAATTTTACTTGTCTATCGCTTGCTGGCTTACTGTTGCTTAACTTCAGTGTTGCTATTTGTTGTGCAGTACCAACCTTCTTTAGTTCAACATGTACGTCTTAAGAGCAAAGTATTCCTAAAAGAGATATCAGACCAAGTGCAGAAAGGGAAATACAAGTATTTTAGTATAAAGTTGCAGCCTTTTTTTGTTTTTGAGTGAGATTTTATTATTATTAACGATCTGTGTGTCATTGTCTTATGTTTGATGTGTATGCTGGTGTGAACTCTCATGCACTAATAACATGCCTCAGGGGATATGGAGTGTAATTTGTGTGTGAATTTGCATTGTCCTATGACGCCTGACTTCAAACAAGGTACACCTTGTGGTAAAGATGGCTGCCGCGGAGTGGAGTTCTTTCATCTATGTCCTACAACCAGCTGCAAAGGTGAAGAGATAAAACCAGCAAGACCATAACTTCCTGATAATAACATAAAGCCGTATAGATTTATTTGTAAATGTTTACTTAAATTAAAATGAAATATGTCCTTGGCTAAGTGCTCGTATCATTAAGTAATTAGAAGAGTCACACAAACAAACATAACTTCACGGGTCATTACAAGCAACAGATGGTGAGGAGGAGAAAACTGGATCACGCGGAAGAATGGAGCACAAAGAGGTAGTCTTTTCGTTTCCCCCATCCCTTCATTCCTTGCGTTTGTGTTGTTTGACTTTTTGCCCTTGCTTTCAAACATCCTTATATTCTTCCTCTCCTTCCTGCTTTCTGACAGCAACATCCTTATATTCCTAATTATTGCCACTCCTCTTTCATCACTGCTTCCTTCATACATTAAAGCACTTTCTGGTCTTCCTTCTTCCTGTCCTTCTTTTACACACCGATCTGAAAAACAATAATGGGATACTCTGGAAAATCTATTTCCATCTACAGCAACTCTGGTGATGATAATTTGTCAAATATCATGGTGAAACAAGTTTAATCCCTGTTAACACTTTAAGGAGCATTCCTCATCTTCCTTTATTTTGAACTTTTTCTCCCCTATGTCTCACAGGGTCTGTCTCCCTTCTCCCCCTGCCACTTTAACCCAGATGAAGTGGGAATCAATAGATTCTAGATAGCGCAGACTTCCAGTCACAGACTACAATGGGCTGAGGTAAAAGGCCACCTCCATAGAGGACAGGGATTGTCGGCTCAATACTCACTCTCAATAGGGCCAGAGATAAAACACCATTTGGGGTGTCCTCATGGCTCAATGGGCTAAGAGTCAAAGCATGTGCTCACAACACTGCAGGTCTAAATCCCATTAATGACCTGTGCTGCGTGTCATCCCTTCACTTTTATCTTGCCTGCAGTCTCTCAGGAGCTGGACATACAGTGCTGCACGAAAGTCTTCGGCCAGCCTTCATTGCTTTATACTTTGCATCAGCGACAACTTACCAAAGAACCGATTTAAAGCTGTATTCTACAAACTTTGTTACCAGAAGCTTATTTTAATGATTATTTGCTCCCATTTCTTTAGTTTTATTTATA
This sequence comes from Telmatherina bonti, assembly GCF_933228915.1. NCBI lineage: Eukaryota > Metazoa > Chordata > Actinopteri > Atheriniformes > Telmatherinidae > Telmatherina > Telmatherina bonti. The sequence continues at coordinate 29,246,369 of NC_136625.1, read as the reverse complement.
AAAAATACCAAAGATATAAATTGAATGATATAAAATTGTACTTTTGTACTAACAAGGCAATTTCCACGAAGCTATAAGTTGAAAACTGGATAAATGGAGGCCAAAAAAAATGTGTTAGGCCTTAAAAAGTATCGATGGCAGATGGAAATGGTCTGAAAGTGATGTCCAAAAAACGGACAAAATCTAGCAAAGACCAAAGATATGCATGTAGACCTTTAGTTGATCCAACTGCTGTTCACTGAAGCCTCATCAGAAACACTTTCCAGAGAATAATGGCAATCAAGTCATTCATGAAGAAGGGATAGAGGGAAATAGGCTGAGGTATGCCAAACGACATGAGAACTAAACTGAAAATCAGTGGCAATTGGTCTGATGGAGTGACATAACCTCCCAGGGCCTGGAACTCAAAATCATTGGATCAGTATGGGGTCACCATGACAGACAATGGAGGAAACAGTAGCCAGCACCCCAGGAGAGTTGTAGAAAGTTCCTCAAGACACCTGCAGAACTCTTTCAGAGAGGTCCAAAAGAGTTTAGGCTGCAATGAAGGCTAAAAGTGGCAAGACCAAATATTGACTTTTAGCCTCATTAGAATTGTACAAACTCTGTTTTCGCGTCACATGCTGCATTTCTGTTCACATTTGTACACAGAAATAAATCACTGCACCCATTTTCCTGCTGGAATATAAGAAAAGTGTGGATGGATTCGGACTTGTGCACAGTACTTCAGGTGTATATTGAAGCTTTACTCCAACCTGCAGTCCATTGAAATTAGAAATGTACTGATTGAATATTTTCAGCTGGTTTAAAATGTGTTGCTCTTTCAAAGGAGGAAAGGAGGAACGTTTACTGCACAAAGAAGGAACAGAAACACTTGACTTTCTGTGAACTTGATCAATTTCTTTTATGTCTTTTCTTTTATATCTTCTGTAAGGAATTGAGTGGACTTATAAATTATAGACACAATCAGCTAATGAGTGCTGAGCATGTAAACTGGATCTAAACACGACAATAAGAGTCAGATAAGAGAAGAGCCAGATTTATTGGCTTGCAAACACACACACACAAAGGATGTTTGTGGGTGACACTTGGGTTTGCATTCGTTCTGCGGCAGGCATGGTTGCAAAAAAACACCGGCACATTTCCCAAATGGAATTACAAACTGTCTACATGTAGAGACTGTTTGTCTGTCCTTGAACAACTGTCTTCTCCTTATGCGACACACACACACACACACACACACACACACACACACACACACACAGACTTCCATTCCCCTACCTTGTTGTTCCCCTAAATGAGTTTTCTGACATGCATCAAGTGTTTATGCCTGCTACCTCTCTCTTCTCCCTCTCCCCTCCTCTTTATCCCCCCCCCACCCCTCCTCTCTGCTTGCCCAGGCGGTTAGCTATAACACCCGCCAACATTGGTAAACAAGGAAATCTCTCAGCCGCAGCCCCGCGCGTAACCGCATTACCGCGCCCGATAACCTCTTCAAATAATGTGCGATAAGGGGAATTTGATTTGATTCACGAAAAGGGAAAGAGGGCCACTTCTGCTCCCCCTCCAATCTCTTCCTTTGGCTTTTCTTTATTTCTTTTTTTTTTTTTCCCTCACTCCCCCCGTCTTCTTCTCTCCTTCTTTTCACTTAGCCCGAGGGTCCGGGCCTCCTCCTCCTGCCACATCCTCCCCTTTTCCACAATGACACTATTGCACATCCACAATCAAATAAATCCCGTCGAGGTGTCAGCCTTCATTTTGACTTGCCCCTGTCTTCTAACCGACAAACGTATGGCGAGGTGAGAGAGGCCCTGTAAAGCCATCATCTCCATAATGGCAAATATGAGCCCTAAAGCCCAAAACCAGGGGCCGTATTAACACAAATAGGACTGGCAAGGTGTGTGCGCCTCCAAGTGAGGTAATATCGTTTTTTTTTTTTTTTTTTTTTTTTTTTTTTTTAAGTGAGCTGTGATCTAAGCAGGCTAGACACTGATCTCTGGTTATGTGTGTGTGTGTGTGTGTGTGTGTGTGTATGGGAGTGTGTGGTGTAAAATAGATGAGGCTGTGTGGCTCATTCGGAGGGCATTTGATGAAATGGAACGGGGGTCAACTTCAGTTTGCCACCCAGGCTGCTTTGCGTTAGTCTGTGCATGTCTGCGTTTCCTGTGTCTGTGGGTCTCGTGCGTGTGTATGTGTTTGTGTGTGCATGCAGACTCACTCTCTGACAGTGATGCATGGTGCTTTTAAATAGCACTCCTCCACGCCCTGCTCAAAACTCATCACCAAGCTCTTTCGCTATCCCTCCCTTGCTCCCTGGGGTTGTCACTTTTAGAAAAGCAAATGAAATGTCAGCTCAGTGGAGAGAAGGGATGAAGAGATGGCCGGATTGAGGGATAGAAGGGGAAAGGTGTGTTTGTCTGGGTGTGTGTGTGTGCGTTAGTGCGGCTGTGTTTGCTGTCCGTTTCAGTCAAGAGACTCAAAATATTTCTGTGTCTGAAGGAGGAGGAGAGTGAATAAAACAGAAGATAGATAGAAGATGCATTTATCTTACTCGGACAGGACATGTTTTACGGTTAGCATATGCAGAACAGTCATTCTGTCACTGCAATGTTTGCAACCTGGAAACAGCTTTTAAGGAGTACATTGAATTATATAATAAATAAAAAATTTCACTAATTTTTGTGTGATAAGATAGGGGGAGAAAGGGGGAAGCCTTGGGCATCAACACATCATAAATCACCCGCTGCCTAGTTTTGAACATACGTTGATAAATGCTCATCTGATGATCCCTGCGTGTATGTGTGTGTGTGTGTCACTGCATGTGTAATGTGGCTTTTACTCCTGGGACCCTGCTGCACACACATGTCTGTCTCAAAGAAAGCAGTGTGATGCTGGAGAGGTTACCTCCAACTACTGACAGCTATTTATCCAATCAATCACCTTGTCAGTGGATGTGTGCATGTGTATATGTGTGTGTCTGACAGTGGTGAAGAAGAAATAAGTAAATTAATGGAGCATTAACCAAGCACTGACCCACAGAGTGGAGCCACAACGAGCAGATATAGGCCAAATTTCTGTTTAGACCCTTAACAAGTACTACGAGGAAAACTTTAAACCAGTCTCTTGTCTGGTCTTAGAAAGTTGAAGCCTTAACAGCCTGTAAATATCTGGTTGGTGAAAGCAATTACAAGCTAGCAGGTGTTTTTTTTCTGTCAGGAGGCAATGAAATAAGAAGTAGGAAGGAGTTAAACGTAAAATTAGCAAGATGTGGAGCTCAAGTTTTGTAGATCGATATACTAAAGAGAAATATTTTAAACAATAATTATGCAAACATAACAATTTAGGTTTTGTAAGAGTTTCTGCCTGAGTACACTGAACCACCACTAGCTAGCTGGGATTCATACACACGATGCTTTAATATTCATTGGGCTGGCCCGATGCGTTTAAGTGTATGCAGGAAATCATGCAAGTTTATTTATTCTCAGCTTTTGACTCCAAACTAAAGAAACTAAGCAAAGCAATCAGAGAAACTAGACCCAGGATTTAATTTGGCAATGCAAAATGTCAACCTTTCAAAATAAATCAGAAATATGATTGTTGACACTAAATAAGCAAAAAAAGTTTATTGGCACAAATTAAGCAACTTATTGGTTTTTAAGAAGGGAAGGTGGCTCTCTTGAAGATTATTAGAGGAGACTACCTGTTTCGAAAACAGCTAAGCTAACAAAGCTAAGCTAATGCCAATCACTGCTGAACCCAGCCAGAATATAAAATGGAATTTGTTTCTAAAATATGTACAATTGTTGAAATGTCTGCAAGGTCTGTTGAAAAGTAGTAACAATATTAAATTTGTAACTTTTCTGAGCACTTCTGTGTGAGCGCTGCACTGTTCATGAATGTAGAGAGAAAAGCAGTAACTACAGTGCAGCTATGTCTTGAAACAACTCAATAAAACAACTCAAAGACACATTCCTGAGGATTGGAACAACAAACAAGGTACAGCAGACAGTCAAAGCAAAGCTGAGGAGGAAGTTGAATCACAGAGAGCTGTGAAGGCCATGAGCTGGGAAGTTACTGAGAACTTGCTGCTCCGTAGTAAGTTGAACATTTTCAATGTTGTAGAAAGCAAAAGAAAGAGAATACATTACAATTCTACCAATAGTTTTAGGGCCAAAAAACATTTTTAGTGATAATTTTCTGTTTAGAACTCATGCAAAGTTGGCACTTTAGCTTCTTCTGACCCTGTCTCTGCTGACTGACTTTATTCCATTTCTCCTTCCTCAGCTGTACAGAGGAGGAGGGATACGTAATGCAGAGGTGTGGGCGTTCGGCTTGTCGGCACTCATTTTACTCCCAAAGGAGTCTAATCACGGTGCGGTCAGTGGGCGAACAGGGACGTCAGCGAGTCTGAAATAGATGTCCTGAGTCAGCCTCAGGCTGTGTGGCAGAATCTTTTCATTACACATCTGAAATAAAACTTGTAAGGAGTCTTTGACTCCTTACAGAAAATAACATATTTAATGTTAGAAAGTTTAAAATATACTGTAATGTTAAAAAATAAGCAAAACTGTGACACAATGTCTGTCACTTTATTATGCATTTCCATATTAGACAAAAGCCACGAGGTCTTCTTGAAACAGCAGCTTGTTGCCTTTTGTTGTTTATTTTTTAACGCATCAACGTGGATGTCAAAGATATTCAGACACACAAACAAGGAATTCCTTCATATTACCCCCCATTGAATCATTTCTCTCTTATCTACTCCATTTATTTTCTCCCTTCCCCGCCCTCCCCTCCCTCTGATTCCTCTCTCGCTGCCTCTCATTATCTCTCTCCCTGCTGCTTTCATATGGTCTAGCAGCTGAATTAATTACCAAAGCCAATTAACGCTAGATTGGCTGATGTTTTAACTAATTAGCTTTAATGAGGGTGCCGTGGCTGCCTGCACCGTGTTAATTGAATCCTAACAGAGGAGGAGGCAGCTTGTGGAGGCAGGATGGGCGTGATGGAGGGATGGATGTGAGCATGTGCACACTCACGCATTTTTTATTGATAATATTTAGAGCGCAACAGAGGAACACCCACCCTGTTATTGCCACTGGTTTAGCATTAACTTTGATGGCCTTTTATACCAGACACTTAGCAACAACAAAAACAAAAAAAAACAAAGAACAAAGACAAAGCAGCATCATGTTGTAAAGTTGTACAAATATCTTGGCTAACTAGGATTTTATAAATACAACTCACAGCCTTGCAATATGTATCTCCTGGTTATTTCTTTGCTCTAGTAGTTATTGCAAAACGTGCCTGCCAAAGAGGAGCAGCAGATTAAAATCTTAGATCAATGTCATGCTGTCCTCTTAACGCCGGATTACCTGCTGCAAACCTGAACTCCATTCTCACCTGCCTCATGATAGCAGGATCATTGGGGATAAATGGAAATTTACATAAATGTGAGTTTGAATGGATAAACCTACAGCAAATTTCACTTGATGCCTCCAACTACAGCGATCTTACTGTTTCGTTGCTAACCTAGAGGCTATCCCACTTTCTTTGCAACTGTTGATTAGTAGTTTTTAATGAGCTTTAAACAATTTGGACATGATTACACTGCAATAACATCAAGTGTTGAAGAAGCACGCAAAAACTATAAAACAAAATGCACAAATAAAAAGCCTTTTCTATGCTTATGAGACCTTTTCTGACTGTGTGAAGTCACCGATGATTTAAAAAAATGGCAAACGACAACAAAAAAAAACAACTCTGGCATTTTGTCAGGCTTTTTTAATCGGAAAATATCTTTTTGCAGTGGATTTCTGTTCCACACTCCCAACTCAGAGGTACAAATATCCAGCATTATCATCTTTATCTCTTTCCAACTTCATTGTCTGAAACTGAACCTGGCTCAGGCTAAGTTTGCTCTTCAGTAAAGTCATAAAGTGATTCAAATAACTGTGTAGAAATCAACATTTGAATGGTAGCACAAATTGCAGGACAGATTTTTATGAGGTAACACCCTTTGAATGAGACGGAAGAGTGTGGAGGAGCTGTGCTTTCATGGTGGAAAAAAAACTGCCTTTGTTTTGTCTTTTTGTAGGATTTTAACAAAAAAAGTCATAAACATTTCATTAAGATTTCAAAGCATTGCATCAGTTTGGAAAAAAATGATATAATGGGTCTCCCTTAAGTAAAACCAAATGTTCAAATCTCACATCTAACAACAAACATCAATTCTACATGACCTTGATAAATCAGAAAGCACGGTTTAAATCAGCTATAACTGCTGTGAGACATGAACCACACTAGATAAAATTCAAGCATTATCCCTTCGTCTTTCCCCTTCTTTGCTGATCTCGACACGAACACCAGCAGATTGTCTGAGGTGGCTATAAAAATCTGCATGGCCGTGTAAAAGGCTTAATGATTTTAAAGTTACAGAAGAGAAGTGCCTGCAGTTTGTCTCATCCATCAAGTCTAGCACCACTGCCTTGGCCAAATAGCCCTGCCACCTAACCTGGAGCACAGCTATGCAGGGCCAAACATGCCCACCTTCCTCTCCATGTCATTGAAATATTTTATAATTGTCAAACTTCTAGTATGATATCTAATTCCTCACTGTGTGCCTGACATTGACCACCATCCTCTGTTTTTCTCTTTTTGGACAGCAAGAGGTCAGAAAGAAGAGATGTGAGACGATGTGATATCTGAAGCTGATGTAAATACAAGTTTCCAAATTGAAATGATATCATCTTGATGTGTCAGAAATACAGTTAAATACACTAATAGTTCTGTACCCTCAAAAGTATTTCTCTTACACACTCAAAAACATGGCATTTTCAGCCAATCAAAAGATGGAGAAAAGCTACTTTATCTTATTTTCCATTGCCTGCTTAACTTTCTGGAGTTAAGAGTTCATGAAACAATATGTCTCTTAGACAAATAAGCTTTCTTAATGAATCGTTGTCATCCAAAAGAGATTGTTTATTTTCGTTAGCCAGAATATTCATGATCATGAATGCACAACCAAACCAAGGAGTGTTTGTTGAGCACTGTGATGACTTTGCCACCTTTTCCACTTTTCTTTCCCCCCACCTGTTCATCTTTGTACACTACAAATAAAATGCACTGACAGAGAAACTTATTATGGAGCTGTGGAGCTCTCCAAACGTAACCCTGAATGTATATTTTTCTCTGTAAATAAACTCAGGCTCGACTGACGGCATGAACTTGACACAAAAAAAGCAGCGATTCTTCCATTTTAAACTGGTCGATGAAAGAAAAAGCAATGGTTTATTAAATGGTTGAGTGCATGTTTTTCATTACATTTAACCAAAAAAAAAAAAAAAAAAAATTCATGGACTGGAAGAAGTAGCATCATGATGTTTAGATGCTTTAGATGACACTAAAACATTTATAAGCACACAGACGTACAGCTCTGGTGACAACAAAGCTAAATGTAAATCAGATAAGTAGATGAAATTGGACAGTCATTCAAACAGCCGCATTTAACTGTGAAACCTCGTGAGCCTTTTGTACAGCACTTGCTATTGTAGGTATGTGTGTTTGCAGTGTGTGTATGCTGGCTTGTCAGCAATTGAGGAGAACCTATTTCCTCTTCCAGAATCCCTGGCTCTAAATGATGGATTGATATCTCTCTCGCTGTGGATTATATATATGTGTGTGTGTGTGTGTGTGTGTGTCACTACCCTCTCAGCCTCTTGCTGCCTCTCCTCTTAGGCCCTTATCAGCTCTTGTCACAAACAGAGGATAGGGGATAATCCTTCATACAAGGAGAGCAGTCTGCCCTTCCATCTATCTAGATGTCTGTCTAGCTGTCTGCCATATTACCCGTCTCACAGGAGTGTCACTGGAATAGAAATCAAATGCACACAAAGAAAAGTTCCTGTATTCTGGTAATCTGTGTTGGCATGTCTGACCTGGTGAGTCTGATGACAACAAGAAATCTGTTTTTTTTTTTTTTTTGTGGGGGGGGTTTGCAAATTGCACAAAAGTTTGTTGTGAATATGATGCATAGTGCATATTAAAAGTAGGAAATTTTGTGTTTTCTTTAGGTGCTACTCATCTTGGCGAGTGTAAAATTGAACCCTAGGCTCCTTTGGGAAATGGCCGCAAACCACGTCGTAAAAACTGGCCCTTGCCTACGCTTCAGGATGCTGTGTTGTGGTTTGGTGTTGAGCCATGTCCTCATGCCAAGAAGTACTGTGGGTCACTCTCAGTTCGTGGTCCTCAAATGCTCCAAAACTGGGCCAGTCTACGAGACTTTTCCCGTGTTAAAAAAAGGCAAAAGGCAAACACTTTCATCATGTCACAGAGCATCATTCATAAAGCACTCATAAAAAATAACTCAGAATAGCATGTTTGTTCTATATATGACTTTAGTGACCAATAAAAGTGAAAAGAAAGAAAAAAAACTGAAGTTATTGTCGCCACACTGACTTTTACTACTTGAATAATTTCATTCTGCACACAGGAAAGAGAAAAACCATCAAGTGGTCATATTAATTTGGAACTAGCCTAAAAGACATGAATAAGCTGCACCAGGGGTGCCCAACTCTGGTCCTCGAGGGCCACAATCCTATAGGTTGTCCTTATATCCCTGTTCCAACACAAATGGCTCAAACTAATCACTTGTTGTGCAGAACTTCATTGGCTGTTGGATCCATTTGATGGAAGCCATGTATCTTGGAACCGGTATACATCGAAAACCTGCAGGGCAGTGTCCCTCGAGGACCGGCTTGGACACCCCTGATCTTCAGCCATGCTATGATGCTTCTCTTTGAATATTTGTGTATTTCTTTGTATAAAGTGGTAAAGGTCCGGCAGGACTTATATAAATACAACCCCCCCCCAAAAAAAAAACAAAAAAACAAAAAACAGTGTATTAATATTTGAAATGAGCAGACTGTAAAGGTCCATCTGCTGGAGTGGAATATAGCAAGGATCACACCTGAGGCTATTTCCTATATGTGTGTATGTATTTGTGCCAAGGCTGAAATTGGACATCATTGTGATCTTTATCAAACTCTTATCTCTCTGCTCTACAGGACAATGCTTATCTACTCTACCTCCATCGCTTTTTTCTCATTTCCTGTGCTCTTCTATCTCTTTCCTTCCCTCCTCTCTTCCTCCCACTGCTGGCGATATCGCTTTGTCCAACAGAGGGAGATGTTCTACTATGCTTTGCTCTTGCAGAAGTCTTTGGTCTTTTCTTTTTTTCTCAGACGTAATGTTCCATAAAATACCACATCATATAATGTAGTAACTTTGCTATCAAATTTTTATAATCTGTCCCCTCCTTGTAAATGTGTCATTTTGAGCCAATTCCCAGCATTTTAACATAGATATTCATGATTTTTTTTTTTTTCAAAAGAAACCATTTCTAATAAAATAAAAAAAATAAAAAAAATGCTACCCTGAGATAAAACTAAACCAGTTCACATAATTTGGGTAAATTACTCTCAAAGTTTTTTTTTTTTTCTTTTTTTTTTGTTAGAATCAGATGTAAGTACTTTTATAACGTGTTCATATTCTTGCTTTTTACTTTATTTTACAACTCAGTGGAAACAGCAATTCTCACATTTTGGGATTTTAAGTTATTTGTACACCAAAAAATATATAAAAATACAAGGAAATAAAGACACAAACAATAACACCAATTCATAGCATGTTTTTATCATTAGCTCCCACCAAAGTGTGGGGATTTTAGCTTGTGAAGAGCGACATATTTATTTCTTTAAAAATAATAAAATTATTTAAAACAAAAAAAGGAATGGCTTCAGAAATGTGTACCATTTTATTGGAGACTGATTATGTTTATCTACTTTGTTAACATTGAGGTATCTTCACATGCTGTATGAAAGCAACTTGAAAGCTGCCACACACTCACACACACTTGGTCAGGGCGACAGATCTGCAGCTAAAATCAATATAAAATTAAAGAGACTGAAATGGTTTCTGCTTACACATTAACCTTCCTTCTCTTTTCTCCTTTCTCCACCTTTCTTTTCCATTTTTCCCATCACCCTTCCCGTGCTCTCTCTCCATGTCTCTTTCCCTGCCCTAATAGCCGGTGCCATTGACAACAACAGTGCTTCAAGCCACCTGAGTGTGGGTTTTAGTGATGGAGAGGGAGAAGTGTTTTTTAAGTTTGAGTCTCACAAACAGAGACTGAGGAGAGAGTGAGATGGTTGGATGAAGGGATGGGTGGAAGGATGGGGGCAGTAATAGCATAGAGACGACAGGGGCTTTGGATGCTCTCTCTCTGGACACACACACACAGACATACATACACACACCGTCTGGGGACTCAAATCTCAGAGCAATTTTCAGGCCGGATGATTGGCAGGTTGATGTGTATTCTTCCCCTACAAGACCGGCTGATAACTCTAGCTATCCCCATTCCACCTCACCATCCCTCCATCTCTCTCCTCTTTTTTCCCGCATTCTCCTCTATTCTTTTTTTTTTTTTTTTGTCACTGTGACTCTCTCAGCACCCCCTTGCCCTGATACCCTCCTTCTTTCCTCTCCCAGCTCTCTCGCCATCCTTCCATTTCTCTCTCCGTCTCTCTCTCTCTAGCCCTGTTGTGGGACTATTACAATGACAGAGGCGATAAGGGACATTTATCACATGTGCGGCGGGCTGAGCAAGACAGAGCCCTCAACAGGTCTAAGGGGAGGAACACACACATATTCAGATGTGGAAGCGCACACACACTAAATGCATGCAAATTCACAAGTGCTTTCGCGCGCATAAACACAGACAAACAGTCGCAGGACAAGTTTGCAGACAAATGCGGAAACTAACACATCCACACAGACACACAGTGTAACGGTGAATCATCCGCCTTTTCCCCATTTCGTATTTTGCAGTTGACTGAGGCCAATTCCCCATAATTCAATACAGTTGAAAAATGAAACCCCGGTAAATCGCTACAGCGATTTTACAGATCCCCGCTTATCCTCATAATTCATTATTTCCAAACTGTAACAACATTACATTTCATTTGTAATGCTCCGCCTGCCTCAGCCATTTGCCAATTGTTATATCTTATTGTTTTCCCTCTCCAAGGGGGAGAAAAGTGAGTTATTGGGCAGGATATGGAGGCAGGCTGGGTGGCGGGGCTTGCTCATGTGCTGCAGATCTACCTGCTTTTCTGCCTCCCTTACTGTCTATTTATTGTCCTCACTGCCTCTGGATCTGCCCCGTCTTCCTCTCCATCTGTCTGTCTTTCTGTCTCTCTTAACTGTTTGTGGTGAGGACTCACAGGCAACCAGGGAACAAATGAGAACAGAGTTTTTGTTCTTTTCATAGTCAAGTGATAATGAAGCTATTGTTGACATCCTCTTATACATGCATGCACTCAGTAGAGTGACTGGCTTATTGTTGTTCTGCACCGTGGCACGGTTGGATCTGCAGCTGGACCAGTCCAATGCAGAGACTGGTGCAAGGATAGACTGGGGATGAGGAGGAGTTAAGGATTCAGGAAAGAGGGACTAAAGAAGGGGGGGACTGGGTGAATGGTGGTGAATGGGGGAAAAAGGGCAAGGAGTAAAGGGATGAAGGTGACACAGATGTGAAAGCAGAGACTCGATTGTGGGATGTGAGGACAAGAAACATAGTTTATTATTAAGCATTAATTAAACTTTGGATGTGATAATAGGGGTGTAATGATCAACCAATACAAATTGAATAGAAGTATTTGGATCAGTGCATGGATCTGTGCACTGAACAAAATATGCCATAAACAGGTTGGTGGTCCGATTCCACCATCAAAACATGTTTGACTAACATTTTGCTGCAGAAATCTACACCAGGGATGGGTAACTCAAATCCTTAAGGACAGAGGCGTATAAAATAGAAGTAGAAATAAAGTAGAAGTTGTGCCATGTTTTTAGATCTACTGATGCATTTAGAACAGATGTTTTCACTACCAGGCTCATCTACCTTGCAGTGGAGCTGAGCTAAATAAATTCACCTGGTTAAGTGACTGGTTGGAAAGAGCTGCCGGACAGGACTTCTACTTTCTACACCTCTGCTCAAGGGCCACTGTTTTCCTGCTCCAACACATGTAAAAGTTAAACTGATCCATGATGTTGTTGTCAAGTTTGGCACAATGAACCAGGTGTGTTGAAACATCTGAAACCTGCAGATACGCACAAGTTTTTTGCCCTTTAAAAGAACAATAAATAAAAATGGTGGCGGGAGTCAGGCTGCTAGACATCTAAACATCTTTATTATGTCTATGGATAGGGTAAAGTTAACAGAGCTGATGGCTAGCTGAACCGGTGCGGCATCTGTAACATTAGCTGAGATGCTGGTTCACCAACATTCATGTGGACGTTTGTAACAGTAAAAGCAACATCACAAGGATGTTAGAAGTGGGTATACTCATAACTGAAAAATACCTGTGTATACCCTGGACTACACCACTGGTACACACTAAACGCACACTGAATTAACTTATAAAGGAGAGATTCATTCTTCTACTTAATAATGATCACACTACTGGGATAATTTGATCATTTGTTTTACAGCCTCAAAGAAAATCTTTACTTTTTATTTTTCCACCAACTCATTATTTTTTTTTTTATTTAAAGGGAAAAAAAAGACCCACTGTCAAAGAGTCGAAAAAAAAAACATTCAGCAATTTAAAACTTTATTCTGCAACCCATAAGCTGTAGTCAATACTGCAGAGAAAAATCCTTTCACACTAGGTACTCTGAGTTGTGTCGGCAAGGGTCTTTGCAATATTTACAGCTTCAAAAAGACATTCTTCAAATACAGAAAAAAAATCACTTAGATCTAATACTGGAATTGCCATTAATCTGAGAACTAAAAACATGCTTTGATGTCTCTTTCTGTCTCGCGCGCACACACACACACAAGCTGAGACACCATCCTTCCTGTAATCCCCTATTTATCACAGCTGTAGCCACTCTTCAGCCCTGCCCATGTTACTGTACCCTGTCACCCTGCTGGCTAAACAAACTGCTCCTTGATGTATGAGGGCCTACACCGGCCATAAACTTATTCACTTTTAACTAGCATGCTAGCGGCTGGCCGTGGCCAGACATCAGCTTTACTGTGTGTGTATAGCGTATGAAAACTGCTGGTGAGAAATTAACCCCCTGGGTACTGCTTCATAACTCACTCCTCTCTTTCTTTCCTCTCCCTTTCTCCTCCTTCCCTCCCTATCCATCTATCTCTATTCCACAGCCCAGGCATTAGTCCTGTATCTATTACCCATTACAGTGTGTATGAGTCTTTGACAACAGAGGAAATGGCTCGGCGTTAGAAGAAGAAGAAGAAGGAAAAGAGGAGTTGTGGGTCTTATATGCGCCTGTTTGGACAACAAACAGCTTCCTGCTGGGAGGAGAAGTGGAGGAGAAAGTGAGGACATCTGTCTTATGATGTCTCTTCTTCTGCCGTCGTTTTTTGGAGGCTGACGCCGCTTTCCCTCTTTTCTTCCCTCCTTTTCATTAAGTTAATTCAGATAAGAAAAGAGATGTAAAGCAATAACAAACATCAGGTTTATGGTCGAGCTTATGATGGTGGCACCTCAGCTCATGTGTCAGCCCACACCTATCTCCCCCATCTTCCCATGGTGCATTGCTGTTTTATTGACTATATATATTTATTGTCTCCGGTCAGTCCAGAGGAGACTGCATGACTTACTAATCTGGTAGAACACGATTAACGATTAATTGATAGCGGCAGCGTTTCCCTCCTCTTCGTGAATGCACAAAAGAAAAAAGAGAAAACACTTTGAATGCATAAGTGCTCAGCTCAGACGCACAGCAGGAGGAGATCGCATGCAAAATACAAGCAAAGCAAATACCACATTAAGAAGTACCACCTAGTACACAGCCAGTAAAAGTTAATTACATAGTTTGCTTTTTTTTCCCCATCGTTTTATGACTGCAGTAAGTTGTAGATGTTTGGGCTCCTTTCTTATCAAGCAATAAATTCATTAGTGGCTAACACACCTCACCGGGGCAGCTCATTTAGTTCTGACAAACAAGATTAGAGGACACACAGGGGCAACAAGGTTGATCTGTACACAGAGCTTTGAGACCATGTCACACACACACGCTCCAAGTATTTCTGTGATTTAATGTAAGTGATGAAATCTTTACGGCTGTGTACGGAACGGAGGCTGAAAAACCACTTCAGAAGGATTGTAAATAGGACAGTTATGGTTAAATTTTAACATTGATAAGTTAATTAATGTTGTGGATTTGAGTTCAACTTCAGTGCAACATTTTTAATGTGTTCTACTGGAAATTAGCCCTGAAAATATGAGATAAGTCCGTTCTGAAGCAGCAGTTCAAGTTGCAATCAAGTACAACTCAAATCCTGCCGTAACATTGGCCGTATTACAGCGTTGACAACACACTTCAGGGTTTGGGTTGTACTCAGTTGTGCAGGACTGTCATCATATCCACCATGTTAAACTGATTTTAAACCAGAAAACAAGTCTAACAGCCTCTTTTAATGTGTTTAACATGTCTGAAAGCCATCCAGACACTTTCAATGGTTCTCTATTAAGGTTTCAAACATATACTTGGCTTTCATTCAAGCAGTGATCTTATGGTGTGTAGTTTGTCACTGTGTGATGAAGGAAAATGCATGGAGGGGAAACTTGGTATTAGCAAAAACCTGATATTAAATGACACTGATCTTTACTGGAGACAAGACATCATGGTGTGCAGATTCTGTGTGATGACCCAGGACTGATGTCAGCAAAGTGCTTGTATACAGGAAGCTGCTGGTAATCTGGATTTCAGTTTTCTGTTCTTACGGAGTATGTAACAAGACTAGCACTTATCAGTAAGATTTTCATCCAAAGCAGAGTTTTATCCATACAAGAGTGAAACATTTTTATTGGAATCATAAATATATCTTTAGTAGGGAGCTTTATGCGTATCTTGATATTTATGGATATTGTGCACAATGGAAGCTGATTACGTGTCTACATTACAGTCCTGATAATCAAACTATTATAATAAATATGCTTTTTAAAAGGTAACTCCTATAATTTAATAAATCCTTTTTTATTCTGAGCTGGTACAATATTGACTGAGAAGATGTTGTTAATAATTGTTTTTTTTGTTGTTTTTTTAAAGAGTCACAAATAATCTGATTATTCAATTCAAGTTTAACCAAATGCACGCATGATTTTCTTTAAATACGCACAGCCAACTCAAACACAGCCTTACTTGCCTCTTCTTGTTAAACTGGCAAATATCACCTGCTGTGTACAGAGGTATACACACACACATACACACACACACAATGCATACACCCACACACACGTAGATACTAGAGATGCCATTTCTTTTATCTCACATCAAAAGGATGCCAGCTCCAGATGTCATTGGACGGATCAAAAATTCAATCAATCACAGGGTTTCGTCATTAGGGCTTATCGCACAGACAGGATGTGACAGATCTGCATCTTTGTCGGTGTTGTTTGGTTAGACACACATAAATAAACACATATATATATATATATATATATATATATTTGGTTTAGGTGCAAACAAACAGATCTACATGGTGCACATGTGAATATGAACAAGCACACGGAGACTTTGTGCTGCCGCAGCATTGGTACTTTAAGCTGGGCCTCATTTCCACTTCAGAGTGCAAGCAGGCAGGCAGAGAGGATAACAAGCTGATCAACTGTGTAAGCTTGCATCTAACAATACACAAATATGAGCACATTGTAGGATCACTAGATATGAAAATGTGGATTTAAGCACATGGAAATTACTCTTCTTCAATGAACACTGTCTCATTGTGTACCATTATCAGCCCAGCAGGTTCTGGATGTAACTGGTGATTAAATTCATGTTGACTTCAGTGCATCAGCAAGTAAAAGCGAAATGCTCTTTTACTTGTTTTATCCTTGAGCATTATGCCTTCTACTGACCAAAGTAATTGTTCGGTTTTTTTTTAAAGTTATAACTTTCAGAAAGATTTGCATTATCCAAAGGAAAAAAAAAAGAACAGAAACCTCTTGTGGCAAAAAAAAAGTGAAATAAAACTAATGTGAGATCCAAAAAGCAACACGATAGATGCAAAAGTGCTTAATAGTCAAACAATCAGCAGGTGAGCCAGAAGAAACAAAGATAAAAACATGATAAAAAAAAAAACATGATAAAACAATAACCACTAAAGTGTTTAGTAAACTAGAATAGCAAAATAAACCTACTGAGTCAAACAAAAACGACTTGGAAAAATAAACCTTTTGGTTCTCAGATGCATCTTTTTGGGCCAAGTATTAATAAAAATGTCATGTACTTAAGAGGCCAGGTGGCTCTGCTGAGGTCTGGTTTTGTGAGCCATAATAAAAAATGGCTTATTTACCTCTGTAATTGCACCCTTATTTGCAGGCTTGCACTGAGAGTATGATCCTTCAGGATCAAATGCTTCTTCTGTTTGGAAGAGAAACATTCTCAGCATAAACTACCTTAAAGCTTGAAATCAAATGCGCAAGTATGTGAGTTTCCTGAGCTGTAGTTATTATAAATCACCTCTGTAGAGATACGCAGTTGGAAATACATGTATATATGCTGTACACATGGAATAACTGACTAAAGATGGGTGTGTCATGAGTGATTTATTTTTGATGGGGGAAAAAAAAAAAAAGAGGCCTGGTTCAGTCCTCAGTTGTGTAACACACGGAAGAGGTTAACCTACGTTGGGAGTGTGTGCTGCAGTATAACAACAGAGTATCCGTTAACTCTCCCGAAACCACATACACACACCACACTGACACTTTCCTTTACTGCAACGGCTCAGCAGGTGCTGTACAGTGTGTAGTTACAGGAAATGAGTTGTACCTCGAGAACAGAAGAGACAGAAGAGAAGATTAGCTAACATTGTGGTGGAAGTCAGGAGGAAAGAGGAGAATGGGTGATAAAGGAGAAAGAAAAGTGTTGGGAGGTGTGTGACCGTAAATCAGACAAACATAACATAAACCGCAGGCTCAGAGATTCGTGTTACTCTGTTCTTGCCGTGCCACTTGCACACAGAGACCGGATAACATATTCATCACATGCACTTTTGAAAACCAAATCATTGGCAAGTATATAGCCTATCATATGCTGCAAAATTACTCAAAGAATGTGTTCTCAGTGTCAGGACAAAACAGATTTTTCATTAGACTTGCAGTACATCAACAATCACAAGAAGACATTCATTAAAACGCAACACACACACACACACACACACACACAGAGACAAATACACATGCCACAAGGATCATCTCCTCTATTATTCTTATGTCAGGAAATGTGGCCCGAGATAAATCCAAGCCTTTTAGCCATCTTTCACTCATTATAATACGGCCATCACCATTAGAATGGCCACACACACACACACCAGACACACACACACACACACAGAGACATGCATCAACACAAGGTGTCTTCTCTATAATAAGGCCATCACCATTAAAGCTGTCAGGGCCGGAGTGTTGAGTAATACTGCTGAGAAATTACACCTCACTTACCCTGCATGACACTGTGTGACCTGCAAACACACCCAAGCTCTCCAGTTGACCCAGAACACCCACGACTCTACCTGCATGTAAAACACATCTACATGTGCATGTAACTGTGTGTTCTGTGGGCCCATCTGTGCAGCAGGGTGACCCACAGTGCATCACAGCACTGTATAAATTAGAACAAGGGGGCAACAGACCACACAATACACACTTTCACATGCGTTGTGTGTTGCTATACTAAGACTTTTTTTGGATTTTTTTTGACTAGCTTGAAGATCTTTTCTAAGGAAAATTTGCATGATGAAGAGGAAAGGTAGGAGGACAGTACATCTGCCACACCAACAGCTGCTATGTGAATTAAGACAGGAGGGTTGACAAAGAGGGATGGTTGACTGAAAACAGACAGGGTATGGATGTAGGCAGTCGGACAGTTTTTCTTGTTGCATCCTCTAAACTGGGGAAGCCCAAGCCTGGTCCTCGAGATCAGGCATGTTGGAGAAGGGTTTCGCCTAAAAGTTGCATGAAGGAGAGTAGATCTCGAGGACCAGACTTGCTCAAAACTACCAGTTTCAGGTAGACGGGCAGAGCTGAGAAGTGTCCAGGGATGGCCATGGCCACCTGGGAATCAAAGCCCACCCAACCACTAGTAAAGACCTTGAGAGTGCCTTCTATGTGTTCATCAAACTAGAGTTGACACTGTGTTTCTAGTTTATAGAAAGCTGTCACAATCTATATGAAATGAACACATAAATACTTAATTAAATACATATATTCCTAGTAGTAGCTTTTATATCCAAATGAGAGGTTAGTAGCATCATTTCTTGAGTGTCCACAAAGAAGATACTGTGTTCTCTACTCTCCATAAAGCTTCACTAATGTAAGAAAATGAGTGGTCCTCGATGTAAAGTGAAAACTTCTGCTAAAATAAGTCACCTTAGTCTTTTTTATTTATATGTTATAGATAGAAAAAAACTATTATTTGGAAGTTATAATTTCCACTTGCTGGCGAGCTGTCCAGGGTGTACCCTGCCTTCCGCCCAAAGACTGCAGGGATAGGCTCCAGCTTCCTCGCAACTCTGAATTGGATTAAGCGGTTTGGAAAATGAATGAATTTCCACTTGCCTTGGAAATTGTCTAAGAGATGACAGAAAATATTCAAACACAAGTAGTTATCTTCCTTTGTCATTATAATACTCATACCCTCAAGTTGGGAAACATTCAATGGCAGAATACATAATTAGTGTAAAGATGGTTTTTGGTGTTTACAGCAGAAACTTTCCTTCATTGACCTACGGCCTTGACATTCCCAAAGTGCCATCTGTTTTTATAGGAAATGTGACAAAATGCTGTCCCTGTATCCACTTGGCAGAAGTGGCTGGCTCAAAGCAGATTTCTGAAATCATCAAACAAAATCAGACACACAACGAAGTGCCTGGAGTGAGCGCTGACGTATTTATCACATTAGTATTAGCCCTTCTCTCTGTCACTGCGATCCTCACAGCTGGTGTTGACATGCGCTCCCCAGCTCCCCACAGCACCCCTGAGGCCATGTGTACAAGTGCGTTTTTTCTCTATGTGTGTGTGAAATCTTGTTTCCTCCTCCCTGCAGGAGCAAGTTAACAAAAAGAGCAGCATCTTAATAAATTGTGAGGCCAAGAATAGGATAAAAAAAAAAAAAAAAAAAAAGAGCAATGAAAATGTGGGGATGGGATAAAAGAAGAAAGAGAAAAGACAGACTTAGGATTTGAGTGGAGGGGAAGATGTGGTAGGGGTGGGGGGGCAACAGCAGAGAAGAGACAAAGATTGGTGATGCCAGTTTCCATATGACAAGTGGCGACGTTATGAAGATGGACGGGCGGCCGAGATGGGGCGGCTGACCTTTCCCAAAATGCCACATGTCACCGTGCTTTTATGTCACTCCCTGCAAAACAATATGTCAGGGGCATAAAAAATCATTACGCCCTCCCTGAATTATGCTGTTATGGCGCACTGCAAAAAAATAATCATTAAGATGACATTATTCCACATTTAACTAGCAGGAGGACGAGGACGGGGCGGAGGCTCGTTGAATTTATGATTTGTCGTGATTTCACGAGTAAAGCATCTGTAGTGAACCACCGCTTCTTTAGATGTATTTTTATGACTTCTCTGCTTTGACATGGGACTTTGGGGAAAAGCTAAAGCAGCAGTGATGATTACACAAAGATCAGAAGATGACTTTTCACAATGAAGATGCTGCAGTCATGTCATGGAGCTGCTGTATAATAATAGCCTGCTTAAAGTGTGCCTGTCAGGCCTTATGGGGCGACCTGACTCAACAGAAATGCAAAGGGAAGGCACAAAACATCTACTAAACATTCCCCATCTAACAACTGAGTCGTGTAATTGTCAGCTTAAAGCTCCATAATGTGTATCATTCACTTGTGCAGGGCTTTTGGGTAGAAATAAATGTTCAACATCTCTCAAAGAATATTAAAATACATGGTGTGTGTCACTCAGGTTTCAGTTTTCTTTTGTCTATAGCTTGTAACTATGGCTTTATGAAAGGAAAACATGGATAAAACTGGTTCTTTTATATGTTTAATCAAAACAGTCAGCCATAGGTTTTCAGTTTAAAAAAGCAGATTAACAAACATATGGTAGATTGCATGTAACAATGTCTACATTGTACACACACAAACACCTCTTTAACTGTCCACTGCCACAGAAGAAGAGGTGTGTCTCGTAGCAAAGCAAGCCAAGATTCTAAAAGGGTCTGAAAAGTAATTTAATCCCATTTTAAAGTAGTGGCCAAGGTTTAGGAAAAAGGCCACAATTCAGGATTAAAATCTAATTATCTTTCTGTATTAGACTGGCAGCCAGCAGCGGAGCATAACCAGAAAATGTGCAATAGGGCCCACAATGCATGGTTGTGAATTAAAACAAGGCAACATATCTTCAGTTGTTTTATGTGGTCTGGGGTCCCTGTGACAGCGCTGTGTTGAAAGAATAGCTTGGCCCCTTTAAGGCGAGAGAGGGGACAATAGCATGTCAGCTGGTTTGACACACTTGCAGGTCTGAGTCAGAGTGGGGAGACGTCGAAGCAGGGAAAGTTAGAGAAGCTGCCAGTTTAGCGGTGAATGTTATTGGTGCAAGCTTTTGGAATAAACACCACACGGCTCATCTAGTACTTGTGTCTGCTTCACCACTGCTAGGTAGAGTGAAGGGAGTGTGAACTCACTCCCGACCTGGTTTGGAGGAAGGTTTAAAGATGTTTAGCTTGACAGGCCAACCTAAAATGCCCATCCCAAGTTGAGATAAAGAAGTATCTTTTTAAGAATTGAGTAAAAAAAAAAAAAAATGCAGTAAGTGTACAATCTTGCAGTTTCTTATTGAAAAACTGCAACATTTTCAGCTGTGGACAATTACGTTAGAGGAAGTTGGTCCACCGTGACTGAGCAGATTGGGATTAACGTGTGTGTGCATGTTGTGATGTTGGTAGATATGACTGAGAAACCTAAATGGAAAACGCCACTGAGATCATTTCCATCTGTGCCTTTCAATGTTTTCAGCAAAGCTTACTAAAACTAATCATTGCTGGCAAACCATTGTATGTTTCAAGCCAGATACCAGCAAAGTCATTCAGATAGAGACTGGCACATGATGCACCATATGAGCCAAAAGACTAAAACAATGTCTTTATGTCCAATTGAACTATTGATCTGAAGGATTGGACTGTGGCAGACTTTGACATTTTGCTTGGTATTTCAGCAGGGAGATGTTCTAGTTTCAGACATTTGACCTATATAACCCTGAACATGAATGCACATCAACACACATGGCTACACACACACATTACTGTACACACAATTGCACACTCACTCACAGTGCCCTGTCCTGTCTATGAGTGCATGCGCATGTCGTCAGTTGTAATAGCTCCTGACATCAGCAGAATTGAGTTTGGAGTCAATGTGGATGTCCTCTATAAGCCAATCATCCAATCGGTGTGTTCCTGACTACTTGGGTCAAAGGGTAAAGTGATGTCATACTTTCTGACAACATGGCAAAAAGCTTAAGCATGACACACAGCAAGAGGTAGAGAATTTCTCGTAGGTTTGAGGTGCCATCGTGCCGCAGTAGCAAACAATATGGGACTCCAAATCAGACTGCCGACAATAAAGCACTCAGTGAAACATTTATGACTTTCATAAACAAGAGCCAGTGATTAATGTTAGCCCTCTTCTTTGGGATTTCTAATAAATTATGACACATTTACACCCCGGTCAACGAAGCCAAAGCCCTATTAAACATGTCTTGAGAGGATAGATGGCCTCCAAGCACACGCAGACATAGACTTGCTTTCGTGAGAAAAAAAAAAAAAACGGAACAACGCAGAGTTAATTTTTTTGTCGAAGTCATAACAAGCAAAACAACGTCGTGTCCAATATGCCACAATGTTAAAGGTTCAATCTTTTTCTGATTTAGACTGCAGGCTTGGGAGCAAATCCTGTATAACTGTGATTGCTCTTAGATCACCTTCTACTTTAACTTGTCTCCTACTCTTGTTTAACAGCTGGGCTTCTCAGGGAGGCTTGTAAAAACCCCATGATGTATGACCATGAACATCGAGAGGGTAGAAGACATCAACAGCAAAACTCTAACAGTTGAAGAGCTTCGTGTCTTTATTTGGTCATTTACGACAAATGCTCCCTATTGAGAAGAGAAATGACTGTGCTTTCTGCTTTCATTGAAAAGCATTTTTTGTTTACTTTCTAGACTTAACACATTTGGTTTATTAATGGCGGGTTGCATACGGGTAACAAAGGAAAATGAAAGTCATAATTGTATACTACTTCAATAGAATAAAGCAGTACTTAACTCCATAGCATGGCAGATTTCAGATGTCAGAGAAAACAAGGTAGAATGGAGATTCAATTAAAAACATGAAAAATAACACTGTGAAAAAGTACTGACATGCACTTCATCACCTATCTGGGTGCTGCTTCGATCAAAGAGTAGATTAAGCTGTTCGTACTAGAGCCAAAGCAGGAAAGGAAAGGAAAGGAAAGGAAAGGAAAGGAAAGGAAAGGAAAGGAAAGGAAAGGAAAGGAAAGGAAAGGAAAAAGGAATGAAAAGTTTCATATGAAATGTTTGTAAATTGTTGCTATCTAATTAAAATCAACAGCTTTGCTGCAAACACTGTCTGAATTATATCAACATTAATAAGGGGAGACCAAACCCAGAAGTATGAATTGGTCTAATTTAATCTTATTATTTGGATGTTGCCAAGTCTCCTTGGGATTTTGGGGCTATTTGGATGTGATTCTGTCTGTGTGTGGTTACAAACCATGCAGTGACTCCATTTCTCCATTATACAGTAATAATCCAAAAGTAAAGAGGGGCATTAAAGAGCAAATGAGCATATTTTAAGGAGGAGGGAAAAATCTAGTGCCAAAACCACATTTAGAGTCCCACACAAACTTGGGTTCACCTTTAGCTTCTGTCCCACTAATTCCAGACTCATATAAACTGCAAGTCATCTTATTAGTTTCACATGTTTATTGTTTTCTTTTCATAACACTTAAAGCCATTACAAGCATTGATACTTTGATATATAATCACATCTAATTGTTAACAATTACAACTGTAATATTAGACAACTTGAATGACATATTTTTACTTTACTGAAATATTAAGTTGAACAAAAATGACTGAAATTAATTGCTGAAGTGTCCATAACTGCCTTCATCAGACATGTCTCCACTGTTGTCCCACCATGCCGTGGGAATGGCGACCAATATGTATTAAACTATGTACTCCATGACAATGTACAGCACCATATTTCTCGGGCTACAAGGCGAACTACATTATAAGGCGCAGCTTCAGTAACGGAGTCTATTTTTGTCTTCAGGTCACACATAGGCGCACCGCGAAAAACAAAGCAATGAAAGCAAAACTGAGTTTGGTTAAATTTTATTCAAATTAGTACTGGTAGCCTACTTATTTAGAAAGACACACATATTTTTTATCCAGTCTGTTGTAACAAATCCGTCAAAGTCTTCATCTCCTGTGTTGGAATTGAAACGCTGGGCAATTCCACCGTCAAGCATACCAGGTTCTCTCTCTTCATTGTCAGAGTCAGTGTTGTTGCTGAGTGGCTGTTCAACTATGATGCCGGCTTTTGCAAAAGCTCCAACAACAATTGATCCAGATACGTTATTTTGGCATCCACAATTAACTCACATAGTCTAACAGTCAATCAAGCAGAGTGATTACTAAAATCGCACAACATTTTTACAGATTTTGGGATTTAACACACACATAAGGCGCACCAGGTTGAAAGGCACACTGCCGATTGTTGTTTTTTTAAGTGTGCTTTATGGCCCGAAAAATACGGAATACATATATATATATATATATATATATATATATATTTTTTTTTTTTTTTTTTAACCCTAACCATGTATATTCTTAATGCAACCTGTAACTTTTAACCACTAACTCCTACAATCATTGAGTGGGAGCAGTATTTTGTAATCTGTTTTGAGATCACATTGCTTGCACACATTAAATTCACATGACTGCCTGGCATCTTTTATATTGAAGTAGTTTTCCAGAATATTAAAGTCATTCCTGAAGAAGGACTCTGGATGTCCTCATCAGCTGTTGGTTTGCCCCTCAAAACATTTTTCTGGTTAAGTCAACAACTACTGTTGCTTCTTCCACTAAATTACACCCCCACATATCCTGTACCACTACACTACGGCAACACTGAGCAGACCTAAGACCTTAAGCGGACCTCACGTGTGCAACATTTTACTTACACAGCAGGGGATTTTTAAATAAAATAATTCTAACATATTTACTTTGAAAGGAAATAAATACATAAATAAACAGCTGCACAGTGTTAACTTTCTTTGAGGTCTTCACGCTGTAGTCTGAAACTCCACTACATGAACATTCCCTGCACCATGGGCACTTTTCACCCATCCCACTCACTGTAACCATAGCAGCATTTTCTCTTAGTACTTACTGGGAATCCCTTTGCCATTTCCCAACTATACCACAAAGCCACCCTTTGCTTTATTGCCCTCTGTTGTTCTCTAAAAGACTGCAATTCGACACTTCATGGGGTAAAAATCAAACCAGATATGTGTGGTGGAAGGGGCCAAGGGAGGAGTGTAGAAGAAGTTTAATATACTACAAACTCTTTGGTGTTGGAAGTGGAAAATTTATTATGAAAGCTGAAGATTATAGACCAGATTATATACATGTTTCTGATTGCATGCCCCATGTTCTTGCTTTTGAATATAATTAAATTGGCGTTGATACATGCATGTAAAGTCATTAGCCATAAGTAGAAGAGCAAGACTGCATGAGAAATTAATGGGATATAGGAAGGAGGGAAGACAGGGTGTTTGTGAGTGTGTGTGTGCTTGAAGGAAAGGGAGGGTTTAGGCGTATGAGCCTGCCAGGCTCCCTGCTGGGCCTCCATTCACTGAAGCTGTTCTTTTACAAGGGACCCTGCCTGGCAGAAAGGGGCCAACCTGCCAAGATAAAAAAGAAATGGGTGGGCAAGTCCAGTCAAGGATGCAACTGTTGCTATGTGGGGGAAAAATATAGTGGTGCTCTTTGGTACCTCTCAATTCCATTTGGTTCAAGGCCAGTGATTACTATCACCGGTGAGCGAGTGATCCAAGCAGCTGAAAATAAGGGAACCGAAATCATAAATGTAAATAATTAGAACAATTCACTGGGGTATCTTCAGGCGGTATGTCTGGCTCTTATTGAGTCAGCGCAAACTGTTTGAGATATAGGGGTGGTGTTCATGGAGGTGGTGGCTGCAAGAGGGGCACACTCATTGTAAAATTCCGGTGGAGGGTAATTGGAATTCAATAGGGGTTAGATCATGGCTGCTGCTTTAGTTCCTTTGAGGGAAAAGCTATGGGGGATTAGCAGTCGTTAGCCCATAGTGATGTGAAGTGGAAAGGAACAGCTGGCTCTCAGCTAGCCACATGGTGAGTGTGTGTGTGTGTGTAAGAAAAGATAGTAGGTATAGTGGGTGTGCTTCAGTCTGTCTCCTTTCTCCATCTGTGTGTGCACCAAAAGAGGTGCAGCTCTCAAATTAGATGCTTCACTACAATGGTTTAAGGTAGACTTAGTAGTACTGCACTAGTGGCTTGTATCTGGTGTCCATTCTATTCTATTCTATTCTATTCTATTCTATTCTATTCTATTCTATTCTATTCTATTCTATTCCCTTCCATTGCTGCCTCAACAATAGAACTTTCTAGACTGCGGGGAGTCTGCTAAACTGTCAGTCCTGCAGCGTTTTATGAGCTCAGAACACTTTGTATTTTATATAAAAGCGGGCTGGCAGGTTTGCTGAATACTTCTGCCATTTTTATGTGGGAAGATGAAGGCGTGATAGAGGTAGGGAGCCAGTGAAAGAGCAGCAGAGAGAAGGTGGAGTGCACAGCCCCATTAGACATCCAGCCTGAGAATCAGGCACGTGGCCCCATACAGCAACAAGCCGCGACTTCCAGTATAATAATGCAGGAGAAAGGCACTGTGACTGTAATGCTTTCATATGCCTCTGGGTCAGATTATACACAATGATTATTTGGAATCGCGAACACCAGAGTTCACAGAGTTACTGGTGGCTGTGTCGAGCAGAAATATGGCATTATCCATGGCCAAAACTATTTTTTATTGCTTGTTTCACCCTTGATGCTTATACATTTCCAGCAGCAGGGTGCAACTTTTGCTCTGTAGCTGTCAACCATCCACATCCAAGGCTGGGAGTTTTACACAGGGACAGAGTTAGATGAAGGGGATATCTGAAAAGTGAAATGATAATATGCATTTCTACTATATAACTTCTTGATTTATAATCAGGCAGCCACTCACAGTGGTTGGTCTGCTTGCATGTTCACATCACAAGAGTATATTTCTTTTAGCACTTTCCTAAATCCAAGCAGAGTGACCACAGAAAGCCAGCCAACCATGCTGTTTGCTTGACTTTAAGATAGGGTTTGAATTCAGGCATGCACAGTGTCCACAACTGGATAGAGAAAAAGGCAGCTCTGCTGCGGAGAGCTTTCCAGATGATAGGCACGGCCTCGGGAGAGACCTCAATTCAAACACTGTATGGGATATATCAGACCTTTGTCTCACCCTTTCTGGGGTCAAAACGACAAGACCCACTCCTCTCGTCAATGTCATATTCTCTCTTTTGCTCTCTCCTTCTCTCTCACCATCTCTCTATCCAGCCAGGTCAGGCTATTAAATTGTAGAATACATTATGGAGAAGGGAGGCTAATAGATTGGAATATTATAACCATACAATAATTTCATGAAAAAGTCAAGGAGGGATCATCGCTCTTATTAACTCCAAGAGAAATTGAGGCTGAAAAATGCTCAAATAGAAAATGTTAATGCCAGGCTATACTACATGTAATTGTACCGGCACCATTCCCTGGGCTAGCCCCATTCATGCCACTTTATTAGTGGTAATTGAGGATATGAATTATAAATGGGAAGTGATTTCTCTCCAGCTTCTCATTGAAAGTGAAGCGTAATGACCACTGCCATTGTTTAACCTTCATAATCGTGTGCTCTCATTTCTTTGCTTTCCTCTTTCAGTTCTTTTTCTTTTAACTTTGTGCATTTTTGTCTTTTCCTTTTTGCTCAGTCCTTTATTTCCCTCCCTATTCCCCCCATATTATTTCCATTTTTCTTCTCTTAACATTTCTTCTATTCTAAACTCTTGACTTTTATCTGTACCTACACATCACCGCTCGTGCACTCCACCACTCATCTTTTGGATATCTTTCTTTTTCTACATATCTAAACAAGCAGACAAAGACAAATAACCACGCACCCACCCACTCAGATGATGGGGATGGCATTGCTTTTTACCTATCTGGGATTGCATAATCTGCCCAACCAATAACGTGAGCACCCCAGGCGAAGGACCCAGCAAAGAGAGCCAGAGATTTTCTTGGCATTCAATCTGAGAAGTTCACTTTTTTATTTAGGCTTTTTAAAGATCAGCAGCTCCACACCTCCCACCCAACAAAGTCCATTAGCCCCAGCCTCTCACCCACGACCAGTCTGCTTTTTATTCACAACATCAAACGTTTCACTTCATTAAATTACCTTTTCTTTCCCCTCCCTCCTTTCTGACTCTCTTTCTCTCTCTTTCCCCTCTTAGCTGCCTTAGTTGCATTAAGTTGAAACATGTTTTCCGAAACAAAAGGACGTGGGGTGATGGGGGATAAAAAAGCCCTCCGATGTACTCTGCAGTGGTTTTATAGGGGGAAATAATGGGTAATTGGGAAAAGGTATTTAATAGGAAACTGACGTTGTGCTGTAATGTAATGGTTGTTAAAACAAACCTCACTTAGTCTGTGTCTCTGAAACGTGGAGCGCTCCTGCTTGCCATTTTCTTTTTGAAGGCGTTTGCTGCCTGTTAAGTGGTGATGACTGCATGAGTATGATCTGGAGACACTCAAACCAGCGTGTTGGTGTGCTTGTCAACTCTTAGGGCAATTTGATTAGCAATATGAAAAAAGGTGCAGCAGCTTTCTTGAGGAATTCAATCAAACTATTAAAATCCTTAAAAGCACTCTTCAATGTAGTCCATTTAGCTTTTGCTTGAAAAGCTTTCACCACACTACTTTAATGTCAGGATAAAAATCTAATTAAAACCTTTTAATTACTCACTCTTAAAAACAGCTGTTTGTCATTCACTTGATATGACTTCAATCTCACATCACACATAAGATTTGAAATCAATCCCTTCTGTGAAATCTGTGAATGTGAAATCCCTTCTGAAACCCAAATCTGTTTCTCAGATTTTTTTTCTCCTGTGCTGCATTGATTGAGACTTTGATTTGATTTAGGTCCCTCATGTACTGCCACATCTGCAGCATGTACCGCTGTGTGAAGCGGGCGTCAGCTGTGTGAGCATATAAATGAAACCAGAGAGGAGTGAAAGCTAAACATTCTCTAAGATCAATATTCCAATATCTAACATCAGGGAACTCCAATAAGTACAACGCCAGGGACACTTCAATGGCAACATCAAGGCAGTCGGGTTTACACGCGCGTGCACACACACACACGCACGCACAATAACGATTAGCGGGTTTTAGATAGTGATCAGGCAAGCACCATAAAATCCATCCTACTTAGGAGAAAGGAATAATCCATTTGAGGACAGGTTTCAATACAGTCCATACTAACCATGTCACAGTGAAGTGCCCACCAAAAGCAATGGGGATAATTTGGAGCTGAGATACATTGGCAAAGTTTGGAAGCAATGAAGTAAGGTCATATTGCCAGAAGCACAGATAAGAATTAGCAATCAATGTTCATTGAGGTGGTTAGCATAATGGGCCTAGGGCCAACAAATGTGACCGAATACTGATGGTTATAATCACCGTCAACCTTGCACCCCGGTGAGCTGGAACAGAAGGGATGACTTCAGCTGCTTTCTGCCTAATGCTCTAACTTTAAAACAAGTAAGAATATGAGCATAGACATTTCACCAAAGTTGAAATATTTGAGTTCTGATAGCTTGATTAAATAAAAAGGGCAGAAAGAAATGTTCCCTTCCAAAGCCTCAATGTTGCCTATCATCTGCTCCAATAATTAAGTAGCTTCCATTTGTTCTGGACATCTTTGTTTGGACAATAAGCAATGAGGCTGAACTAATGACCCTTATTCTAATCACATCAGACTGCAGCCAGAGGTGTGTGAGACTACACAAAGGTGGGTTTGCCTGTGTGCGCAATCTTGCAAAGCAGTGACCCCGACGACCAATGGTCATAGAAGCACTGACCACCACTGGTCGATACCCACTCAACCACCTAACCAATTGCACCCCCCTCCTTTCTTGCTCATCTCTCCCATTGCCTCCTCCCCACAAAGCCCATTCACAGCCCCAATCAATGTCGAATTATGTGTTATTTATTGAATAATCAAAAAGGTATTACGGTTCCGGCTGGCTGACTAGCCTGCAGTGGCTGACAATAGGGAAATAGAAGGTGGTGGGGTTTGGGGGGGGGGGGGGGGGGGGGGGGGGGGGTGTCTATTTATCAGCCTAACTGCCATGCATGGGTTTGAAATTAGGGTAATCAGTTGGCATGTAAACAGTAGGCCTAGCAGCTGGCTGCCAGACAGCTTGGCTATTACTCACTTTCCACTTATTATCACTGACATCTGAGTGTGTGTGTGTGTGTGTGTGTGTGTGTGTGTGTGTGTGTGTGTGTGTGTGTGTGTATGTGTTTGTGTGTTCATGTATTGGTTAGAGGTGATTGAGCATGCATTTAGGGATTGGTGGTCCTTATATTTGTTGTTGTCCATGTCGCTGTAATTTTTCCATGTTATGTAATCAGCATCTTTGCTTTAACTTACACAGGAATAAAGGGATTCCCCATAATTACTAACTGCAGAAAAGACACGTGGCAAGAAATGATTGGTTTTCTTTTACAGGTGGTGGTGTTTGAATTGGAAAAAGTCTCATTGTTGTAATAAGTGCTTTTATCTGGAGGTTTTTAACCACATTTAAATGCAAAAAGCAGTCTTTAAATGAGTTTAATTTAAATGTTAAATAAGAAATAGAAAAGTGAAAAGAAGAAAATAGTCCCCTCTATTGCTTTTAGGAGCTTTCAATTTTATTTCAACACCTTCATCAGAGAATGTGTTTGCTAAGATGTTTGGATTTTGTAATGTTAAAACTTCTAGTAAAGCACAGTTACACATAAGCTTATTTTATTCCTTGAAAATATGACTGCAAATTACACTTGTGGATAGAGTAGCACTACACAACCAGCTGTGTTGACACTGGTGGCATGACCAAATTGAAAAAAAAGAAAAAGAAAAAAGAATTCAAAATCAATGAAAGAAAATCGTAGGGGTTAAGATTTGAAACCCAGCATCCCTAGGCCACTTGTAAACTAATCTGCCAGGGCAGCCTTTGTGTTAGAGGTCAACAGACATCATTACTGGGGCTGTATAAGGGGCAGAGGAGAGGGCAAGGCTACATACGGGTGTGTGTCTATGTGAAGGGCAGATGAGAGGGCAAAGCTGGCCACTGTGGGAAGATCATCTTTCTCTCCAGAGCTTTGGCCTGTGAGGACTGGCTGCATGCTGCTTGGTAGAGAACAAGGAGCTTGCTCTGATTGGGTGGGTGAGATGGGCAGACAAAATCTGATTTGGTCTTTAAACACCAAAACAACAAAACATTGCAAACTGCCTTGGATACATACATTGGCCAAATTCTGTATGTGTGGTTAATGACAATGATTTTGTTATGAAGACTCAGAACCTTCGCTGGACAGTAAGGGACAATAACTAACCCATTTTTCCCATAATGCAAAGTTCTGGTCACTAACTGACTGAAACTTTTCACTGAACGTCTGAAATCAGTAGTTTTCTCAATAAAATCATTTGTGGAACTGCTTACTCAACATGTGCTGCTCCTTATGCTCTGTACGCTCTATAATTCAGTATCTCCACTAGAACCACACTTAACAGCAATAATATGAAAAAATCTGTTTTGAATGACCCCATCAGTCTCTCACATCACTATGAAGGTGTTTTGGCCATTTTTTTTTCTCAACATTACCTCAGGTCATTGAGTTTTGGGGCATTAAGGTATGTACAGCTTGCTTTCCAGACTTTGATTAGACCATATCAACACTATCATCCCCTCTTTTTGCCAGTAATGTTACTTTGACTGTTTTTTTTTTTTTTGGATTTTTGTCCGGTAGCATGACTCAGTTTGACCCAGTCTTTAGCTGTCAGACAGATGACATCATATTTGACCCTCAAATACTTTGGTTGACAAAGGAGTTCATTATTAACTCAGTTACTGCAATGTGTCCGGGACCTGAGGTGTTAAGCTTGATAAGATTTTCCCAAACATGTCTCTGTGAATCATGACAAAACATCTGGTCACATCTGTTAAAAGAGCATTTCTCCCAAAGTCTCATGGCGTTCAGATACAACTTTGGAAACTTTAGTTGCAATATTCTTCTAACTAGTGGAGAAGAAAGTAAAGCAGTAAACAACGAAAATAGTAAAGGAAAGAAAAACTACAACAGGTTTTTCTCTCCGACCATCCCTCCATGTATCTGGCCATCTATTTGTCTCGCCCTCTTGCTTTTAAGACCTCTGTACTGTCGACACTTATTGCATGTCGCCATATTTTCATCCCTCAAAAAGCATTAGAAAAGCCAATGTCAGGGTGGGGTAAGTGAATTAGGATTGGTTTTTGCCTCCCTCGGCCACAGAGAGAGGTAGGGTTACCCACAATAAGATCAGAATGAGACCAATTTTGTTTCCGTTCCCATTCAAAACAAACAATGGGTACCTAATAGCCCTACAGCATCTGTGGCCTCACTCTGACCAAAACACACATGATGGCCCTGGTCGATAGACGCCGACAGCTAGATGGACGAGAGGAGTCACGCGCAAGACAGCAGGCACGCATGAAGACAGTCACCCATTGACGTAGGCAGACAGGTTTACATGATTTTGCCTGATAGCCGTGAGCTGCCTGGAACACTAGTTAGTGGTTGCTGTAAAAGTGGTCTGAGTGCCTCTGAAGACAGCGATCATATCAACGAAGAGAGGAGAATAGAGCCTTATCGACTCAAAGAGGGTGACAGAATGGAGAAACGGGGAGGGAGAGAGTCAAGACTGGTGGCCAAATCTGAACAACACACGCTGCTGGTGATCTAATCTATAGGCATTACACAGACTGACAGCTTGTCATTAATCGGAATTATGTGAGGATTAGAAAAGATACATGGATATTGAAGAACTTTTATGTATAGCTGAAACTGTATTTTGGTCTCTAATTGCATGCAGTGATATTATGAATGTTTTTATATCTGACTGCTAAAGACTACACACAAAGACAGACATTATTGAGTCAATGCTGAGACACACTATTAGCTTACATACTATGCCATGAGGTGGCACAAACTGGGAACGGACTCATCATAGAAAACAACAAAATGCACTCGGGGCCAGCTGAAGTGAAGTTACATCTTATTGAAATGCATCTGCCACTATGCATACACACAAAAATTAAGCATACACACAACATGGTTCACTTGCATTTTTCAAACTATGCATAGTTGGAAAGCACATTAGCCGTATTATAATGAAGAAACAAAGAATTAATAACTAAATAGAACATGTATTTCACTCCAATGGTATGGATTGGTGATTTTAAAAAAAAAAAAAATCTTTTTACTAAATATTATACAAGTCTTTGTAATCGTGACATAGAAAGTTGCCGCTATGGTCAGGATACAGGATGGCTGTGGAAGATATTTGCTAATGTGATAAAAACAGTATTTAAAGGTTGATCTGATTTCCAGGAACAAGAATGGCTCATATATTACTTTAAGCTACCCAGGACTGTTTAATAAATGGCCAATATTCCATGATCTGTGTGCTCACTTGTCTCCCTTCACATCATCTCCTTGCAGGAGATGTTGTACAGGTTGTATATTTAACTGTTTCAGGTAAATTAGGGGTTGCCAGTGCCCCGCACCGCTGTGAGATATTTGCCCATTTTATCCTGACTATATTTTATTAACTCTGCAGGGTTTTTCCTTCCCATTACTGTTGATTTTACTAATTGCTTTTTTAGTTGTAGTGCAAACAATGCCTTTGTATGTGCAGGACTTATTGAGGAAGTGTTTACATGCATTCATAGCTAACATTGAGAGTGGATATCAGGTTTGTGAACTTCTGTGTAGCCTCATATGAGTTTGCAAAGGAAACCACAGGCAGACCTTTGTAAATATGGCAAAAAAATTATTTTTGAACATTTCTACCTTGGGGCGTAAAGATAATTGTTGTTGTGAAACTTATGTACTGGTTAAATTTCCATATGGAGTTCAAGTTAAAATGAGGTTTATAAACAATAAGTCTTCTGTCATTTTGTCTCCAAGTGCTTGAAGCTTTTTTGTTTCCATTTTTTGTGGTATTTTTATGGTTTCAGAAATAACTAAATGTGGAAAAGGATTGAAAAGCTTTATTTTTTAATATTTTAATAATTTTTTCCAAATTTTGAGTTGAGACTGCAGCTCAGATCAAACAGTTTGATGATTTCTTGGTGGATTACAGAAACTTGTAAAGAGCAATTTTGTATTGACTATTTCATGGCATTTTAATTGCTGAGTGGCTTAGGGGTTATTTCATCCATCCATATTCAAGACAAAACCTATCCATGTCCCTCTTGTTCTACATGCGAAACATGTATGTTAGCTGAACTGTTGCTGCACCACGAAATCTATCCTTAATTCAAGGAAATTCCGGTAATAATTTGTGATAACAAGGAAGATGTCTGAGTAGGTAATCTGCTCCTGTAATATGCCCTGTGGGTTCTACTGTAAGTAAGTACGTAAGAATGCTGTCCGCACAGGAGTCTGACCTCACATTGGCCTCAGATAATGATATTAGGACATGCTGGCGTTGTGACAGGGTCACTCATGGTGCACTTATACGTACACATGTAGACATCCACACACACTGACTGACCTGGGAACATGCAAACGTACACGACGTTCTGAGTCCCTTGAGCTTCCCTCCCTGGTTGCCACTCATTAAAGCCCATTAGTTAGATGCCTTTCAGAGTATGTGTGTGTGTGTGTGTGTGTGTGTGTGTGTGTGTGTGTGTGTGTGTGTGGGGGGGGGGGGGGGGGGGGGTCACCCCTCACTGGCTAACAAGTGGGGTAACACAGTTAGAAACAGAAAGGATGTGGGAGGAAGGGTGCTGCACTTACACCTGCCTGCACATACCCCTGGGGTATTGATCGCAACCGCTGCTTCACCTTTGCCTCTGTGACCTCCCCAACGATGTGTTTATTTACTCCGCCAACTCGTCACACGCAAATACACAGAGCTAAAACACACTGCTTGTTACACTTAACAGGCCAAGGAGGGCACCAGGGAGGCTTATAAGGTAGCTCCTGTCATACTGGTTTAGATAACCTATACAACACAGGGCAGAAAGGAAAGAGGGTAACTACGATCTTCCTTCAATCCTCAAGCTATCGTGAGATGTTTTCATCGAAAGATGTTGACAATAAAATCCAACAAATTCCAAACAAAACTGTACAAATGGTGTAATGTTACAATCAATGTCACAAAAAATCAGTTTTTTTTTTTACCACCATCTTATGTATCCTTGACATTGACATGCATAAAAAACTGGCTTCATCCACTGCCTGACACATTCTAACTCTGGAGTATTCAATTTGGTACAACAAGGACCGCAATTTAAAAAAAAAAAACTTTTCCATGTATATCTGCTTTAACACAGCAGAATCAAATTAAATGGCGAATAAAGTTCTGCACAATGACTCATTAATTTGAGTCAGCTGTGTTGGAGCAATGATACATGGAAAACCTGCTGGATTGCGGCTGCCGTAGGACTGACTTGAATACCCATGTAACTGAATGTTATGGAGGTCACTGAAGGACCTAGTCTATCAGCTCAGAGAACCTTACATTCATCACTTCTTCGTTTTATCCGCGATTCCCCACTCATTCCCTCCCTCCCCATTTTCTCTTCTCGTCCTTCTAACACTTCAACCGATAACATTATAACACAACATAGATGGGTCTTAAGATACGGAACATAGACTTTTATTAGTCTGCCAACCCTTTGATGAACTTTACTTAAACCCACTGTGTGAGAAAGGGGATCCATAATGCTGCTCTGAAGGGGGAGAAGAGTTTGAACCATCATGTGGTATTTTCAACATGCCTACTGTGCACAACCACTGATTTACTAAATTCCTTGGATTATTTTGCAACATGCTGTTAACGCTTACAATATTCCTGTTTGGTGCAGACCTGATGATGTTAGAACAGTTTTGTGTTCTTTTTAGGTTTTGAGGCCAGGTTGTACCACTAATTGCTGTAATTGATTAAATACTGTTTTATGAGATATAGCTAAGACACCAAAAAGGGCAGTAAAATTCAAAGTGTTATATGAATAAAGTTAAAGTTATCTAAAGCCTAAATGAAATAAAAACCTTAAAAAGCATTAAGTTAGCAAATCTTGCCTTTGAATTGTGACTCTACCTACAAAATATTAGTATTTATGTGGAACAGCTAAGTCTCTTCATGAATTGTGTAACAATTAAGTTTACGCACAAAGTACTATGGTAATACATCCTTAATAGTAGCATTTCCTCAGGTTGTTTGCTGGTGGGCATCGTTCATATTATGTGACAATAAATGTGGAGATTAAAATCTCTCAGACATAATCATGACAATTTTTATTTTTTTTTTACCAGCTAAACCAAAGTATTTGATCAAATCTTTTCTTTTTGACTACATTATTTCTAACCATTACCATCTATGTGTGAGTGTGCAGCGGAACGGTTGTTTAAGACAAAGCTTGACATTATAAATGTGCATGAGGGTCACGTCCATTCCTTATAAATTTATTTTCTTCCCAAACAGAAAATTAAGATGAGGACATGCTGATGAGTCAAGAAATGGCGCTTTTTAAAAAAAATTTTTATACCGAATAGTCTGCTGGAATTGGAACAACTGGGGACTTGGTTCAGTTGGTGGTTGAAGCATTCAGCTGGTCTGAGTTTGCTTTCACACAGCACTTAATTAAACATAGCAAACCTTCTGAATAGTGCATTCCTATCATTGTCTATGGCACTGCATCAAGAATTAAGAATCCCTAAACAAACCCCAAATTAAGCAGCCCGTTCAAGCAAAAGAACTGGGAATTATATTCAGAAAGGCAGATGTGTTTCAAAGGGAACATTTTTTATGGAAATTTCTCATAAATCTTGCTAAATTTATACAATATTTTAGCCAGCACTGGCAAAAGGCAACATATTGTGCATAAGAAAAACACTGCTAATTGAAATTATATGATTAGATCAGGTCTTGAGAAACTGGTCTAAAAGTCCTGGTATTATATTTATGTCCTGTGTAAGTACCAATCAGTTGTTAAAGATGCACTATGGATATTTTACAGATACTATCAGTGACAATCTCATTATCGATGGGTAATTGGCATCCATTTGCATCCTACATATACGTTGACCTTTCTCCAACCCATAAACGACAGTTTTATCTTGATTGTATCTTTTGCTTTGTCTCCTTTTCTGCTTTCCTCTTTTCTTACGATAATGTCTTCTTCCGTCTTTACTGAATCAGTCATGGTTTGCATTCTAAATGGTACATGTGTTGATAACTGCTTGCTACCATGTGAAGTTGCAGGCAGTGTCCAGGAATGAAGATGCACACAAAATGTACATTAAAGATGCCACTGAACGAGTCAAGAACTCAAAGATTTTAAGTTTGTAAAGCTACATAATGCCTCTTCAACAGAATTTTATGACTTCATATCATGAATACTTAATTTTATTCTCGCTGTGACTAATTTGATGAGTTATTGAGCTGAAAGCAGCTGTCCTTCATATTCAAAAGTTAGACTGATAAAACTGCAGAGGCTAGTTAAAGTTAAAGTTACTAAAAGCTGAGTTTAAATGTGGTTAAAAACTTAAAGCCTCAAACAGCTTTGGAGTGGACTGTAAATAGTCTTTTTTTTTTTAAATTATATTTTATTATTTATGGTAATTGCATTGACAGGTTAAGGTTTTCACTGTGAGAGTAAAATCATATAAGATCTCCAACCTTTTGCTTCCTGAACAGTTTGGCTCCTGTAAGCAAAGCAAGGAACTCAGCTGATTGGTGAATGGAAAAAGTGTCAAACTAAGTGAGTGCAGCAGCAACTGTATGGATGTTTATGTGAAAATTATGGAAAAAGTGACATTGCAGATTTTGTGCATGCACACACAATAATCTCTGCATGTGTGTGTATTCAGTAAGTGGAAGGTGGGTGTTGGGTGTGTGAGTAAGAGTCGTCAGGCAGCTAGTCACCGGGCAGGCTATCCATACTGATTAGTAGTAAAATTTTTATGGGGGATCCATACATATGTCTATCTGTCACCTTTACGAGCGAGTTTGTACAGGCGAGTCCCACCATGCCAACCTGGACTGCAGAAGCCAGAACATGGACATTATTCTGTACACACACACACACACACACTGTCTTTCTCGGTCACAGTCTCTTTAGCAGTGCCACAGGGACCAGTGCTGTCACAGCACTGTCAGCGCCGGGAGCTCAGGGCCCTAAATGAAGGCATCAAGCGCACTCATCCCCCGATGTAATAAAACCCAGTCAACAAGCCCCAGCCGCAGGCTACACATAATGGGCTTTTTATTTCAGTTTGGTCGCCCCAGCCTACAGAATTAAAGCCCAGTGTGGTGACTGGAAGACAAGGTGGCCTCAAGGTCACTGAAAGAGCTGAGCGATGACATAGACACATTTCTGATGTGAAGTTAGATTTACAAATGTATCACAATCAAAGAAGTTCTCTGTGAGAAAAAATTAATAAATTATCTAGTTTAAATTAAAGCCCCCCTCAGACATGATGGTTTGCTACATATCTACAAAAGCCAGTTGTTGTCTCCACCGTTTAGTCTTAAAAGCCAGAATGATGCTGCAAGTTCAGTCCCACTAATTAGGAGTTTAGTTTGGCAGCTGACCAACAAATCCACCATGACCCCAGTGATCTCATTTATCCTACCTGCCCCATTTAGAGAGGAACAGGAAGCAAATAGTCTCAGCAGAAAGGGTCGTAGGTCATTTCATGTTGAGTCAGAGCATACTAACTGGTGGTGTGTGTGAAAAGCCTGTTGTGTGTGTGTGGGGAGGTCGAGTGTACGTGTCATAACATGATACTTTATGCTGGTATTCAGTAATGAGAAGAAAAACAATAGAGGGACAGACTGTAAACAGCGACAGGTGTCTGGTTAGGATAGAGTTACCACTAAAGACACACACACACACACTTGTGAATGACCACCTGGTTACACCCTGGAGAAACATATGAGAGTGTTTTGTTTTGTAACGGGCAAATGGATTTAATGTGGTTGTACAAAAATGGTCCAAAGTCTTTGATTTGATGAATACTTGAAATTCTGACTGTTGAAGTGGCTGCAACAAAGATAAAAAACTACAACAGTTTAGCATCAGATATTCTGATGCCATAAAGACCATAGGGGATATTAATATCTCACTATGACTGGGTGTAATGTTTAACTAGGTTTAATAATAGGTCGTATTAATTTTTGTTGGCATTGCACAAGGGATAGCAATAACCCTGGTTTACAAATGAGTTCTGTTCCGACATTGTTGTGTAACCCAAAATTCTGTGTATGTCGGAGTTTTACCCTTAAAAACCCCCTAAATACCCCTTAATCACCTAATAACTATCTAAATACACATATTATACATCATGGAAAAACTGTACAGGCAATTAAAAAAAGACGTTCAGTTAAAATAAAAAACATATACATGCACTGAGGCATCGTCTCAGTCTCCATGTCAAGTGCCGTAAGAGCTTAAATCAAACCTTGCAACTTCGAAACTTGCTCTATTTTTTTCTTTTATTTACATTTATTTAATGAGCGTCGTAAAGTCGAAACAATGTAAGTAGAGAACCGTGTAATCCGAGGACCGGCTGTCTGCTGAATGCGACAATATTGTACCAATAAGTAAGAGGTCATGTTTTTTTTTTTAATGATTTTTAACTAAATTAATATGTAATTAAAAAATTAAATTATAATTAAATAATTAATTAAATATGTAATCAGGAATATGTAATAAAGTATAAAAATACAATGAATAGGAAAAGTGGACATGTGTGAATATTTGCTTGTTGGATTTCTTACAGTCACATGCTGTTTAATGTGTTTCACCAATGCAGCCACAAAAATACATAAAAATACATATTTTCTGTTGCCTGTGCCAGACAATTGATGGTCATATCTTAATATATTGCTGTGCTTTATTCTAATATAATGTATAACAAGAACAATAAACATAATTGCCATACACTGTGAGATACATTGTGGTTTCTCAAAAACTGAGATCAGCTCTTCAGTTCTATTAAAGAAATATCTTAATGAAATAACATTCAATCACTTTTTTAGTCAAAAGAGTGCTTCTATTTTTGGCAACGGTTTAGTAAGGTCTTGCTATGGGAGGAAGCATCAGTATGATCTGAAAAAGCTTTGAAAATCCATGGATCTTTGTACAACTTCATTCCTCAGACCTCAGAAATGCTTCTTTGACTGAACAAACCCCACAGTCAGGTTTCGAGGCTAAACGTTTGTGCAGATTCAAAACACTACAGTAGCAATGTGTAAGAGTACTCAACGTTTTTGCCAAAGCTGTTTTATTTTGGCCCTGCGATGGACTGGTGACCTGTCTAGGGTGTACCATGCCTCTTACCTGCTAAAGGCTGGGATAAGTCTCAGCTTCCCCATGATCCTGAATTGGACCAAGCGATATAGTAAAGGAATGAATGAATGTTGTACTTTGAGAAGAAGAGAAGGGAGGGACAATGTTTATTGTCAAATAAAGGGGGGTATGACAAAAGTGGAAAAGGGAGGTTCTCTGACAAATAGACTTACAAGAGATTTGCCATTATGCAAGTGGCAAACCATCACTGGAGTACTTAGTGAATGTCTCCTGATATCACCAGCGAGACTTCCTTTTAGGGGATACTTTACTTAATTGAGTGTGAAACCTTTATCACTATCAAGACAGAGAGTGGAAGAAGGATGCATGAGAGGATTAAAAAAAAGGCAGAGAAGACATGATGGTAGAGGATGAAAGAGAGGACAGGACTGGCGTGAACAGAAGAAGAGTAAAGAAAACACAGAAAGGAGAAGACGATGAAGGAGGGGAAACAGTGTGACAAACCAGATGGTCATATAGGCAGGTACCCTCCAAATGAACCTCTACACTCCCCTCATATTAACCCCCAAATCCCCTCCACCCCCTGTATACTGAACCCCACCACTCCGTCATGCTATTACCTCCCTGTCTCTTTCATTATCTGCCGTGAACTCTGGGTAACCTCATCTCGGCCATTCTTTATGTCATAGCCCGCAACGTGAGCCGTGATTTAGGCCCATCCAGTGCACCTAATTTGATTTCATCATCACAGGATGATAGAGGGAAGAAGGTTTATGTTGTGGGAGAGAAGATGGGTAAAGGAGTGTGAGGTGATGGCGGTGCAGAGTGTTAACACTGAGTTCGGAGTGAAAGGGCCACAGGCCTTTGAGAAAGGGGGACACATTGGTAAAGGCAAGCCAAACAGCTTCAAGAAGCTACTTAAATAATGAAGGTCATCATTTTCACCAAAAAAGAATGGTAGTCATTACGAGACCAAATCACTAGCTTCGGCGTCTTCTTCTCACCCAATCAACACTGTCAAAAGCTGGAAAAATTATGCCTCCTTACTCCATATGTTTTACTATCATAATTCAGTCATACAATTGTAAGATTGTCTCCTCAAGCAGCTCAGCAGCATCACATGTACTTTTAAACTGATGCTATATAACCCCTATGTACACAGGGGTAATATGTTCCCCATTGCACAAGATTCCCTGTCCAGTAGGGGTTCAATCTTTTTGCTGGCGACTGCATGATCATGAAAGGTGGGACTTACTTCACTGCAAATAAGTAAATAGTTCATTTCTAAGAAAATAAAATGCAGACATCTTTTAAAAAGGAATAAAAGCCATCAAATTAGATACGTTTCCATCTGTCAATTTAAAGAAAATACAGCAGGCTGAAACTTGTGTCTGAACACAAGCATTGCCTATATTACCTATCATATTAGGTAGCTGTCATTGAAGAGAACAAACAAATTAACTGTGGTGGACATATACTAGAGGAAAATTGAGAAAGTTCTTTTTCAGAAACCGTTTCCATGGATTTGCCCAAATAATAGGAGGATGACAGTCATTTCAGTCAAAACTAGTTAGGCACAAAAGTTTATTTATTTATTTTTTCACTTTTTCTTTCTTTCCTTCTTTCTTTCTTTCTTTCTCTTTTATTAAGATCTTCTAAATGCAAAACAAAAACAGCAATAGGTCCAATAAGTAAAACTGGACAAAAAAAACCATCATCCAGAAGTGTACAAACAAAAACGGAAAGCTAACCCCATTAACATTAACTTTCATTTCGTACAGAATTTAACAACCTAACCTTTAGAAACAATATATATTGCTAATGCTAAATATCAGTTATCAGACAACATTACTATCAGATATCAGTATCAGCTAAAAGTTCATGTTGGTGCATCTCTTGTGTTTACATCAAGACTTTTACTAAAGAGGACTTTTGTTGTGTCTTTCGTGCTTCCATTCACATTTTGTTATTGACATTGTGTAAATATGAATCAAAGACAGCATTGGACATCTGTCTAGTTGAATTCTTTTCTTAATTTTTTTTTTAAATTCTTTTCACTTTGGGGATGTTTGCCTATTCATTAGCCCCTTTATATATTTTGTCAAAGTTGGGAAATGTCATATTTATCTGAGAAGAAGGCCAATGCATCTGCAGCAGACAATACTATGTCCCTACAACTGATGTTCCAATTATACACACATACACCCACCAATACACGTAGTATTCAGACAGAGAGACATGGACCCTCCCCTGCTTGACACGCAGACACAGACACTGTCATTGCAGGGTAATCGTGAACCATTAGGATACATGGAGAAAGACAACAAAGCAAAGTGTCTTTATGGCCAACTTATTATCTTACACTCAATAGACCATAAAGGAGGAGGGAACTTAGAGAGTTGGCACTGTTAAGGTTGTAGATGTAATTAACTTCCACTTGAGCTTTGGATGAAATTATGTCTTTGTTATCCTGTTATAATAAAAAAAGAGGATGGAAACAGAAATGGAAACATTCAAAGAGAAAGTCTAGACAGCAGCAGAAATGACTGACTTATTCCTCTTCAGAAAGCTTTAAATCACCAGGGAGTGAGTCACAAACACAAACTGCCAGTTTGTGTCTGAACAGGAGTCCAAGTGCAATAAGGCATCTGATTCAACTAAAAATAATATTCTTTATAGCAACCATCTTTCAGGGAGCATGGATACAAAATAGGCCACAGACTGAATATTAAGACACTGATTGAATACCAATCTATACATAATGACATCAGTATTTCACATTGCAAACGGGAACCATCTATCAAAGTCAGAGCCGAGGAGAACGCCTCTTCACTCTCCAATCTAAGTCTTTGACAGGAACTACATTGTAATGCATAACGATCCCTCCAACGTGATTATCTTCCAGAGGGGAAAAATGGCCATCAATTTTCAGAGTGTATGAGAGTGTTTGAGTGTTTGTAACAAAGTCAGTCCAGGCACTTGGACAAACCTCTCCTGCTCTAGAAAGGGTGATTTATGCTTTACATGAACACATGAGCACACACATATGCAGGATATGTGCAGGAGATACACACAAAAGTCTGTGGAAGGTGCTGAAAGTGGTCATTCAGGTGAGCTGAAGCGGTTGCTTCTGTTTTGGTTGTTGTGTGTACATAGAAAAAAAAAAAACTTTATTAAAAAAAAGAAACAGACAAAAAAAATTCATTGTTTCAAAATAATAGAAACAGGACATACACCATGTGGAACTTTTGTTGAAAGCAATAAATAGACATATTTTCGTATAGTTGGCATGAAACTTCTTCTTTGGAAAAAATTGTGACAATGTGATGTTTTCTTGTAAAATAAAGTGCCTCATCTTCTCAATTGCTTCTCATTGCGCCTGGTCAAAAGTGATTTCAGATGTGCAGAAATAGGAATAAACAGAAAATGTGTTTCTGAAAGCAGTTATTCCAACATCATGGACAACCATGTATGCTAATTTATTGGTTCTTCTGAGAGTTAGACATTACATACAAGAGGAACCAGGTACAAGTAGTTACAAACACTACAAACGCCATGGTGTCTGGTTAAGAACCAGCTTAAATGACCTTTTATGCCACCCCATAAGTTTACTAAAAATATCATTTCTGATTTGTTGATTTATTCAAGAGATTGAAATTGCGGGTGTTACAGGTAGGCTGACACTCGTCTATCAAGAATAGAAAGTTTCAGCTTCTGCACACAGACCGCCGATGCATTAATCATCAAATTAAATGTTTATGTTTTTTAACTTAAATGCAAAATAAAAAGCTTTTGACAAGCTGAAAGCCTGGCAACAAGTTTTGTTTTCTGTCTGCAGCATGCTAGTTGAAGGAGACATGTCTCATGGAACAACCAGCAAACAAATAGGAATATTTCCAAGACATTCTGACTAATTTTTGTAAAGAAAAGATTTGCATAATGATGCACAATGGATCTCAAACTTTGATCATCAACGGCCTGTCCTGCAGGTTTTAGATGCTTTCTTGTTCCAATAAACCTGATTCAAATTAAATGGATCATACAGCTTGTTGTGAAGTTCTGCAGAATGATCCATCAATATGAGTGAGGTGTGTTGAAGCAGGGAAACAACTAAAACCCTCAACGAGGACCGGAGTTGGAAGTCATCTTTTAAATTGCAAAAGTGTTAGTAGAAACAACCAACCCTGAAAAGGAGTTTAATTCAATATTTCTCTGAATATCTGCACAACTAAAATACTGTTTGTCACAATCTTTTGTTTTTTATTCAGTTTTTTATTCAGTAAAATACTAAAAACAAAAACAAAAAAACACTAAAAAGAAGTTGTGTGTGTCCAATTGTTGCAAATACAAAATGATAGAAGGGTTTAATAAAAGCAGGGTTGGAATAACCCCCCAAATATACAAAAAAATCTAACTTATGAACCATAATATATATTTTTAGTTCACAACATCTTGCCTCCACACATTTTTTTTCCTCCTTTCTCCTTCTTACCTGAAAGCACCACTGCTTCTTGGAACAAAAATCCAAAAGCGCGACACTTCAGTGATGACTAAATATTTAATCACTGCCAGTTATTTTCTGCCAGGTTGTGCCTCCATCTGGATAGCAGCAGAGCATGTGAGAGTGTGTGTGTATGTATGTGTGTTGCCATGACCCTGAAATGAAGTTTTAAAAGGAAAGCATTGCCTGCATTCCTCTTTGTGTTTCTCACTAACACACTCTGTGTGTGTGCCGTATTTGCACTTATACTGGCCTTATTTCTACAACACCGCAGCATTTAAAGACCATATGTTGGAGTCCGTTAAAGCCAAGGTAACACTGATAATGACTACAGAAATGATGATGTGTATATGAGGGGGAAACCCAGAGGGCGGGGTGCTTTGCATTGCTCATTGTGTAGCAATCTGTATAGTTTAAAGGTGTAATCCAAAAATCTGTTTCTCCAC
Source organism: Telmatherina bonti (assembly GCF_933228915.1). Lineage (NCBI taxonomy): Eukaryota > Metazoa > Chordata > Actinopteri > Atheriniformes > Telmatherinidae > Telmatherina > Telmatherina bonti. Next base: position 29,201,573 of record NC_136625.1, on the reverse strand, counting down.
ATTACGCTGTTGTATTAAACTTCCATGTGTTCCATTAATTTTAAGAGGGTGAAATAAGGAAAATGAGTTCATTTAGAAGGTGTCAGAATCTGACTAGTATGCTCTGTTGGGAGTACGCATGCATCAGTGAGTTTTTTTTTTCTATTTTCTTCATATGAATTCTGATGCATTTTGGTGCATTTTTTTGACAAAAGAAGCAATGAAAAGGAGAAAAAATGGGGGACTTACCTGTAAGGAGAAGCCGAGCAGAGAGAGAACAGGGCACATGGAAAAAAAAAAAAAAACACACACACACAAAGTAAAAGAATATTAGGGACATTACCAAGCACCACATGGCCTCTATTTCCACATTCAGCTTCTCTGAAACCATCTAATGATCTTTATATGAAAAGAACTTACTTCATAGCACCACAAGCTGACCGTAAATCTGAAGTCACATTATGCTCAACCACAGCAATTATGAGAATAGCATGCATGTCAACAGTTATTGGTGTGTCCTGTTTGAGTGTGTGTCTGAGTGTGGTGGGCGTGCAGCTTTTTAATGCCACCCATCAGCATCACACAGAAAACCTTGTTAAATTCAAGTTGGGAACAGACGTATTCTCCATGCGACCGCAAACCTCCCTCCTCCTCTGTCGACTGCTCTCCCTTGCCTCTCCCCCACCACCACCACCACCCTCACTCCTCTCACTGTGGTGTAAACACAGATTGTTAGGTTAGGGGTTAAAAGTGTTGTGCTTAGATTCTCTCAGCACTAATCTGATTTCTCCTCTCTTTGCGCGTCTATATTTATTTGGTTTTGTCAACACTCACGTTTCCCTCTCTTCTTCTGTCTCTCTGTCTCTCTCTCTCTCCCTCTCCTCTGCTAGTGTATTGATCGTTACTAATGGATTGGCTCTGATTCCGGAGACGTCTAACATGCTTTCCTATCCTCTTATTTTCACCCGGGGAAATCAATGAGGAAAGGCCTGCAAATTTAGACAGGATCAGGTTTTAAGGAATCTACAGTGAGCCACAGCCTATAAGAGTGTGAGGAGGGAGGGAGGACAGCGAGTGTGTGTGAGTTGTGTGGCTTTTTTTTTTTTTTTTTTGTGAAAGATGCACAGGTTTGGAGGGAACATGCAGCTAACTGAGTTTGATAACTTCTATGATGCAAAGAACTTTGGTAACAAATATTGGAGCTCAGTTTCTACTTTTTAATTCCACTATTCTGACTACAACAAATTCTAAAAAAAGTTAAGAAGAAAAAAAAAAAAATCTCATCCCAGTGGATCAAATATTGTTCTGTCAAAACCCCTAGAATCCCTAAAATAAGCCCGGTATGTCCTTAGTTGTTTGTTATATCAGTTGCAGTAACATTACAAGCTCACAGCAAACACCAGAAGCAGCTTTCAGAGGTTTTTGCTTATTAAAAACCCAAAAGGTTCTTATTAGTTAGATTGAGATGTACAGAAAAAAGGGGTATAAAACATGATAGGGCTCCAGTTAAGGCCATTTTGGGACAGTTACTTTTCCACTTTTCATTCTCCTCTGATTTCATTTCATTCGTACTCCCTGGTGTTTGGTTCATCAGTGGTTTCTGAAGACGACTGGTAAAAGTATTAAACAATCAAAAATGCTCAATTCAGAGGGTTCTCAAACTGAACAAAGGGGCATATCTTCACATTAAACTTAAGTTAAAAGGAAGCATCTAAATGTTTTACATTTATATGATCGTTATTGATGCCATCCTTACTGAAGTCATCATAGAGGTTACTATAACCACAGAAACAACATTGGTAAAATTCTGCAACACCTTCAGGATTATAAATTATTACTAACAATGAAATGAGGCTACAGCAAGCAAAGCTAATGTCATTTTGTTAGCTTGACAGTTAAGCTAGGTTGTGGTGCTAAATTAATTACAACAGTAATAGTAACTTTTAAGATACAGCAGTAATCTATAAGTCACTGAGTAACCAGGGTGATGCCACGCTTTGTGGACCACTGCTTGACTTCCTGAGCAGAAAACAGGGAACAACACGGCTCATGTACAGCATGGATACTTTTTCTAGATTATATCTAATTGCCAGAAATGGAAACTAGTTTACTTTCACATTTATAAAGTAAATATTTGTAGATAACAGGTTTGTTTGTAGATTATGTTTCCTTATAGTCCCGATAGAAGATATAGCAATCAGCAGCAATATAAGACAATGTAACATACATATCATAATGTAATACAAGAAACTTTGTTGTTGCATGTGGATGTCGCAATGTGGATATGTCTATCTTTATCATAATAAAGACAAATACTTTGAATAAGTGTGATACTTCTGACAGCATGCCAAATAGGTAGAGCCATGTGTCCACATAATTTAAGTCTACGAGTAGAAATTGGACATAAGTTGAGGAATAGATAATCCATACCCATGCTCTCTGTCGCACACACACACTCACAGCCAAGCTTTCTTGTTTTGACAATGTTTCTCTTGTTTTCTTTCTCTTTTGCTGTTATTCATATAAAATGTGATCAACAAAAGGATGATCTGTTATCACTTGACCTTCATTTACTGTGATGTTAAATCTGCTGATGTAGCTGCATAAATAAACAGACACACACGCCCACATGCACACACATACATACACACACACACAGATAGGGACTGAACATGGCCAGAGGTCCCCACTGCTGCTCAAACAACGGATGGAGCTGTGTTAAATCTGAGAAGGTAATCAATGGTCAGTGAGAACTGTGACTTTTTGTGTGTATGAATGTGTATGTGTGAGTGTGTGTGTGACAAGCAGGGGGCAGAAGGGGCCCTGCAGGTTTGAAACTCTATCCTGGGGCCAGATCATTTATAAATGGGAGAATATTGATGACTTTGCTGTGTGTGTGCGTGCATGTGGAGGGAAAAGATTGCTTCTGAGTGTGTGTATGTAGGTGGGAAGATATCAATGTGCTCCCAGCCTCTTCACACAGCAGAGCAAATTGGAGAAGTTGTCAGGAGTCACAACATGAGGGGCCAGCCAGGGAACAAAGAGGGCTGCAGGCAGGATGGCGCTGACTTGACGGCAGAGAGTGAGGATGGACTGTGGCATGATGGGATAGGAGCCGTGTGAAAGGGAGAGCTGTAACTGTACCATAAGTACTACAATACCCTTCAATTCCTTTAAAAAAATGTAATTGTTTGGTTCATGGGAGAGATAAAACTATCAACAGTTGTATATTTATATAACTTTAAACTTTCTTATGTTTTTTTTTTTGTTTTTGTTTTTTTTAACTTTTATTTAATCTAAGTTCTGGTTTGGACTTTAACTGGTTCACTGCAAAACCTAATATTCTTTTGCAGCAATTTGGGCCAAGTTTTAGCTAGTCAACAGATGTGCTCTAATTTGACTACAGAATACTCCAGTGTTCATAACCGTCTTGATGACTGGGCAGTCCCCAGATCGCCATGGCAGCAAAAGGAGCATAAACTATCACAAATCATCATTTTCAGAAATCAGCAGTCTAACAAGCAATGTGACCATTCCATGTAAGAAATCTTGGAAACAACATGCCCGACGAATGTAGAGGATGTAGGATGCAGGGGGTTGTTTCTCTGTCCAAACTCCGCCCCCTATTTCAAAAAGCCGCCCCCCACACACACACATCCAACAACACCCTCCCAAAAACACTCACTCTCCCGCACACAGCAACAGAGTGGCTGCTGCTTTGTCCTCTTGCACAAACATTCCCACAGAAAAGGGGCTGAAAACCATTTACCCCCTTTTACTTACTAACCTCTTACCCCCCCTCCTTAGTGCCCCCTCAGTGGTTGTATTGGGGAAGAAAAGAGTATCATGCCCCACTTTCTCCTTCCTTCCCTCCACCCTGTTTTTACTCCCCCCTAGTTTCACACAAACACACACACACACACACACACATATATATATGAACATGTGCACACATCCAAACTGAATCCACTCAGTCTACAGCTGTACACGAGGTGACAAATTGGGATCTTTGTCTGCTTAAAGGGAGGTGGCGGAACCCCTGCTTTACACACACACCAACGCACACACACATTGAGCTATCCACTTCTATTGTTGGGAAGTTCCATTGCACACCAGACAATGGGCATTGCCCCTGATGTTTAAGAGGAGAAATATGGTGCTGCCTTTGTGGGAGGTAGAGAGCTTTAGTTCATTGAGGGAGTGATATAGAGACAGAGAGATTAACAGAGTGAAAGACAGAGAGTGCATAGAGAAAAAAGAAAAGAAGACAAGAGGAGAGAAAGATGGAATGATCAGTCATGAAGGAAGACGGGAAATTAAAGTGGAAGAATCTAAATAATTTAGCATAAAGAGTGGGTTCAAGGAAATGCGGTCACATAAAGAAAATAACATTTAAAAAGCAACACCGTGATAATTATCTTTAATTAACGTCAATTCTGTAAGTTCAACTGCTGGCAGCCAGGCCCCCAAAATAAAAGCACAAAAAATAAATAAATAAAAGAAAGAAAATGACGTAAATGTGGGGACGGGGGTTAAGATGGAGACAGGAATTTAAACTTGACTCGCTTTTTTTCAGTGTCTGTGGCAGGTTCGGTTACAAATGAGTCTCGACAAACCTCATAAAAATGCCCAGAATAGACCCAGCGTCTCACCACACTGATTATTGCACTGCTAGCTTCCCAGAAAAAAAAACGCATACACACATGCTCAGCGAAGGACTACTACTAATGCAGCTGATATTACGGGACTTTTTACAACAAATTAATTAAAGCTGCTGGAATGACGGCTAACTTGTCGTCCCCCCCCCCCCCCCCTCCCCCACCACCCTTTTTTCAATTAACTAAACATCTAAAATTTAAAAAATGAACTTATCCACTTTTAGGAAAAATCATCATTATAAGTTAATTAATTATGAAGCTGTTGCCTGAACACTGCATGATTCTAATATTGTAAAAAAAAAGTGCTCACTTAGAATCCAATAAGAAAATTTGTATTTGTTGCAAGTAAATAGCATTACCACGAAAACATTGAAAATTGACATTAGTTACTTTTTTAGCCTTTGTTTTCGAGAAAAACTTAGCTCATATTGCTGAATAATGAGCTATCTGCTAAGCTAGGCTAACTACTGATATTTGGATCATATTTATCTTCATGATATCATCAAATGTCTCACATCACTTTTCAGAAGAAAATTAAAACAACATTTTCTCACAGCTTAAATTGACAACATCTCTCTTTTTCTACTGTTTATTGCCTTTATTTGTGAAAGCTGTTGAGCATGTTGGTCAACCTTTGTTAATTATTGTAATTATGCTCCACAAATAAATGCAATTTGTTTGATTTGATTTGTCATTTCAAAAGCGAAGAGTTAAATTTGTTCCTTTAACCTACGATAAAGATCGAGTTAAAGACAGATGGAGGGTCTGAAGCGGGGCTGCTAACAGTCTCTAGAAACAACACACCCAACATGACTATCAGAGGTGGGCTGACCCTCGGGGTGAAAGAGCCAAGCGTTTGACAGACTCCACCTCTTAACTTGTTAACTTGCTAATTAGACCTCACAGTCACTTCATGGGCCTGGACAATAGACTGTTGGCTGAGCGATGATCGGGCATATGCGCGTACCCACACATACACAGCAACTCTAAAAGCTAACAACCCCCCATATACACTCCACCGATGTGACCACCTGCCCTCTCTTGCTCTCCAGAAGGACAGTGTGAGTTTGACTTTTAGTGTGTGCATGTCTATATGTGTGTCTGTGTATAGTGGGAGGGTTGATGATTTGGGGGTCTGGTGGTTGTGTGGGGTCTTGTTGCCACGGGAACAGGGGGAAAGAGGCAAGTCTGATATATTGGGTGAAGGATGTTGTCCCCCCCTCCCTCTCTTTACTCCTATATGTCTTTTGCTCTGACTCCCCTTTATACACACACAAGTAAAGCCACCAGAAAAGAAGTATGGGTAGATTTAATGGACGTGTGTGTGTGTGTGTGTGTGTGTGTGTGTGTGTGTGTGAGTTTCGGGGGGTTTGCTTGTGTGGTGTTTGCCCAGTGGTCTCCAGATCAGGGCTAAACGGGGTTAAACATCTATCCATGTTAGAGTCCCGTTCTCTGAGTTCTGTCATTAGCCTGCAGCTTAGAGAGCTATTACTGACACAGCTGCTGCAGCTCGCTGGGTAAACACACACTGACACACACGCACATACACAAATACACTCTCTGGTATAGCTCTCCACAAGGGTATTGTGTGTACTGTCTGTTTGTGGAGCACGGCTGCCAAATATCACAGGACTAGAACAGTGAATGTCAAACTGGCATGCAGTCGCTGTCGTTTTGTTCATGTGTGTATGGGTATGTATGTGTGTATCTGTTTGTATTAATAGAAAAGGTCTATATTACCTTCCATGTTAACCAGCACTTACTTACTGTGATTTACTCTGATCTCAATTCAGAGAAATCAGCAATTGGTTGATTGGCTCAAAAGTATTCATTGACTTTTATCACTTATTAAGGAAAATAAACATTTTCTTGGTTGAAGTTTTAATTATTTGAAGACTAACTGTAATCTATTCTTTACTACAAGGAAAGCATTTAATTATGGGTTTGCAGGGTTTTCAATAAAGCAAACATCTTCATTGTGTGCAATGCTTTCCGGAAAAGATGAAGAACTGATAAAGAAAAAAAAGAAGTTCTTCAATAGTTTTGGGACACTTGATGTTTTAGTTTGACTGTGTGAATATTTCTAAATAAAAAAATGCCGGGTAATGCTACATTTTCACATTAACACGGGATCTGAAGGGATATAACAGTGGCGTTACACCATTAAATATTAGTTTTGGGTCCTAACTAACCCCAATGCAGTCAATGGACTTTGCACTTCTCCAGTTTACTGTCATTCTCACTGAATTTGGAAGGCATTTTACAAAATGGCCAAGATGACAATTAATTGTTTTTTGTTTAGCATTGCATCACCTAAATAAGGCGCCACAGAAAAAAAAATGAAAAAAAATAAAGAAACAAGCCAAGAAAAATCTCATGTTTTCATTGTGGATGGTTTATTTTGAAAATATTGACACATTTATGAGTTATATGTTCTCTTGTCTAACTTGGCTAAACTTTGGGAAAAACTTGTACAACTTAAAGTGTTTTTAATGTAGAATCACTGATTAGTTTCTATGTTCTTATCAAGTAATGTGGCAGCTTAATGCACGGTGTAGTCACATTGTAAACTTTCACAAATGTCCATATCTGGTTGTCGCCTCTTTTGGTTTCAGACCTACAGTTGTTGTTATTGGGCTCCAACAAAAAATTTAGCTCCAAACCCACAAGCAGGTTAACCTAGTGGAGGTCTACAACAAATAAATAAGTCATAAGTTAGATAGTATGGACAACAAAGTGCATTACACTCACTGTACGAGGATGGACCTTCATCTCTGTGTCTGGAAAAACCTACAAACATTTACTGGAAATAACTTGATACAAAACAAGCTCCTCTGTTGAGTCAGTCTCTCATGGGGCCTTTGTTGCTCCCTTTGGCCTCGTGGCATCTGGGAGCACCGTGGGCAGTCTGTGTGTTAAATAAATGACTGGGGAGTTTAGCCCATGTGCTAACCATGTTAGAATAACACGAGCGGGGCTGGCCCTGCCGGGCAGCGCTGAAGCCTAACGTGGGGCTCATCCGCTGGGTCGCCTCCCACGGGTGAAGCCCATGCTCCACCCGGGGCCTTGTATATTTTTCCCTGGTTTGTCTTTGTTTTGCCTCAGCTGAAACCATTCAGATCAAAGAATGCCTTAACCTTCTGTCCCTCATTCCTTAAACCAGACAAACACCACCTTCTTTTATTTAGAGCCACCGAGGTTGCGCGAAGAGGACTGGATTCCAGGGAAGGTGTGAAGAGTTTGACTGCTCATCTGAAATAACTGCCCCAACCTCAGCAGGCTTTGAGTTTATTACCGCAAGAAAGAGGAGAAAGGAGATAGAAAGCGAGTGAGAGGACAAGAGAACAGAATGAAAACAAAACTGGCCAGCGTCCCTGTCGTTTCCAGTCAATTGTGATTGCATGCAAAAAAAACAAAGACAGACAATAATCCAAAGGCTACATTCTCTTTGCAGCTCTGCAGAGTAGTTGTTAAAGTTCAAGGCTATAAATTCGGGATAATCTGGACAGAAATATTTTACATGAAATTATCCTACAATAAAATGTCTTGTACAAAAAATGAATTATACTAAAATGTGTATCTGCAAGGTGCAAAGTGTCCTTATTGGAGCCCTACTGGGCTCTTGTTACAGACACAAGCCATTTTCAGCTCACAGGGCGCTTCATCAAAGCTTTAAACCCACCCATGGTCTTGCTCGTTTGTTAGACACCCTCTTCAGCGAAATGTGTATGTGTGTGGCTCCCAAGCTAACAAGGCATTAGGTATTGTTACAGGAGCTCACTCCAACCGCACCATGAGCGAGCCATTACACCAATAAGCCTGCATCATTTCCAAAGAATCCAATTAAATTTCAGTCTTACAGCGCTGCATTCAGAATACACAGATTTTCTCAATTGAGAATGTGCAAACACACACAACACACACCCATACAATATCTCAGGCAGGGTGTAGTTGTCCTTTTCCCTGCTTTGCTCATTTCTTGCATTTGTGTGCAAGAAGAGCAGAATAAACCAGCCATCCGACTGTCCATGTACATAAGATCTCTGTCTTTGTAAGGAAGGAAGTGCTCCACTCTGTCTCTTTTTCCTCGTTTTGCTTGGTTTTGATTGTCCTCTCTTTGTCTCTTTAGTACTCAATATTCCATTTTTTTTTCTTATTCACATTCCTCCTTCCTCTAGCTCCTCTCTGTCTCCCCTCTTCTCTTCCCTCCTTGCTTTCCTCTCCAACGATTCTGGTTGGCATCTGTTAAGCCGCTAAAGAAAAAGTGTGTATGCATGCGTGTGTGCGTGCATGCGAGTGTGTCTATGTATGAGGTGGTCTTGCTGGGTTGGATTTGAACAAGCCCATGCCTGTTCTGCCCCGGTGGCCTATGAAATGAGAAAGGCAGCCACTGTGCTGCAGACCTCCACTGATAAATCTACCAGGGTTACCCCTCTATGTGTGCATCTGTGTAGACATGTACGTGCGTGTGTGTCAGGTTCCCATGTTTGCATATGTGTAGGCGTGCATGCATGTAATGTGCGTGTATGCGTATGTGTGAGCAGTGATCATCTGTTTGCATCTTCAGCTCCGTGACGCCAGAATAGAGATTTGGAGAGATTTGATTTCACACACCCTAAAGCCAAATGTGTGTGTGTGTGTGTGTGTGTGTGTGTGTGTGTGTGTGTACGAGAGTCTGTGTATGTGTTTGTGTGTGCGCACCATGTGGTGTAATCTCCAGTCATTGTCTTAAATGCATGACATTAAAACACCACTCAGTCGATTCTTCCTCAGATATTTTTTTCCTTCTTGTTGCTTCTTTCTTTCTGTCTTTCTTTTTATTTATTTATTTTTTTTTATCTGTGTGCGCATATTCGTCTCAGGAGAATTAGAGGTCATGTTACCAATCTATGAAGCTCTCAAAGGTAGAGTAAAGAGAGGGAGACTGTTACAGTCAGACACACACAGAAAAGGGTATACCGAGAGCACTCAAAGCCTGGGGTTACCTTGCTTATGACAGAAGGGTCAGATATTGAAGAGATGAAGTCAATACAACACACCATTTAGCAGCCATATTCATCATGAGATGGCTCATCTTATGTGGCAAAGGAGTGAAAAAAAGAAAGGAGGAAAGACAAGATGATTTAGTCACAGAATGAACAGAATGGTTAAAGTTTAATTCTTACATGAAGCTCAAGAAAATGGAAAACTAAAAGTTGAAAAGAATTAGCTCATTTACAGAAAACACGTGAATCGAATCAAATAAGGAGCTAACACACACTGCAAGACGTTGGCAGAGGGATAGCCAAGAGACTGGGCACAAGCCAACTGGCCTTGGCCCATGCTAAGCTAATGAACTTAGCATTAGGTGCTTGTAGGGAAGGTCAGATTAGCACATTCATAGATTCCTGTAGAACGAATAAAGATAAAGGGGAGGAGCAATTAAGCCCTTTTCAGGCCATGAAAATCTTTACTGGTGCTTGCTAGAGGCAGATGTTTGCTGGGTAAACCCCAGTTGAAGCAGCAAATGATGGGGTTCAGGATGGTTCATGGCTTCTGTTGATTGGCTCACTTATTTGTCAAAGGTGGTCCAAGACAAGCTAGGCTAATACCGAGAACACAACTGCTGTCTAAGTGGACAGGGCTAAGATGGTGAGTAGTGGTTGCTGAGAATCTAACAAGTCTCTAGCTGCAGTTACCCGCTTACTTTCTTGGCACAACAGTAGTCAGTCCTACAGTGTGAGCAATCTTTCAGTCAAAATCCAGGGTTGGTGCTAACAAAAGACAGAATCAGAGCAAGTAAGAATAAAAACTGTTGGAGTCAATTCTAGAAAGAAGGATGCTGGCAAGCATTTTCTGTCTGTTCAAGAATGCTGCGCTGTATGTACCTGCTGCTGATATAAAGGAGCTCTTAAAGTGTGCAGCTTTTACAGTGTTTTCACATCACTGTTGCAGCCCTACTGCTGTATGAGGAATTCTACAACCACCGCCACTCTCACCAAGGGGCTCGTTCAACAAAACAAATATTGTCACACACAAACACACGCATGCTCACACAAAACACACTTATGTAGTTACACATCTACACAAACTCATAATTCATTCAGGCACAGACCACATTTTTAGTGCATCCGCACACAGACAGTACACACATACAACTATGTTGGGGGTCGTTGAAGTGTTTTATATGACCAAAGGCCTTTTCCTTGTCTGCCATATTTTACCTCTTCAGTGTGCATGTGTGTGTGTGTGTGTGTGTGTGTGTGTGTGTGTGTAAAAAAAAAATAAAATAAAGGAATAAAGTGGGGGGGAAACAGGCTGAGACATTATCTTCAAGCCATGACAGCTGTAATTGTGGAGCACATTAAAATGGGTGCAGGGTGACACCTCTAACCACCTTCTATTAAAGAACACACACAATCAAATAGCACTCCTCCCCTCCCGATCTTCCTCACTCTAAAACACACTCACACAGACCCACAGAGAGGTGGTTTCATTGTGGTCAAACGAGGAAATGAGGATCTCCTAGCTTGTCAAAGCTGAGTGCTTTGAGGAGGGCCGGTGTGGTTAATGCGTATATGTTGATGTCTTGATTATATGTGTTGAATATGTCCTGAACAGACAGGTCTGCTTGGTATGAAAAGAAACAATGAATGGAGAAAGGAAGACGAATACAAGTGACGGCCTCAATGTCCTTTGGGCTGGAGTCCAACATGTTTACCTTCTTTTGAAAAAAAAAAATCCAAATATAATAAGTTACGCAGGTTGTTGGAATCGAACACTGGACTAATTTCTTCTTATTATTGTTGGAACGTCTTGAAACATTTCTCACCTTGACTGGTGGTATGAGAGCTTTGTCTCTCAAGAATCATTTAGGATTAAGAATCAAACTTTACCTGCACAGGGATTCATTCAGGTGGTATTTTGTGGTAAAAATTTCAGATTTTGATTTCAAAAAGAGGTGGCATTTCTCTCTAGTCTTTCTCATTTATCTGTAAACAAAGACCCATGCTACACACACACACACACACACACACACACACACACACACACACACACACACACACACACACACACACACACACTCATGCACACAGAGAGATTCCATCAATACAGCAGTAATCTGTGCAGTCGATAAGCCAACCTCATGGCTTTGGTCATGAACAAAGGCAGGGGCACCATGTCTATTATAGATCCTCCTTCCCCTCTGTTCTTACTAAATCTCTTCACCTTTCTGGATCACACACACACACTCACACCTCTACACTGCAGGAATTCTTGCACATGGCCAACCATAGCAAGATTTAACATGAACAAGTGGGCACTTGGTAGAAGAATTCAATTGGCCTTTCTCTCCCTTCTTTGCAGTCTGGGTCTCTCAGCATCTGAGAGTGTCACAGGACACGCTAAGCCTTAATGCTTTCCAATCTTATCCCCAACACACACTGTCACCTTTCATTTAAAGGCCTCCTGACAGTGATGTCCAGCATCTCTGCACCTCTCTCCATTCTTCTTCTTTCACCATCTCTGTCTCTCTCTGCCTTTCCCACATTATTTCTCTCTCTTTCTGTGTATTACTTAAACCATCTGCCTGTCTCCATCAATCACTCAAATTACATCTTTGGGTGTGTTGGGTCCCTTTATTAGCTGTTGTTTACCAGCTTTCATTAGTCTATGACTTTTTTTGTACATTGTCCTTCTTTCAGTTCCTCCTTTCCCCTTTCTCTGAGCGTCCTTACTTTTCTTCTTGTCTTTCCTCATTTCTGCTCCTCTCCGTTCATGAAACTAAATCTAATGCTGCCTATCAGTGTAGCCTGTGCCTCCCTCCAATCGTCTCCTTGTCTCTCTAACAGCTTTCTATCTATTTGTCTCGGTGTCAGTGTTCAGCACCTCACACCGCCACTTTAGATCCACTCCCCATTGTGCTTTTCCAGCCTTCCATGCTGGGTTTTCAATGGCCAACAAGAGTAAACACCGGTTACTGAGCATCAATCACATCACATACACCGGCAGAGAGTGAGCACGAGTCTCCAATTTTGATGTCGCTTTTTTTTTTTTTTTTAACAACTAGTTTTACTAAGAATATGGTCACAACAATCTGAGACCAGACAACACTCCTGGTGGCAGCTCGTCTGTGATTATAAGGTGACTGGTTCTTAAGGATTCCTATGAGATCTTGTCTTTGCAGCAAAACATAACAGCCGGAGGAAATAATGTTTTTTCTTAAATAGAAAACACATACATTAACAATATATATTACACACACACATATATATATATATATATATATATATATATATATATATATATATATATATATATATATATATATATCTCACAGAACCACAATTTAGACCAGCTGAAAATTAAAACTATTTAAATTTTGTGTTAAACAAAACCAAAACCTGTGAGTAAAATCTAAGTAAAAAGAAAAAAAAAAACCATATGCATGTTTCATATGTTTCAGCACGTTTCAACAGCTGCTTAAATTATGTCAAATAAATGAAGAGTCTCAAGACAAGAGTGATGTCCAACAATAAAATGGAACATTTTTTGGGGCCACCATCCACATGCTATGTACCTGTGCTCCTCATACCAAGGAAGCAGAACCTCAAATTTTTACCTCATTGTACAGCTGACTAATTTCTAACAAGGATTTCTAACAATCTCTAATACAATACAAATTGGAGTTATGAGAGGGAATAAATAATCAACCAAAGACATTTTTATTTTTTTGTTATAAGTTTATAAATACAGTTAATAAGTCGACCACTGCATGGTTCCTATGGGAGAAATTTACACCCATGCACTATTGCCTAAAACACCTGTCAGTCATGACCTCTTATCTTGTTTGGGTGCGATTATGACTAAGTGAGATACTGCTTTTGATAGCAGGGTGTGACTTTTAAAGGATAATATTTTATTTGATGTATGAGCAATGGAAATTGAAGCTCCACTGCTATTTGGTTCCAGTACTTTTTTATGTAACATGGCCGCAGCAGATTTGCTGTTATGTGAATTGTATTATCAGTTTAACTTCTCTGGGCAGGATTGATGTATTTAAAACACCCAGAATGACTGTGGTCTTTCAAACACACCGTTAGATAAAGCATGGATCAGCTCAGAGGGCTGTGGTGTTGATGTCTCACTTAATACGCCTAAAACATCAACCTCTGTTTAGCCAACAAAGCCTCCAAGCGCCATATCAATTCAGCTAGATAACCACTCTGCTTTCATCATGAAAATGCAACCTGTACAAACACCTCCTCTTGTTTTAGCAGAGCTTGGATAGCCGATCAAAACTGAAAAGTAATTCTGAAAAAAAAAAAAAAAGTTAAATGTGGCAACAAGGCTGGAGAGGTTGGAGATCATTGGCAACATTTGCCTCACTTTTTTATCTGGAAGTTTTATATTTTGTTTAAGCAAAATAGATGTTCACTATCTACATTATATGTTCATCTCCCATGTAAATAGTTTATTTTTCCTTAAAAGAAATCTGTTTCACCCATAAGGACCATTTGAACCGTATCAGGTAATGCTTACTGTATGATTTTAAAACCTGCTTTTATGTTCTTAAAAAGGCTTCCAAAAATTCAATTTTCCTAACACCATCCACTTGGGTTGCACGGTGGCATAGTGGTTAGCACTTTGGCCTCACAGTAAGTAGGTTGCTGGTTTGATCCTTGGCTGGGGTGAGGCTTGGCCACAAAGAGTGGCCTTTCTGTTTGGAGTTTGCATGTTCTCCCCCTGTATGCGTGGGTACTACGGCTTCCTCCCACCATCCAAAGGCATGCATGTTAGGTTGATCGGTTATTCTTAATTTCCAATTGGTGTGAATTTGAGAATGAGTGAGTCCTTTTGCCCAAAGACTGCTGGGATAGGCTCCAGCTTCTCTGCGACCCTTAATCAGACTAAGCAGTTAGGATAATGAATGTATATTTAAAGCTTGGTAACACACCAAGGGAAATGGTGAATAATTATATGACAATGATGTAACAGATGAAACAAGATCAACAGCATCCAGTACTAAACCGAACTAAGTTACGGTCTGAAAAAAGCAATAAAATGAAAGAACAAACCTTAGAAAACTAAGAAACGTACAATTTGAATGAAAGTTGCCAATCTTAATAACTTAGCTGGCATAGCAGTAACAGGAATCAGGAGAAAAACAAGTTGCCTCAGTTGTCAGAAGCAATCAAAACAGCACAGAGGCTCCTCAAACTCACAAAAGCACTGGACTGAAGTGCAGCATAGACGTCTTGTTAAAGCACATAGTTGAGCAGCATAACATGATGATATGCTGTATGTGAGTTTGCTCTTATCTCTTCCTCTTGTCCTACGCCATCACTGCTTCTCTCCCTCACTCATTCACCATCACACATAAGCACACAAATAAACATCCCACACATTTATCCATCTATCCATCTATCTATTAATCTATCCATCTATCTATCTATCTATCTATCCATCCATCCATCCATCCATCCATCCATCCATCCATCCATCTCTCTATAGAAAGATAGATCTATAAAAAATCTTGCATCTGTAGTCCATTCATTACCCTCTCATCCCACTGAATTAGATTTTCGCATTCATAGACACACATAAGTGTGTCTTTGTGAGTGTTTATGATGCCTTTGCGGTTTGCATGAGTGTGTTCTCCCCCCGAGTTGTAAATCAGTGTTGTGTTAATTGGTAGGAACAACAGCAACACTTTGGCAGTATATAATGTTTTATGTTTGTTTCTTTATTGCCATCTTCTCAGTTCACCGCTGTATACATGTGTGTTTGCACATTTATGTGCATGCATGTGATGTGGCCTGTGTGTGTATATGCACTGCAATATGATCATAATGAGACACTGTAGATGAGAGGGGACTGGAAAAGCACAGAGGAACGTGAGCATGATAAGCTTCTTAACGATGATCACTCAGTGTGTGAAAGTGTGGCTACGCGTATGCATGTGAGATGCATCTGTGTGTGTGTGTGTGTATTTCTCCTGAGCCTCTCCACTCACAGGCGGGACACAATCAACGCACCTCTCATTTGCAATCAGTAATTAGAATGCTAATTAGCCCCTGGGAGCTAACGGGAACTAGTGTATTACAAGGGCTTGATTAGGACCGCTCTGTTCCTATGGGAGAGATTTACACCTGTGCGCTATTGGCTAAAACACCTGTCTGTCATGACCTCTTATCTTGTTTGGGTGCAATTAAGATTGGATTTTATGTCAGATACTAGAAAAGCACTTACTAAAAAATAGTTGAGTACAAACTGCACACAGTAGTTTACACTGACAAACATGAATTGAGTGCTGCTCATTCCTGCAACATTTTACCATGTCCTGTTAATCTACACACGGATGTGGTGGTTTTATGACCCTGCTACTTGTGCATAAGAGATGAGCATAAAAGGTGACAGTGGTGCCAATAACATGGCAGAGTAGTCATCAGTCTGGAAAAACCAAAATCACAGATAGATTTGAACTACAGCAGAATTAAATAAACTATCAAGTAGCAGACATGTAAATAAATAGTATCATAGAAAAAATCTAAAGTAAAATAGTGACAGATGAACTGAAAATATATGACTTGAACTTAGAATGACTGAATTAGGTGTAAGCTTTTAAAAATCTGCAAGATGGTATTTTATTAATGATGACTCAAGAACTTTACATTCTTTTGTTTCCCTGCATCTCTGCTATCTTATCTTTAACTCCACTCTCGGCCTCTTCATCCTCTAACCAGAGAATCAGTCACATTGTTGTCTGTGCTGTTTAGACCGCGTGGCCATTCTGTTAACCACCAACTGCTCAGGTCTATTTTCTTGTCTCATTTAACATACGAGTGAGTTGATAACAGCCAGCAGGCCATTATACCAGCTCTGAGTTGTGTTTCTTGCAAGTCCCAACAGTTTAATCTAAATACAATGACTCAAATAGTAAATGACTTGGCCAAGTCCTTTTGCAAGTATTTGATTGAGAATGTGAATGAATGACAGAATCTTTCAGACACTGCTTCCATTAGTCACAGCATAGTTAATTACTTTGTTTTCAAAGGTTTTTAAATTTATTTTATTTTATTTTTGCCGACTCGTCTTTACTTTGCTTCCTCTGGCTGAAGTTTCCAGGTGTAGCTTCTTGGCTTGCACACGTTTAAAATGCACTTATCTTAGTTTGTGTTTAATAAACGGTGACACAATGTGATGCTCTATTCCAGAGGTGTCCAACATACCTGACTCAAAATGATCCAACAGCCTATGAAGTTCTGCACAATGACTCACTGATTTAAGTCAGGTGAGGTGGAGCAGAGAAACATAAAAAATCTGCAGGATTCTGGCCCTTGATGACTGGAGCTGGACACCTCTGCGATATGCATTGGTTCATATCTACCTAAGTTTATGACTTAGTGAAAACAGATCAGATGATTTGTTTTTATTATCTCCATATAAAACCTTAGAATAAAACATGATGTGCTTTCATGAGTTTATTTAAACACATTTTTACAGGATAACATTTGGCAATGACCTTGCACCATTTTGAGTCGCTCAACAAGTTTTCATACAGAAAGCTAAAAGCTGACATATCTCTGCACACATAAACCTAAAAAAGTGGAGATTTACCTTCTTAGAGGCAAAAGAAGGCAAACTGAGCTGGTAATATGGAAATGCAGCACAGTAAACAATAAAACTCAACACTTTTCACTATCTTAAGTGTTTTCTTATATCAGTGTTTTATTATTCTGCCTCCTATCAAATCTCGTTGATATTCTGCTGTCTGTGTGCACTGTGGGCTCCAGTGACCGTCATCACATGCCCACACGCAGACACACACACCCATACAAACACACACATGCACACACAATGACAGCGTGAAGCGTGACTATCGTATCAGGTCTAATTTTCTCCTCCATTCAGCCAGCAACCTTAGACACTATTAGGATATACACACACACACACACACACACACACACACACACACACACACACACACACACACACACACACACACACGTGCACTCAGCACACATTGTCACACCTCCTCACATGCATGAAGACAAGCCTACATACACACACACACACACATGTCCCAAATGTGTGACTCTCCATCTCCTGCTGTAAGACAGATGTAAGTGGGGTGTCATTGTAGGGTGAACAGACAGAGTACTGGGTGATGAAGAGCAGTGTTACAACCTCGTATGTGAGTGTGTGCTTCAGCTGGGTTCTTCTTTGTACCTCCAGGCTGTACTAACTGCACCATAACCCCACCATACATTATAAGCTGCTAATAACACCCACACACACACACTTAAAGCTCAGCTAAGCACCTTCTCTACTGCTCCACACACACTCACCCACACTTACCCAGATACAGTGCCAGCCTATTCATTATTTGCATCGGGACTCTTCAATATTTCAGCAGACCCTTCTAATCCCATTACTGTGACTCAAAAGTTGGTGTGCTTACATGTTTGTGTGTATATATATATATATGTGTGTGTGTGTGTGTGTGTGTGTGTGTGTGTGTGTGTGTGTGCGTATTTGCACAACACACTGGCTATATTGGAGAACACAGCAGAGGTCTGCTTGAAATAGCAAGAAAGGAAATCAATCTTGGCAGAGGTAAAGAGAAAATGAGAGGATAAAGACAGAGGTGATAAAAGGCTGCAGGCAGGAGAGGAAAAGAGGAAAGAAACGAGTAGAAAGGCAAAGCAAGAAAAAAACAAAGAGATAGATTGGGGTCTTTACGATGGGCATCTTTTGAGGATGAGAAAGGGTGGGAAGTCCTATTGAATGGTACAAACTGCCGGGCTGTGTATGTGTGTGTGTGTTTGCATCCTTGTGAGAGCTGGTCCTGTTTGGCCACAGCTGGGGAATAGTTGGGAAGTCATCCTAGCAACCAAACAACAATCCACCCAGGTTTGGTTAAAACAGACAGGAATGTGCAGTTTTATTCTGAAAAAGACTCAGTTGGTAAAATGTTTTCATGAGAAAGTAGTTCTGCATCATGTTGAGCTAATTCCAAAGAGCAAAGTCCTGTTGGAGTTACTGGGAATTTAGAGAGGTGGTGGTGTGTCTTATGGTCTCTTGTTTCTAGTCATGGGAAATCCAGCTCTTTTCAAAGATTCTTCACTGCTTGCTCAGTTCCCCATCTCCATACGGCTCTCTTATTTAGAATGAGTCAGTGCTTCTATTTAAGCCGGATTTAGTAATTATGAATGGTTTGTAAGTGGGTAAACAAATATTTTTTTAATAAAATCTATATTTTTATGCTTTTTGTTGTTATCAAAAAGTAGTTAGTATGTAATGTGTTCAACCTTTTAACACAGAACCACTGCAGATAAATCAAATGAATAAAGGCTTGAGTCTGAACAACATGCCACTTAAGTTTCATTCAGTTTTCTACTTTTTCCTGATCTATTTGTAATTTAAATTTGGTCCTCATCAATCTCTGTCACTCTGTACCTATCCTGCACCACTACACCCCAAGTCTCCCTCTACACATAACAGTATGATCCTTGTCTTTCCTTGAATGTGACTGATCAAATGGAGTGTCAATCAAAAAATAAAATCCAACCCCTTTTGAGAACCAGTTCTTCCTGTTAGGAGTTGGTTGTTAGAGCTGGTTCATCCGTGAACAATACATTCCTTCTGTTTTTTGTATATTTTATCCCATTCAAAAACAAACAGATTCTTCATTTTTCCTCAATTCATGTGTGTCTGTGAAGAGGATCAAAAATCAGTCTGTCTGCCTTAATGGCAGGCAAACACCTGAGGAAGGATGGAAGGAAAGAAAGAAAGAAAAAAACTAAAATGTGACTGTGTGTGTATGTGTGTGTGCATATCAAGCCACCTCTGCCCACCTTTTCCAACCTGCTGTTACATATTTAATATGCTGCCTAGCCTGCATATAGACCCCTCATTATCCAAAGGACACACACGGACACACACACTCATACACATTTGCACAGATATGCATGCACTGTGCTTCACGTTCAGATCGTAAGAGGAAATGTCACCTTGGTCCCACCAGACGACAAGCGATCAGTAAAACCTCTGACATGACAACCGCTACCCCGCGGAATTACAACCATGGTGTGTAAATGTGTGTGTGTGTGTGTGTGTGTAAGAGAAAGAAAAAGAGCAAACTGACTAAAAGAAGCAAAAACAGTCGAAGTCAGAAAGTTTGACAAAGTCAAAATGTGCGAAATAAAATAAAATTAACAAACAAAAGACAAGAGAAAAGACGCTTCAGATTTCTGCAACCCAGTAACTGTAAAGAGTCTCTGGTAAAAGACATAAGCTTAACATGTGAAGGAAATGTGTGTGTGTGTGTGTGTGTGTGTGTGTGTGTGCAGAAGCTGAGAGCTATTATTATAAGAGGTGAGTGTGAGGCTAGCTGATTTGTCATTCAGCAGCGGATGACTATAACATGGTGTAACGGCGCTCTGCTGAATGGCCTGGGACTGTTTTAACAGCCAGCCACACAAGTCGAGGCCATTTCTCATGGTGACTTCATAAAAGTCTGAACCCCTTCAACCCCCACTTTACCCCGAAACTCCCTACTCTCCCTTTCAACCAGCCCCATCCTTTCCATCACTTCACTTCACAGTTCCTCTGCTCCCATGAACTGAACATCAGGTGTTTTAGGTTGTGTTTAGATGAATATGACAGTGTGTGTTAAAGACAGAAACTTGACTTACCTGAAGTAAAGAGATGAAGGAGGTGAGAGCAGGAAGGAGAGGGAACCACAAGGGAATGAAACAAGAAAGACAAAACAAAAGGTCAATTCAGCAGAAGAAATGAAATCAAAGATGTTATTTGGTTTGAATTATTCCTCAGAACTGAGGAGGGATCTGAGGATAATGTTGTTTTGCTCCTGTTTGGATTTTATTTCTCTGCTTATTGTTTTTGTTTATAGATTAAGACACGACAGATGACATTTCTGATTATGACAACATTCCGTAAAAGCCTAATGGTTGAGGTGATCAAATATATATATAAAGAGCATTGATAAGTTAAGCTTTAAGTACCAGTAAAGACTTTGGACACACTTTCCTATTGGATTTAATGGGAAAGTGTGTCCAAACTTTTGGCTGACAGTGTATACACTAACCTTATCCTTTAATCTCTTTAACCCGATGAGAATAAAAGGCAGGTAGAATATTAGGTAGGCTGTTTTAAAAAAAAAAAAGCCATTTTTACCATTTTATGAATAATCAACCAACGCCTGAGCCTATAAAGCCAATGAACAGTCAGCCACATCTGCAGGCATTACACTGCTGCTGTCGTGTGAAACAGATGGTAAAAGCAGCAAAAAAACTCTGACACTGCATTTTGTGTTAATGAACCTTCATGCTAATCGTGAATCCCAAATTTGTGGGAGAAAAATAAAAGCTTACTTTTTTTTTTTTTTTTTAAAGGCAAATCCACATAAATTAGTCTACTGGATATGACATGCTACGTTTAGAGAGAAAACACAAGTTACTGCATGTTACCCTTGAATGGTATAAATAGCAAACCTTCAATCAGCTGTAGCCAAAAGCTTCATGTGAATTTATGGAAACAGAAAACGATATAGCTAACTTGCTGAAGACTGTTGTAGGTTATTGATAAACACCCCATTTAAGTATTTTGTTTCCTTTTAATAACATGGAAGGACAAAAAGAAATTTGTTGAAAAAAAAAAAACTCACACAATTGAAATCACCATCTGCAGCCCTAATTACCAAAGATCAAGAAGGGTCACTGGAAAAGCCCATATTAGTGGACCTCTACGTAAAGCTGTGGACATAAAAGTGTGGGTGGGGGGGCAGTAAACTGATGAGCTGAGGACACACAACACACTGAAATACGCAGCGGTGAGTAACAAAACAAATGCACGGCATAAACGATACAATTGTGTGCCGACTGAGCTGACTTGTGAAAGCTGTGTGTGAAAAACAGTACAACACATGTGCTGGTTAAACAGATGAGCCCACCACCAGCTAACTGCTCCTTGTAGACCAATAAAAAGCAAATGCTAGATGGAGCTATAGAAAGCAAAAAAGGAAACAAAAAAAAAGAACAGCCAACCACTCTGAGAGCATGTTATGTTTTGAGGTATGAATGAGAAAGGATAACAGGAAAATAAACAAAAATAAGCTTAAAAAAATGCTTGTTAGTAGGTAAAAGGGAGGTGAGGGTATAACATCAGGTGTGGTGCGTGGTGATGGAAATAGCCCAGTATGCCCACTGTGCAGCTTCGTCTCCATGTGCAGGATGAAGCCTTGTTGTGGTTTGAGCAGCGGAGGCCACCTTCAGCTAACAGCTCCTGGTAGACCTATAAATTTACCTTCATAAACAGAAGAGACTGGGATAGTCGGGCAGAGGAAGGAGGTACAGGAGCTTAAAGATGGAGGAGGGCGAGACGGAGGGAGGGAAGGGTGAAAAGAGGTGAGGACAAAGGAAAGATAGAGAGGGAGAAGGAATGCAAGAATGAAGGAAAGATGGAGAGACGGTAGAGAGGGAGCATGTGATAAAGAAAAAAAAACTTCCGCTGTCCCTTTCTACTCTTTCTCTGCTATTCTTTGGCTGCTTCCACATCTCACGTCTCCCGGCTTCTTCGCATCTTTCATCTCGTCTCTTCTCCTGCATTTCCTTCTCCTGGATTTATTCTCTGTTTTATCACTTTCACGTGTCTTTTAAACCCGTCCCTTTCTCCCATGGTTTTTCTTCCATGTCTCCTTTCATCTCATC
Source organism: Telmatherina bonti (assembly GCF_933228915.1). Taxonomy (NCBI): domain Eukaryota; kingdom Metazoa; phylum Chordata; class Actinopteri; order Atheriniformes; family Telmatherinidae; genus Telmatherina; species Telmatherina bonti. The sequence goes on along the minus strand of NC_136625.1, from coordinate 29,179,222 downwards.
CTCTCCCTTCATCGTATCTCCTTCTCTTCCATCTTCTCTGTTCTTTTCCGCATTTTATTTCCCCTCATCACAGTCACTGAATCCTTTTCCACACAATGACTTCATATCTTGCTTCCCGTGAGATCCGACATACAGATTGATACATTTGAAATACCTAAAGGTGAAGATGTTCGTGACTAGGCTGGTTTCGTCATTAGCAGCGGCTCTACGTCTCATTGGAGTGACCGGCCTCAGAGGGGTAACCTGCGGCAACCCCGCTAAACCCAACTTCTTCTTCTCAGCCAATCACTTCGCCAGATGGCAGCGGGTCATCCAGGAAGTAGGAAGTAGGGGTCGACCAATGAAAAGCAGGCCTGGCCTCTCCTGCTGACCCGTGACACCTTCCTCCCACAAAAAACAGACCCAACCTGTCTGTGTGGTTGTGTGTGTGTGTGTGTGTGTGTGTGTGTGTGTGTGTGTGTGTGTGTTTGTGTGGAAGGAATGAGAACAGACGGGTGTTCAGCCGCCCATCCCCAGCCAGACAAAAAGAGACCTCCACCGTCATTGTTTAGTGCTTGGATACACACACACAGAACACCAAAGGACCTTCTGCATGTTTTAGTGGCCAAATGTGCATTTAAACTTCCCAGCTTTCGCTTTATGACAAACAAAAACAACACACAGACAGACAGACAGACAGACAGACACGGGTGACACAGCGTATGATGCCGAGCGTCTGCTCAAAATAACGGAAAAAACTAAATGAAGAAATAAAAGAAAAAAAAAAACTCAAAAACTAGAATAAATAGAGTCAAAAGAAACTTATCAGATGTCATGAATGTTTTATTATCCTCTGCTGCAAACTCTTCACCGTCCGCCCTCCAACCATCACCAAGCAAACCCCTGAGATGACTCTTGTGAAAAAGAAATTAGATTTATAACTCAAATCCCACAATATGAAATTGTCTTTTCCCAACAACCTAACCTATTTGGCTTTATGTTTAACTTTCCAAACAGTGTGTGTGTGTGTGTGTGTGTGTGTGTGTGTGTGTGTGTGTGTGTGTGTGTGTGTGTGTGTGTGTGTGTGTGTGTGTGAATTTTTGGTGGGCTCTGTGCTTATCTTTTGAAAGCAGCTGGAAACTTCACAGAGACGCGAGCCTCCAACTAAGGCAGTTATCCACTATTAGTTTTACTGTTAAGCCCATCAGACTCTTCTTCTCTCTTTCTTACACACACACACACACACACACACACACACACTCACACACAACATAATGCGGTAACAGCAATGCCTCTGATCTAAGTTTGCATTTGTCATTTAGTGTCTCGTACCACGTGTCAATCCCATCTTTTTTGTGAGGAAAAGGAAGTCCTCTTGTATCATATAAGTGAAGAAGTCTGACTTGAACTGACACTTTGCACGATTCTGTAACACAGCTGGGACTTTGAGGCTATAATAAGACATGAAACCAAGCTTTATGTTAAATGAGGCCTTGCTAAATGCCTATAAAATCATTATTTCTTCTTCTACAAAACTGTTTTGACTGATGTCATGTCAGGTTAATGGCACTAAAAACTTAGCCAGGACTCTGGTTATGTGCAACCTGAGATAGAACATCTTCTTAAACAGTCCTAAGCAGGCTTTTGAACCCACGTATCCATCTGTGCTCTGAATGATTTTGCCAGCCCAGGGGAATCTTTACTGCATCCATCCCCTTCTCTCCTTGACTTTTTTTTTCTCTTTTGCGTCATCTTTCATTCCTTCTTTTACTTCTTCCCCTCATCTGTCCTCTGGACCCCTCGCTTTGAGTCTCTTCCCTGCTGCCTTTGAACTAAGATCAGAGGAAGCGTTTTGGCTCATGCATGCTGTGCTGCCGCTCGTTCAGGTGCAAGAGATCGTCTGCTGTTTTGATTGTGATTTTCGCCTCTAGATACTGAGATGTATTTCTGTATGTGTGTCTCGGACACACAAAAAATCTGACGGGGACAGTTTGAACAACTAAACAGTTTTTTATCTATGTGACGCCAAGGGCACTTCTATGATCAGTACACATGCACACACACAAAATTGTACATCCATATTATATATATATATATATATATATATATATATATATATATATATATATATATATATATATATATATATATATATATATATATATATATATAATGTTAGAATTGTGTAAAGACCAAGGAAAATTGCTGTTTAAAGTGTATATTTGAACAAGCTCTGCATGAGAGACCATCATGCTGACATACTCTGATCACATGGGTCTGGAGTAACTTAAAAAAAAAAAAACTTCTGTCGATGCTGAATTTGGATATTTAACTTGCAACTAAATAATATAAGAAGTAAGGCTGATATAAACTCTGCAGAAATGCAACTGGATTCTTTAAGCACAAACTCAGATGGACAGAGAAACAGTGGAAATTTGCTCTTTTGCCAGATGAAACGATTCTTTAGCTGCTTGTAGAAAAATGAACTTCTTGTTTAACAAGACAAAAACAAGAAAGACCATCTCTACTGTTTTTAGTGAAAGGTGCAAAAGCTGCTATCAGCAACATTCTGATGGTGCATCAATGTCTTCAGTGTTAGTAACCAAGAGACCTTTGAGTATAATTGTTGCAGAGGTGATAGCCTGCATCCTTGTGTAAGTTAGTGGTTTCAGCAGGACAAAGGCAGAACTTATTCTGTATTATTTAGAACAACGTGGTTTTCTTAGATGTGCACTGTGTGCTCTTCTGCCCTGCCTGCTTTACTGATCTGTCTCCTACTGAAAATGTATGAAGCATTGTGAAGAGGAGACCCACACAACGGAAACCACAAGAGACTACTGAGCATCTGAAATTTTGTACTCAGCAGGAATGGACTCAGATTCCTGAGATAAACTGCAACAATTAGAGGCCCCTATTCAAAATAAAAATTAAAATATGCAATCAAAAGGAAGTGTGCTTTTCTTTTTTTTTTTTTAAATAATAATGTTGCTCAGGAAATAAACTGAAAACTTTTTCCTTTGTAACTCTTTTTCTTGGTTTATGGCTCTTTTGTTTTTTGTTTTTTTAATATACATTTGCATTTTTTTAAAAATAAAAAACAAACCAGATAAAAATGCAGTAAAATGTTTTGTTGCTATTTGGAAAAAGTCCTTCAAAATGCAGTGTGTTGTTGTAAATGTGTGTTCTGTATGGTTTAAGCTACATTAAAAAGGCAGAAAAAAAGAAAACAGGTGGGCGGAGAACAACCTTAACTGCTACCTTTTACACCTGTCAGGAGCCAAGTCAACTGTGTTTATACAATATTTATATCTGACACACACTCAAATGGTCACACACAGACACAAAGAAACAAGCAACCACTGCAAAACAAGCGGTTCAACAAACTAGCTGCAATTTTGTGTAAATTTGTCCTTAAACACACACACACACATTTGTGCACGCCCCCACACACACTCGGCTCTGTGTATATTGTGCAGCTATCATATAGTCACTGTCAAAGCCAGTGCCAATTATGACCATTAGGAGTCCCATCATGTCACTAGCTGTCCCTGCACTACCACCCCCTGCATCTCCCTCAACTTCTCACTCAAAGAGCAGACCCTATAATCTAACCTCACTTTGCTACCATCACACACACACACACACACACACACACACACACATGCTTTTCTTGCTTATTTTTCTTTCTTCTCCATGCAGACGGAGTCAGATAGATCTTTGAGTTACAAATAGAAAGAAGGAAATGATCTTCTTGTGCATATACTGACAGTCATGAAGAATAAAATAATAAGAATAAACAGTTTATTTGGTCTTGTTTTTATTTCACTTCACAATAAAAAGATTTTCATGGCTGAAAAATTCAGACATCGAGCTCTGCTTGCTGAGTTCGTCTTGAAGTTCTTTCCTTGTTCAACTTGTAGGTTCCCGCCACCTCCTACAATTGTCAGCAGCACAAATACCTGAGTCATGTTTCCATTTTGTGCCCTGCACTGTAACAGAAATGGTTATGAAAGCATGGAGCGCACAGAGAGACGTGCACTAAGTTTCACACACTCTGCCTGGAAGTACATGTGCTGTAAGTTGGAAGCTGTCATTAAGAGAAATATGCACATTTCCTGTCAGTCACATAGCTTTTGTTTAGACAGAAGCCGACTGTGTGTGTGTGTGTGTGTGTGTGTGTGTGTGTGTGTGTATGTGTGTGTGTGTGTGTGTGCAGGAAGCCCAGTAGCCAAGGGCTAGACAGTAGTTAAGCCACCTGTTTCAGTTAACAGGTACCTCTTAGTTTATGAGTCTAAACAGTCTGTTTCCTATGGAGAGAGGTTGTGTGTGTCAATAACTTCAGCTCTAAAGACTTTCTTTAGTGGCATGTGTGTGTGTGTGTGTGTGTGTGGGTGTATGTGTTCCTGCATTGTTTCTAATGTTGCTTAGTTACCACGAGTGATATTTGAACTATCTACAAGTAGGTGGAAAAGCTCTCATTTCTTTATAAATTGCGGGGAAAACAGGAAAAGAGTGCAGCGCTTCATTGAACTACAGAAACATACATAAGTAAAAACTTTGGACAACCATTTTTGATTAAATTTAACGGGTAAGTGTGTCCAAACTTTTGGCTGGTTCTGGTAATGGAATAACTGTTTATAAACAAAAAGAATTTGTACAAGGCTGAGTTTGATCATCAAAATAAGGTAACCACCTTATCCTGAAACACAGCCTGAAGCCTCTTAGAAAAACTTTCCTGTGATTTCTTAATCCTCCGGGAATTATCAGAAATATTCCTTCAGGTTTCTGGAAGAACTTTTCATAGCTGCTATTTGGATGTTGTCTGTCTGTTGTGCTGTTTTTTAGTCAAGATGACAGTCAAGTCTGGACTCTGGAAAGGATCCATCACACCATAAGACTGGTTGCCACTGGTTTTCAGTCCAGTTTGCATTATTTGGTTTACATCAGCCTTTGTGGTTTCTTGACAGCCACCCTTCTTTCAGAATAATGTTTTAATAAACACTAAATAGATCAAATGAAGGCCCAATGTGTGTCTCAGAACCCATTTGAGGTCTTAAATGTTTTTCTTTCTATTTCTTATGAACTCATTTTAAAGTGTTGTTTGTGTGCTTTAAGCTATTGATGCAACTTCCAGTTTCTTCTTATATCCTAAAGACACAACAAACACCATGTTAAAATATTCCATGTTTCTGCTAATACCTCTTTGGGAAACACCTTGGTGGTAGAAAAATACTAGTTTTTTTCCTGCTAAACTCTCTTTTTTTTCTTTTTTGTCTCTCTTTGTCATAGAAAATAAAGAAATAGGAACAATAACTCGTTGTGGCTGGTTTACAGAAACAAAGGGTTTAAAATATCATTTGAACCTTTTTGTTTGCTAAGTTGCTTCACATGAGGAGATACATGAAGGCTTAGAAAATGTTAAGTAAAAAAATGCAGAAGAATGAACTTAACTCTGATACAGAAGATTAAAAGTCAGAACCAAGTGGAGAGGATCCCAGGTTTGGCAGAACTCTTGAGGATTTGCCCCTCTCTCTCTCTCTGACAAACACACACTTTCCTTGTCTGGTTTTCTGAAGCTCTAGCTGTGCACGGCAGTGCTGTTGGAGCTGACAGTCACCAGCACGTTGCTGCTGCTGACACGGTGTCAGGAACAGACACTTCTGTCCTCTTTTAAGTGTTTCAACAACCAAACCTGAACCTGCACCAGGGTCATGACAACATCATATTAAGAGCCTGAAGTTTTCAGCTAATTAGTTTGTCATTTTTTTACACAAGTATTTAGGGTACACAAGCTGACACACAGTAAGTTACCTATTTGATAAGAAAGAAGAAGAGAGAAAAGGTTTTATGTTTAAGTGCCATAGCAAGTGGTAATAGCTCTAACACACACAGAGAACAATTCACACACATGCACACACAGACATACAGGTGGAGCACCCTGTCGTGTCCCAGTGTGTGTCATTAGGACTATCAGGACCACTCTAGAAGGATTAGTGGACTGTTAGACGCACAAGGCTTCTCACACACACAGTGATAGATCACCACTGAGATGTCTACACACTGCTGGACACCAAATCCCTGCTCATAGATGTGTGTGAAAGAGAGAAGGAGCACGTGCCAGCATCTTGTGTATCATGCTGTGAGTACTGAGCAAAGATATCAGTGTACCGCTGAGCCCCTAACAGAGCTAATCCATCACACACAAACACACACACACACACAGATGCTGACGCACACAGACACACATGCAGAACACAATCGGGCATTTCTCTCCATATTAGGAAATTTTGTAATTATTTTCTCCATTATTTCCAAACCCTACATTGCTGTAAGAAATCAGTATTTGTTCTTGCGTATTATTAAAATAGTTTTTCCGGACTTTTCTATTTAAAACAGTAAACAGGGAAAAAAAAAAAAAAGGGAAGCAAAAAGAAAAAACAGTGATTGTCGTGACTTTCCGGGAGGCTTTAAGTATGAATGAAGATGTGAAAGATTGCAGATGGTTCCTTCTTTATTCCATCTTTCTTTCTACTTTATAGTGGGATTGATTTACTACCAGTTTGGGAGGGGAAGAAAGAAAGATAGAATAAAAAAAAAAACAGAGAATGAAAAGAAATATTAAAGAAAATAGCAAGAAGAGAAAGGGTGGTGGGACGATGTAGACATGGTGAAGCTGGGTGGAAATGTAGCAGAAGCAGCAAACACAATAGAGGCTGATGTGTGTGGCTCTATTCAAGGCTGGTGTTTTTGTTAGTGTGTGTTTGCGTGTGTGTATGTGGGAGGAACTGCCCCTCTTTCAGGGGTAGTTTGGGGTGGGGTGGAGGGTTGGGTGCATTAAGCCCTTATGGCAAGCTGAGCGCAGCCACAGAGGCAAGGGGATGGTCACTTTGCTGTTCTCACTGAGGGGGGAAAAGGAGGAGGAAAAAGAGGAGGTTGAGGTGGGGGTCCCTAGTTGGTGACAACTTCCACCTCCTCTTTTTTTTCCCCTGACCATTCTTCTTCCACTCCAGCAGCTTTTCTTCAGGGTTAAGGCAGCCTGCAGCTGAGGGTGGGACAGGGCGGCTTGGTGGAGGAAAACGCTTTAAGGCCAAACTAAACCTCTGCAGCCCCAAAAGGATTTACTTATTATAAAGAACACTGAGGTCGCTTCAATTCTAACTGTAAAAACTAGACGGAGAGACACTGGAAGACAAGGAGCACTTCATATATTTAGTCATTTTCCTTCATGATTTTGTCATATGAATCATGAAAGATCTGTGGGATGATGAAGAAGCACAGACAAACCTCCTGTAAAAACTCCATTGTGTTAGAATAAATGTACAAATATTGCTATCGTTTCTTTCCCTTGAGTCTGAGACACACTAAAGTCACGGGATGTACACGTGCGTGCAGAACGCAGATGGATAGGAGGAAAATCAAAGAAAGATGGATGCAGCAACAGTGAGAGAAGGGGAGAGGAAAGGATGAAAGCGGTCTCCACTTTAAAGTGGATTAGGGGCACACAGTGCTGAAACAATGGGAGGTGAAAAATCAAATTAGGCCTCCCGAAACATCAAACGAGGGAGGCCAGGAATAGCTAAGCTTCCTCTGTTGCTAATCTGTTGACTCAATGTGAACGATACACGGCGCTATTCACCAGTGAAGACAAGCTGTTCTGCTTCTCTTCTCTTCGCCACTGTGTTTGACTTCTTTTCTCATCTGCCCCCCTTTTTTTTTTTTTTTTTTTCTGCTCTTTGCTCTGGCCTCATCCTGTTCTGCCTTTGACTCTCTGGCTTCAAAGGCCTTGGTACTCAGGTGCAGCTGAAGGCTACAAAATGTCAACTCCCTAAAATGTAGCTGTGCGGTTACAGGAAAAGAAAACACCCTCATTGAACTGTCCAGCATGGCGTCTGCTTTGTTGTTCGGTGTTCAGCGTTGTTGATCCCTGCTGTCACCTGGGCTTTACAACTTTGCTCATTGTACATATTCCATGTTCGTATTCTTGTCTCTGTCCTCTTGTGTTCTTTCATCTCCTACTGACAGTGGCGCTGACCTCCCAGTGATCTTACATCAGAGGAATAAAACATACAGAAACCTCCATATGCTCCATGTACACACAACTTAAAACCAGGAAACAAAGGAAGATAATGATGCGCTGACTTCACTGCAAGAAACTCTTGTGTTCACTGGTGTGGAATCCCTTCGCCAAGTGTAGCTGTTCGTCTCCTTCTCCCTCATACAAACTCAGCAATAAATAATTAGGTTTGTCAACTCAACAACATACATGAAACTATCTCACATCGCCATTAACTGGTGTGAACCCAGCACTATAAAAAAACCTTTGATTGACGCTCAAGGCTTATGCCTGGTTGTCTGTGGCCCCCAGACTTCCCTCACAAAATGACTTTCTCTCCTTCCACCCCTCCCACAGTTCCCAGTAAAGAAGAAGAATGCCCCAGCAGTGATGCATGTTCCATTGTTCACGCTCTGCCTCCAATTTGCTCTCCACATTCTGCGGCCTCGGCCGAGACGTTACGCTGGCTTAAGGGACAAATCGCACACACAAAAAGGGAGAGAAAGACAGAGCTGAAGGGGAGGGGGGGAGGAGGAGGAAAAGATAGGGGGAAAGGAGAGGAGAGGGAGATGGAAAGGAGTGAAAGGGCTCTTCACAGCAATGCAATTATAGTCCGCATTTGAAACCGGTGGGGTTTTGTGGCGGCCTCGCTTGCTCATTCTCTCGCCTTCACCCTCTATACTTTAGCGGCGGGGCTAATAGCCATAGCCGCGGCAATTTCTACGGTACATGACATTAACATGGTAGCGTGTCGCCGACAAAGGGAGGCATTCAAAGGGACTTAAAAAAGAGCAGCGGTTTCGCCTGGTTAAGTAGGCCTCAACCTGCCAAGACTGCAAGACAGACGGACAGCTAGTGTGTTTATTATCTAAGCCACCTAGGGAGCGAGAGAGGAGGAAGATAGTCAAAGCAACAAGCAGTGACATCCTACTATTTGCCATGTGTCCGTGCTTCTTCCCCTCAAGCTCTGTTACCAGTGACGACACTGGATATACGCAGCTGAAAAGTGTGAAAGAGTCACATGAGAGAAGGAAACCTTACCTCAGATATGCAAGAAGAATGTAGACACTTAAAATGACACAATAAAACAACACGACACAGGGAAAAGGATTGGGTTTCACTTTACATACAAGTAAAATTCAACACATATAACTGGGGACCACCAAGTGGGACAGCTGCCGGCTCTGGTAGTGTTCATATGAGAAGAGAGACAATACATGGAAGAGTCAGGGACTGTGCATGTGTGTGTGACTGGGAAACAGGTGGCCAGTTTTATCATTCGCCATACAGTAGCAATGATTTCTTTTTTTTTTCTTTTTTTTTATGTTCTTATCTGGGTGTTACCCTGACTAATTTGAGAGAGCATGTGTTTCCCTTAATGCCTGATTCTTTACGGGTTTGAGATGAAAATACAACGAGAATATTGTGCTTCTGTAGGGATAATTCCTCCTAAAGGTTAGTTGGTACTAGTAAGCACAAGTGTGTTGATGATGTAAACAAATCTAAAGAATATTTGATTCGTGCTGCTGTGACATTTTATGTTAATATTAAATTTATCCGCTGTTAAATGTAACAAACCTTAAAATGCTGCTGCAAAAAGATGAAAGAGATGGAAACGTGAAGAAACGTTTAACTTCCTTTACATTTTACCCTAAAAATGAGTAAAGCCCAGATAGTTGCAAGCTTCCACATGTCCTCTTAAAAAATATCTCATGATTATATGGCTGGACTAGAGGAATAAAACCTGTTTTGCAAACTTTTAAGAGCATACTTGTGAAGATTTACTAAAATTGTACAATAGTTTAGTCTGTGTGAAATATAGTGATGCTATTTATCTCAGAAACACACTTATTGTGAAGGATGTGTGAGGTGAAAACGGGGGCAGAAGAGCAGAAGGCAGAGTTAGGCAGTGACTGCGTTGGACACAAAAGACTTTTCCAAAGGAGAGACTTTTGGAGGCACAAAGAAAGAAAGAAACGACGGAGCAAAACGGCTGCCTGGACACAGAAGAGGAGGAGGAGGAAGAAGAAGTGGGGGAGCAGGCAAAAGGCGAGGGTAAACTCCCACATTCACACACACACACACACACACACACACACACACACAGATACGCACAACAAGGGAACCCCTGCTCCATTGAAAAGACCATCTGTGGCTTGAAATGGATGAGTGTTGAGAGTGTGTTCAAAAACATTTCTGTTTTAATTCATGTGCCTCCCCGAGTGGGCGGAGCAAAGAGGGGAGGAAGAGGGGGGGGGGGGGGGGGGGGGGGGGGGGGGGGTCTTGCTTCTCTATCCTATCGCTTTCTTAAAAAAAAAAAAAAAAAAAAAAAATGGGGGGGACGACCATAAACAAATAAATGATAGATATTGAGGGGAGTGTGTGTGTGTGTGTGTGTGTGTCTGTGTGTGTGAGGACCCCTATAACGCCGGGCCAGCTACACAAACCAAATTACACGGGGCGAGGTGGACAGACACAGCTATTTTGGAGACAAAACCAGTCTGAAATGTGGCATTAGGGACACATGGAGTGTCTAACTGCGACAGACGTTTAGGGCCGGCTTAGGAAATTTACCATGTCCCACTTATCAGGCAATGATTTTAATGCTGTTTCTCAGCATTTTGCTTCCTTTAAATAATATTCAAGCTAAACTTAAGAAATAGCTATTTATTTAGTTTCGTTCTGCTACAAACTTCTGGTGGTATACTATCTGAAGATCATTTGTTTAGGATCCTCTTTTATGTCTGAATTTAGATCTTATTCATTCATCACTCACTTGTACTGCCTGCATTCTTGTTTTTACCTCCTGCTGAATCTCTTCCCAGCCCTCTCCTCTCCCTGTTTTTTTGTCTCCCTCTCTCCAGATTGAGTGCCTCCAATTCATTTGCAACCCCCTCCATGTCAATTAATTAAGTGCACGCTTTTCTTTGGCCGTGCACGGCAATTAGCATGAGATAAATATGCATTAGTCGAATTATCTCGTCTTGTCATTTACTCCCTCTACTCCCCCCTGCGCCCCTGCCCCGATGTTAACGCTAATTTGCATCATGAGTATTTTTAAATGCGTGTTAATTAGACTCAGGTATTAGGATTTACTTTGATATGGGACCTCGAGAACGTGTTCAAGTGCTCCTGCCGCCGACGGGAACCTGACATATTTTAATTAAAGGATATAAATGACTTGGAAGAGGAGGTCTTTTGCATTATAAGCATGTTGTAGAAGTAAAGTTTTCATTTTGTTAATTGTTCTGACAATAAGAGAAACAACAGCGGAGGAAGTCGAGGTTCCAGACCTACCCAAGATTCTGAGCTCCTTCCTTTAAATAAAAAAAAAAACTATTTAGCACTGGGCCATTTTTACAGCTGAAAAATGTGATCCCATCCCATAACACGATGCCAGTGGCCTTCTCCAAACTTCCTGCAAGATAATCAAATAATGGGCCCAGAAGTCGATTTTCTCTAATAGGCGTAGGGGCAATTCAAACGATAGACTTCATAGCATTACATCACTCACAGAGCACTCTGACAAGCCATTTACTGACAATGAATTACCTCACTGGCCATAAAAACTAAACTAATGTGAAATATCACATATTTTAATCAACTTGGAGGAGGGGAGAAAAGAATTGCTCTTCTCAAATATTTGGACCAAGGCCGAACATTTTTGAGGCAAGCCTTAATTAAATTAACATGGAAGTATATTTGATTTGTGCTCATTAAAAACTCCGGTTTTTATGGTGTAATTCCTAAAAGAGGAAAAATCATGGGGGGTTAACAACTTGCAGAAAAGGACAAAGTGGCTTCTTTAATTACATTTGTGCTGTGTTTTATTGTGCAAAAGTAAATTCAGGAAAGTGATTCTTCAACAGGTTCTCGGTACTTCTCAGCCTTAAATCAAAAGCGGAGCTTCAACTAAAGTACGCAAGGTTTCATTTACTGTTTCAGTAAAGTTAAGTGAGGTAGAGGAGGATGGATTGGGTGTCTGCACCTCATACATTCTCACACACATAAACTTAGAGTTAAGAGTCATGCCAGTGCGGACTTACTCTTAAAGAAATCAATTATCTCAAGGAGAAACTGATCACATTTAGAAAGGTGGAGAAAGCGAGGCGAGGAATGAGATGTTAAAGCAGGATTTTAAAAGTACCTCATGAAAAGGGGAGTCAGTGGGAGAAAAACAGACATTGTTCCCTACATGACCTCAAAAATAGAAAGGGTACTGTATTTTATAAACTTTTGAGGTATTTTTTTGTTAACAAATATGTCTCATTATTCTGTCTTTTCATCGTTTTCTGTTCAATAATCTACTTCTCATTAGTGTTTCACACTACAAACAAGCTGCTTGTGAAAATGTAGGTAAATATTACTGATAGCTAAATGAATATATTTTTTTTTTTAAACAAAAAAAAGGAAACATGTTGATTTTAACAAAATCTATAACAACAGGATAGACATACATTTGCTGAGCATCAGATCCTCCAGCAGACGGGCCATTGTGTATGTTATGTCTTTGGGTTTCGCTCATCATCAGCTTTAGTGCTTGCATTAATCTAAATGAGCAACAAAGACTGAAATGATAGATGTACAGGATGTAACTGTTTAGTCTGTTTTGGACTGAATTGGAAAAAAAAATGCTCATGAAAATTTGCTTTTTTGAAAACATAATCAGCATCAAAATGCTCAAACCTAATGAGGTTTGTCATTTTCTTAACAGGTTAAAAAAAATTTGATCATTCAAATCTTGGCTCTTTCTGACAACCAAATAATATTTATTTTGTACTTTCATTACTTGTTAGTGTGTTCTCATTTTGCATTTAATCTTATAGAAACTTTTCAAAATGATTTGTGTTCTTATAAAAGAAATGGTTTAATCTGAATTATATTAATTCTAGTAAAGTAAAAGCTATAACCTTTATTAAAGTGACTTTCCTGTCAGACCAAGCAAAGATAAACTCATTCCATCTTTGTCCCCACGACACAACCACACAGAAGAGGAAGAAAATTGATGGATGGAAAAAACAAGTTACAGGTGTCGTTCAGCATCATGTATCATATAATATGCGTTGCTTCTGTTCTCATAGGAAGTGTTAAAAGCTGAGAATAATTTCAGGCATTTCATCATGAATCTACTCAGGGAAAGACTCAAAGAGACAATGTGGTAAATAAAGAGAGAGGTTCATGAAGTCAAACAAGAGGCAAAAGACTGTTAACTGGCCGAGGCGGCTTTGCTGAGCGAAGAATTTTTCTCATGTAACAAAGCCGGAGATAAAAACAAAACAAAACAAAAACATAGTGTCAGTGTGTGGGACCTCTTGCCTCTTGACCTCCGGAGTCCTCGGTCCAAGCTGAACTACTCAGGCACAAACTGACAGGACCTCCCACCTTCTTTCTCTCTTTCTGACTTCCTCGATCCATCTTCTATCATTTATCCAGAAGAACCAAACATTAGTAAAACATTTTAAGCATTTAACTGTGTTTTTTTTTTCTTATTTTAATGCATTTGTTTCTAAAATAAACCATTTTTCCTCTACAAAACGGTGATTTCTGTGAACCGAAAGTGTGGAATAGCCCGTGTGTGTGTGTGTGTGTGTGTGTGTGTGTGTTCTGGAAGCAGGGGGTCTGTCCTCCCCATTCAGAGGAAGAAGCAGCTTGTCAGCATTATCAGCTTTCCTTCGTAAAAGCAGAGGCCACTTAGTGACGCTGCTGAATTTTACTGATGATTTAAAGTAACAGGGTTTGTCAGTATAAAGTTATACTGAATATTCTGTCTCGTAGGTAGAAATTTTAGATTGAAAACGCTGAGGAAAAAGAATGACATCTAGGGAAAGAAAGCGGAGTGGACAGCGCAAAGGGTCACTTTGTGTGTGGGGAGGAGGGTGCGAAACGCTGAATGGGGGGTGCCTGTTGGAGGCTGAATGCCACCACCCAGTAGGCCGTGAAATCAGAAACCTTTGCCAACAAGACAGCCACCCGCACACCAGCCGCCGTTTGGTGTGTGTGTGTGTGTGTGCAGTAGGCCTCCTCTAGGGAAAGCGCAGTCATGCAAGGTATCACCCAGCTCCTCCTCCTGCCATCTTCTGTCACTCTGTGTCCTCTTTTCTCCTCCTGCTCTCAGACTTCATGCCCATCACAGATGTGTATCTCTGCACTGCAGCTCACTTGTTTCTGGAAGTTTTACTCAGACTGTTTCACACACTCATACGGAGAGATTGCAGTCTTGTACAGCACATTGAGCTTCACACAGAAGAGCTTCTGCAAAGCTGAGTGATGATTCTATTACAACAGATAATAATCTTAAGGTAAAGAAAGCTACCGAGACAAAGGTTTTACCAGCTCACAGCACACTTTGAAGACATCACATGCATCCTAAGGCTGGGTTTAATGGCTTATAATTGTAGCGGGCAAGCCGACATTTATACCAGGATGTTTGCTAAACACATTGATGAAACACAAATGACAGAATAAAAGATATCCATAGAAAATGCCTGACAGTAGATTTTATTATTTTCTGAACCAAAAACAGTTTTATTTAAAGTTTATTCCTCTCTTGGAAGAAGAAAGTTGTGAAAATGTCCCCCTCTCCCCGTCTTCTTTTTTTCCTCCTTTAACAAACTGTCCTCTTTTCTTGGTGTCTCGGTTAGCTGACCTGATTACCATGCTGCCAGTGACTTTTCCCCTCCTGTCTCACTCTCACTCTTTCTAAAGGGTACTTAATAAAATTGTGAGTGTGGTCTTTGCGTCTGCGTGTCGGTGTGTGTGAGTTTAAGTAAAAGAGAGACTGAGAGGTAAAAGAGGCAGAGAGGACTTTTCCCTTGTTTTGTTTCTCTCCTTCTCTAAAGAGTCGGCTACTTAATAAAATCTCACGTTTTGCAAGGCCATGTCACAAAAGCAAAGCACACACACATCAGTGGATACGAGACCTTAATTTCCATCAGAGGGGAGGAGTGCAGAGCTTTCACAAACCAGCATCTGGGGCTGCAGTCCCTCTGATTTCATTCTACCAAAGTAGAGAGATTAGCCACCGACAAGCACGGAAAGCAAAGTAATTATGTTTTCTGTGTTTGGTGCAGAATATTGAAAAATTATGTTGGAGAATCCTTTTTTACATGAGATAAACATTGTTAGACTTATTTTTGGGAGATTAAACAAGCGTATGCTTCAAAATGTTTCATTTTTGTTGATTGATACTGATGATAAGATATTTCTTTAATGTATGGATTTGTTTTTATCAAAACGGGTTAAAAAATGTACCTCTCAAACAGCATTTGAACAGCATTCAAATACATGCAGATACATACTATTAAATTCTACTTGGTAAATATTTTAAATAAAGTTTAACATCAAGATTTGACTGGAAACTCCACATGTGCAGCTGCAGCAGAGGCCTGAGCTTCCGCAATTCAACTCGACATGAAACAATGAAGCCATGACTCACTTCTAAATCATTCAGTATTGTGATGCCTCAACACAATGATTTGAAATAAAATCAGGGAATTGACACATAGAAGTAAAAAAACAACTTCCAGTTTCATTCTGTGCATGTTCCGGAGAATAAATCTCAATAAAAAAATCACAAGCGGTTAAAGTGCACAAGAGCTTTAAAATGAACCGATTTTAAGATCTTATCTGATAAAACTTTCTGTAGGAAGGTCATTGCTGGTATTTGTTGGACATGTTTCCTCATCTTGGCAAACCTGAAGACATTTACTCTGTTCCTCTTTGTCATTTGGGGCATTAAAGAATTCATCTGGTGCAACCAAACATAGGCCTCCTTCCCGTGGGAAGACTAATGACTTTCCTATTAATGAAACTCTTTCTTTCTCAGGATGAGAAATTAATCAAGGATAAAGTGGAAGAAGGAAGATATTAAAAGTTTAAGTGGGTTTAAGTAATTAATTACCCTCTCTGAAAGCATTTGACAAGGATAAACTCTTCCAAATGTTCATGCAGTGTTTCAGGTATGTCACAAAAGAAATAGAAATAGTGATGGAGGGATAGAAGCAAGGAGAAGAGGGGGAAGAATAAGGTGAATGAAAGCAATTGAAGTGATTTATTTCTTTTATTTTAAGCAGAAGGAAATAAGTATGAACATAGAAAAGGAAAGGAAAAAGATAGCATGGTGGAACAAAGTATAAGATAAGAAGAAAAACACGAGAAAAAAACGAGAGGAAACAACATGATATCAAGGAATATGAAGCAAAACAAAAGGTTGGAAAGAGGAAGAGCTGTTTCTCATCCACCTTCCTCTCTGTTTCCTCCTGACAGCCTCTTCTGCTTGCTTATTCTGCCCTCCCTGTTAAATTATTCAGGACCACTTCTGCAGCATGCTTGATTAAGTTTTCATTTCTGCAAATTACCATTCGGAAACGCGCCACGCTACTGAATCACATAACCACTACAAGCGACAAGGCTGTTTACCTGCTGTCATATGCGGAGAAAGGGAAATGTGCGAAGGGAAACAAAAGCTCCATAAATGATTACATTATACCTTAATCATTTCTTTGTATTGTTGTGATCACAACGTATTGCGAACCTCCTTGTCAACAGTGTTAATTCTGTAACACTTGTGCCAGTAAAGCACATTTAAATTGAATTGCAAATGAGAAACTTAAAAAAAGGGAAAACATGAGCGATAAATAGATGTGAAGAGACTGTAAGGAAGAGTTAAAGGCTGCTGTTTTAGTCTCTAATCTACTGTACATTCATAGTGATGGACTGTGATTGCACAAGCAGTCAATAGGTCCCATTTGGAAGAACAATGGGAGGAAGACCAAACATTATGCACCCAGTTAAAGCCCCATTAGTGGGAATGCACTCTTGTCACTTTTCAGCAGTTTAACATGTCCAACACCTTCATTGCAATTACATTGAGGATTCCTGCCTCTGATCTGTTTCTGCAAGTATTATGGGAGGATGCCTTTCTATGCCTGGCTTGACAAAACTTATGTTGTGGTGTTTTTTTTTTTGTTTTTTTTTTGTTTGTTTATTATCTGGTCTGAGGCACCAATGAAAGGCTAGTCTTCACAACTGTCTGTTGGGTATGTTCATTAGCAGGTCTTCACATTCAAACTGAGGTAGCAGTACCCACAATAATCATTATTTGGTAAAGAATTAAACACAGAAGTCATGTACATGTGATGTAATCATAGCTGAATCAACATGTAGACTTTGGTTTCTGTGTAACTCATATTTTAAAAGAAATTCAACAGCCAGAAAGAAGAGAAAAGATTTATATCTAAGAGGAAAGAGTGAATTTACTATATTTCTTTCAACTGATTTAAAATTGATACTGCAACAATAGTACACATAGTGTAAATCTCTTCTCTTCATGTTGTGGCAGTAAATATGCTGAGAAGGACCACAGCAAAGCCCTGGTTGATTACATTGTCTGAAAGTTTCGTTTCATGTCTTTGCAGAACAGGTGGTCTAAATGCAGGGGTCTGAACAATTGTCACTTTGCATCAGCACCCCCGCGGTCCATCCTGCATGCAGCCCCATCATGACTATGATCAGCATGTAGAAGGGTTCCTCCAGGGCAACGCAAGCAGCAGTTAGGGAAATGATGGTGCTTAAGATGAAGAACATGCATGTTAAGACCTTGGAGAGGCAGCGGGAGGTGTGTGAATGACCTGTGTGCCTGCAGATGTATTAGACAGTGGGAACTGCATGGTGTGATTACTGAAGGGCAAGGTCCCAGGAAGGGTGAGGACTACAGCTGTGCGTAATGCATATACTTTATTGTGTGTGTGTGTGGGGATTTATGTGTGTGCATAGTCATGTCTAAGGCCCACTGGCAGCAGGTACCCAGTTCTTGTGCATCATCTAAACAAACTCCAAAGAAAAACCTGGACTAGATCCTTTGGAAATGACAATCCAATCATTAACACACACAAACACAAACTCACTGCGTACACTTCCTTTTCTTATGCCTCATTAGGGCTAATATTGGTTCACATAGAGATTGAGTAGATTTATGGTCGGCCATGTGTACAGACACCTAATCAGCAACAGACCACAAAGGGCCCCTTTGTGGCTACAAGATAAAGATAACCATCAGACCATATCCACACACGCACACACCTGTAGCTAGCAGATAAGCACCGGCCTTTCATGACAGAAACAACAGGTTCTGATTTACTACTTTGGACAACTGCAGCAAAATGCCAACTGATTATGCTGCTGTCACAGTGTGTGTGAGAGCGTGTGTGTGTGTGTGTGTGTGTGTGTGTGTGTGTGTGATGGGCAGGCAGTTGATTTGTATAGTCTCTCTGATGAAAGCAATTCGTCACTAAGTGGCTACAGTTGTGTCAGTTGGTATCATGTACCATGTAAGTCTGCAGCTGTATCGTATTGTGAGTGTGCCGTGTAAAGGTTGGATTGCAGATTTATGGCCGTCTCCCATGGTGAAACATCCAGCGCGGTGGCTCCTGTAGAGGCTGACGATAGACGGTGGATTAACGGTCCACCTTCAGGCTTCTTCCTGTTGCTTCCTCCTTCTCTTTCTTACTGCCTTGCTGTTTCACTGTTCTTGTAAAAACCTGGCCTCTAATTGGAACTCGTGTTACCGGATGATAAACTATCTGCTGTCTTTCTTGCACATGCTGAAGAAAGGAGAAATTTATTTCAGTGGTCTTTGGTCTTTTACTCTTCTTGATAGTGTCGACGGGACATTGTTGCTTTCCTTATCTGCTCTGTCCCCTCTGCTGTTGTCTTTTGTTCCTCATTTAACACAACTGCTCTTTTTTCATTCTGCTTGTCAGTTGCAATGTTAAATTAGGTTGTGGTCAAGCAGGCGCTGGTGCTGTCACAAAAAAAAAAAATCAGGCTCCTCAATTATTCAAATTAAATTGAATTTTCAGACAAATTACCCTCTTTTTGAGGCAAACCCTACTAAACAAGCTATACTTGTACAGTCTAAATGTGTCTTGTTAAGCTCCAGTGTCTACGTACCCTCAGTTGTTTATGGGATTAAACAAGTCTTCTTTTCTGGATCTCTGGCTCCCGTTTCCTGCTGTTGGGTCCTCACCTACACCAGACTCTTGACAACTATCCTTCAAACCTTCTCCAACACACCTGAATGACGTGGATGAGGGAGTTCAGCCAGTTGATTCAGGGTCTCAGAGAAGGGATGCATCTAAACGTTGCAGGATAGTATCTCTCGGACTGGACTTGCCTGAAGTATTGCTAGACTTTTAGGGACACACACTGGAAAGACTGGCTAGTTTCTTCAATGTTTTCCACTTGTGAATAATCTTTCTTCATGTAGCGAGAATTAAAGTAATTTGGAACTGGACAAGGACAACAAAACAATGGCTTCTTTTGGGCCTTGTTGACCTCAACATATCTTTGAAGATTCTTTTAAGTGTTTGCTCTTGTTGTCTGAATGCTAACATCTCTTTGTTGAGCTTGTTCACTTTGACTATTAACATTTTTGCAGGAAAATTTACAGTAAGGTAACAAAGAACTGCAGAACTACAAAGGTCACTGCTACATGGCAACATAGATGCTTGTGGATTAGACCTTATCAGGCCTGTAGTTGCTGAGACAACTGATGTGGTTGTTGATACAGAATAACAAGGGATTTTTCTCCACTGTCTTTGAGAGGGCGGCTTTGCACATACATTGAGGCAGTGGTAATGAGATCACCTGTTGTGCCATCAGAGAAGATGTGACTCCACCGAACTATCAAGCTGAGGGGAGGTTATGTATGACAATGAACAACTTTTGATTGACAATGCAAGTGTATGGGGGGAAAATAATAAGGAAAGTATTGTTAGCTGACAATGTGAAACACAAGGTTCTGGTTATACTGGACATTTCTTTGTGGACAGATTTATGTAAAGATGCAATGTGGAGGTGACTTTTCTATGGGTAGGATGGGTTTGGGGACAAAGTCTTGGCTTATTGTTGACATGTTTCCTCCTTGGCACTTGCACATTCTGCTTTGGCAATGATAATCTTACTTACCAATGATCAATGAATCATCTCATCAGCAGCACCTGTCAGAAGTTATCCTTTTAATTCCTAAACAGTAAGGCTGAACCTTTCGCACACAACTTCAATGTTTGGTTGTGTTTATTTAATTTCAAGACCTTTCTGGACTAGATTCTTCTTCTTATTCTGTCTTGGTGCGTAAGGAGTTTACTTCTTCTCACATACCTGAAGATACCTAGACAAGGCTTTGTCTGTGTAACATTGAAATGCACATGGGACTTTCAAGTTAAATTTCTCTCAGAATACTGTATATAATCAACATTTGACCTATTCAATCCTTTCTTTCTACTTCTGGTGTTTTGATTTTTAGAACAGTGAAAAACTCCATGTCACTTTGCAGCCATTGGCTCGGACACTTTAACATTATTTAATGCCGAGCAACTTGGATTAATTATCATAGCCATGTCTGCTGGAAATCAGATGCTTTAGTGAGGGGAAATGTTTGGCACAGTAGCTTTAATCTTTTTATTCTCTTGTTGCTCTTGCCTTGTATCTTTCCCCTTCTGCCCTGATCCTCTTCTCTCTCTCTCTCTCTCTCTCTCTTTCCTCCCCTGCCTCTGCCTCTCTCTCATGGCTGAGGCCATAGATCTCTCTAACAGGCGCTATCTGCAGCCCTAAGCCCTAATGAGGTATCATAAGGCGAACAGTTTGCAGCAGCACCGTGCTCCTCTTTTATTTGCCAAACCATATCTCTTCCCCCCCCCCCCCTCCCGACTGCCCTCTCCTCGTCTCTCAATTGCTCTATCAGTCTGCCCCGCTCACCATATCTCTCCCTCTCTGTCTCTTCTCTCCGCTCCTTCTCTCCTTCTCTTCCCCAGCTCTCACCCTCTCCCTCTTGCTCTTCCCGCCATTGTGTTTTATCTCTCTTCTCATTCACCCGTTGAGCTCCCCCTCTCCCTGTCGCGGCGGTTTGAATCATATCTGGCCGTCTACATATGCTAAAGCCTGTGTAATTACAGCAGCTCTTAAATAAAGACACGCTCCTAAAGCTGTCGACTGGAATCACAGCCAAACAAGGCAGGAGGGGGCCTCCCGGCAGCAACAAAGCTGTCATAGATCGCTATAGATTTATCACCAAGCGAGGATGAGGAGAGAGGAGGGAGTGAAAAAAATATGTTTCACATATTGTCGCAGTCATAGTGGAGGGTAAAATTTTATCATGTTTTCATAGAGGAAAAAAAAACCTGACAAAAGAGGGCAAATTTACAACAAACTTCTCTTCTAGGACAGAAATTATCTTTTAAAAAGTTTGTATTGAACATTTTTTATCAGAAAAATAAACTAAATAATCACAATGTCATTCTATTTTAAATACCATTGTTTCCAGTATCTCTGGATAACTGAGTATGCACACTTGAACACACTATTTGGCAAGATGGCCGTCATACATTACTGGTTTTGAACGCATATATGAGTGCTCTAAAATGATACAACATGGGGAGTCTCCCTTCTGTAAAACAAAGACGTCTATTCAGGCCTTTCCGTGGCTTTATGGTTCGCTTGTCTGTCAAAAAGTAACATTAAGGGTTGGACTTCGAGCACTTGGCTTCTGTATGTCATTTATCTGTCTGTCCTTGAAGCTGGACTGACTAAATGAGAGATCCATGTGATGTGCTTCTGCTCGGGATGTTGAACTGGGTTTGTTGGTTTTCCCTTTTTTCCCTTTTCCCATTTTTATGAAGCTCTTCTAACTCCTCCTCAGCTCCTCTGCCCAACCCTGTCTCCCCATTAAAGGAATACCTTTATTTCCTAGTATCTTCCTCCTCTCCCTCCTTCCTCCACCACTTCTTTCTTTCCCCACCTTTGTGTCTTTCTTGACTTCTGTGATTCATCAGTGCGAGCAGCAGCCCAGATTGATCAGCCTCTAAAGGCAGAGGTGTGCGTGCTGCTGATGTTGCAGTAACCCCCGCTGAATAGCGAGCAGTAGGTACGTGTGTGTGTGTGTGTGTGTGTGTGTGTGTGTGTGTGTGTGTGTGTGTGCACATGCGTGCCTGCGGGAGTGTGAATGGCACAAGGGAAAAGTGGAGGGGACATTTTTTAAAATGTATTAATCGTCGTGGTAACAGCAGATGAGAGTGGCTGCGACAGGCCCATCTTTTGAGAGGAGACCATACGTGACACATATACACACACATGCCTGCACACAAAGCTGCATTCTAATATCCCGAGGGTTCAGCCCAAGTACTTTACACAGCTGTATCAGCACACACACACACACACACACACACACACACACACACACACACACACGGATACAGCACCTTTGGGGAAATACATGGCAATTTATCACTAATCACTAGACTCCAAAACTTTGTATTCATCTGGATTTCCTATGATTAATAGCTTTCCGCAGTAAAACTGTATCTCTCTGAAAACTACATTTAAGTGTGTGTGCGTGTGTGTGTGTTTGTGCTCCACAGTTTAATCAGTGTTTAATAATTTGGGGAGAAAATGTTGGATTCGTTCCAAGACAATGCCTTCTATTGCATCTCTTCTCTGTCTTTGCTGCATTTTACCTCTTTTAGTGCTTCATTTGGATTTTTCTTTGCATTCTGCACTTTATCCAGCAGGATAAAGGATGCAAGAGGGCGAAAAGAGAGGTAGGAACAATTAAAGAGGCATTTTAAGAAGTTACATTTCAGATTTAATTTCCCACTTGCTGCTGCTGTCCATCAGGAGGATGCCTTTTGCATTTTAAAAAGTGCAACGTAATGAAACAGAAAATAGTAAGAACAAAAAATAAATACAAATCTGAAAGGATCAACCTGAACTGCGTTTCTGAAAATAATCATTTCCATTGGTTTGTTTTTCGTACTCACAAAAAAACCGAAGATTTTTAACTATTTCGATTATTTTTTTTATTTGATTTTTTTTATTAACTCACCCTTTTTTAGGTTTTGATGCTTGATCGTGTGTGGTCGAGCTTTCTGCAAGACCGGAGAGGAGGAGGATGTAGGGAGGTGGAGAGAAGAGGAGATGAGAGCAAAGCAGGAGGAGGAGGAAGGGACGAAGGCAACAGAGGAGAGGAAGCTGAGAAACCGGCGAGTGGAGGAGAGGTGACAAGGCTTTGGGGACAGACAGAGGACATGAATAATTTATCAACACTTCTGATGGACAGATTAAGGGAAAAAATGAAGAGAGACGGAGCGAGAGAGAAAGAGAGAGCTGGAAAGGGGGGGGGGGGGGGGGGGGGTGAGGCGAGCAAGGAAGGAAGATTGAAAGGAAAGGAAGGGGAGGAATAAAATGACAAACAGAGAAAAGAAAGAGAAGAAGAAAGTAAGTGAAGGGTGGAGGGGCCACACACTGGAGCTCTTTGATCCTAACAAACCCCTCTCACCCTGACACCACCATGCCATCTGTGGCCCGCCCTGCATGTCACTGTGTGTGTGGATGTGTGTGTGTGTGTGTGTGTGTGTGTGTGTGTGTGTGTGTGTGTGGAGACAGTGACAAAAGAACAAGGACACAGAAACAGATAAGTCCCAATTATTGTGTTTTTATGCTAAAAATCAAACTCAGTAATGGAGTCAAATGAATGTAACTTTAACACAGCATAAAACAAACTGATAATCCCCATATTGAGAATGTGTGAGCTTCTCTTAGTCAACTCCTTAAACGTTTTCCTGGAGCACAAAGAGAATATGAGGGAATTTTAACAATTTGCAAAAAGTTCCAATTTTTATTTGCTGCATAATCATCGTTTCTCCAGAAAAGTCACAGAATATGTGAGATCAGTTATCAGTCTTTTATTTAACTTTGATTAGCTGGGTAATATCACTCATTAGGCCCTGATGTCATCTGGTAGTAATTTGCAGGCTGCTTCCCATAAAGCAGACTGTCAGACACCAAAGTGTCATTTTATATGATAGAAATAAATCATCTAGACTTTGTGTAAAAAGAGCCCAACAAACAAAAAAGTGTTTGTTTTTAGCTTAATGTCACAATTATAGTCTGACACAAATTATCTTCTGTCTTCTTTTTCATACAGCACCTCTCTCTCTCTCTCTCTCTCACACACACACACACATCTATAACGTCATCATCCACAAATCCTTCACTCTTCTTCACCTGCTTCGACTTTCACATGTTCTTTTTGTCCTCTCTTTTTCTCTTCCTCTTCCTCCCACTGCACCTGCCTTTCATTACTGCAGCCAGCACTTTTCAGCTTATACCACTGACTGTGCACAAATGTTCATGTGTGTGTGTGTGTGTGTGTGTGTGTGTGTGTGTGTGTGGGTGTGTGTGCGTGTGCGTGTGAGTGGCAGCATGTGGCCTGTCGACATTATAACACGTCCCCCCTGTGCTGCAGACAACTACCCCATCTCATCAATGTCTTACCTCCTGCAACATACTCCCCTCTGACACACACACACACACAAACTGCCATGACCAGTTGCCCCCAGCAACCAGCCATTACCAGAAACCCTTTACTGTGCCGGATTGCAAGACATGTGACTTAATGGCAAGCACACATGCACGTTTACTGTCTGTGAAACCAACCTTGGTGACACTGATATAAATTTTTTTCAGCTTTTGTCGTTTTTTTTAAGGTTTATCATTCTTCCTGTAATGTTCTGAGAGTTCAGACTCTTCACAGTGGCCCCAAATTAGAATTTACTTCAGCTCTTCATACAGACTGGTTTTAGGTTATTATCTGGTTTTTTTTCCAGTCAGGAATTGAAATGAAACAAAGCAGCCTTTATTTCCATCTTTCAGCCAGAAGCCAGAGTTTTTAAGAGATACAGACTTTGCACACAGAAGCATCATTTGAACCCTGCAGCTTCAGAAATCTGGCAACGTGCAGGAACAGACCATCACAAACACTTTCTTCAGGGCTATTTTGGAGGGGATGATTTAAATTTTCCCACCGGCATTTAACTCATGACCCAGTCTTTGCGTGGCACTGCTCTGACAATTAGGTGAAAGTACACACACGGTTCCTAACAGTCTGCAGAGCCCCGACGTCCCACAGGCCATTAGGCATTTCCTGGGAAACAAGGCCGAGGTAACAAGGGTGCAGTGAGGTTTAATGTGGTGTCAATGTGGAGATAAGAGTGGCATGGTCTGTTTTTCAGCCAACGATGCCTTCTTTTTTATTTCTGTTTTTTTTTTTTTTTTATCTTAAAACAAAACAGAGTATATGAGGCAGGCAGGAAACAGAGCAAGGCAGATGAAACCCCAAAGACAAGTAAACTAGGTCAGACTGTGCTTGAAGATCTGCAGTTTTTGGAATAATCTCTGTCTGCCACTCGAGTGTTATCTGGAGGCACAAACAAACTAAAAGAAAAGAAATATTTTGAATTTTGAACAACACGGCAGAAACCAGCCTGTTTGCTTATGAAGAGGCAAAAGGGGGGGGGGGGGGGGGGGGGGGGGGGGGGGGGGGGGGTTTGTGTTAAGCTCTTGTGCACTTTCTTCCACACAAACACACACACACTCACACCCTCCCCTGTTGGGTGTAGAGGAGAATCAATATGTCTTTGAATGAGGGTCAGAAGGGTTGTCTGCCCAGGGAGAGCTGACAGATTTGCTCTCTTTTGCTCTGCTAAGCCCTTGCCTGCTTCTAACACCCTCTAACACACACACACACACACACACACACATCCTTATGTATACAGATGGAGATACACTCAGACATGAAGAAAAAGAAAAATGCATGAACAAACGTAAACATAGAGGGCAGAATTCCATGCATTTTTCTCGCGAGGATGCGATATTAGGCACTGTACATCGAAATGAACCCTGCCACATATCCCACTGAGTGTGTTCATACGGTATATATTTGTGTGTACGATATAGAGGGAAAAAAGAAGGACGGTGGAGGCAAGGTTTGGACAATAAAACACAGTTTGCAACATGGTAGGCAAGTCTTGTACCTCGGGGTGGTGCAAACAAAAACAGAAAGAAAAGGATAGATATTACAGCTCATGAGGATCTAAATGGAAACGGGACAAACTGGAACGCTGGAAGCATGATGAGAAAAATGAATCACATAGAGGTCAGTGTTAATAGTTAAAATCTGATAAGCTGATCTGGTGTAGCTGTAGACGTTCATGTTATAGTTTAACTCGGATTAATGAGTAAGAAGAAACACAAATGGAGGAGTAGAGTCAGAAGCCACGATGCAGAGTCATCTCTACAACAGCAACATCTCATGTGTTTTCACAGGAGTATGTGTGACTGGTGAGTTTGTCCTTGTGGCCAAATACTTTCATACAGACTGCATTTCAGACACTTTCACATCATATTGGAACCACTTTAATGTTTTAAAGTCTTTTTTTTTAAAAGTCTTTTACCTCATCATAACCCAGTGTTTCTCAGTCCAGGTCCTCAGGCCCCCCTGCCCTCTGTGTTTCAGACACGTGCTCCTCCTCCAAAACACCTCAGTCAGATCATTGAACTTCCTGGTCAAGTTCTTTGCAGCCTGTTAAAAAGCCCTGTAATTTATTCAGATGTGTTATAGTAGGGTTACCTATAGAACAGGCTGCAGGGAGGGCTGCTGAAGACTTGGGTTGAGAAAAACAGTCAGAACTAAAGGCAACAGAAAAATATAATTAAAAAAGTCCAAAGTTTTTGGAGGATAATAAGTCAGTTCTTTGGCATCACAATCTTTGGTTGTGAAATAAGTTACAGTTACTTATTATCACTTTTGTATCAGTTTCAGTTAAAGGTAAATAAGTGTGTTATAGTCTGCAAGGTAATGCAGGTATTTATAGATGTTTGTGGTGCCGTGTAGTAAAAATGTTGTAATTTAGCTTTGGAGCTGGTCAGATAGTTTCATCTCAAGCAAAATATCATCCGGTCATAATGTGAGATTTTATTTGACCAGAGCTGACAAGTTAAACATATTTTATTTTATTTTCAGCCTTTAAATAAAAAGCTATATTTCTCAATGTGGAGTAGCATCGCTGCACATTCTGAAGAGACACTGCACCCCCACATCAATATCCTCCACAGGACCTCCATTATATCCTGTCAGTCACTTGCCTTTATTTCCCAAATGCCCTTTTGGGCCAAATGTGTTGATACTATTTAAATATTATTTTTATTCTCATGTTTTATTTCTTAAAATGCCATTTTGTACCACAGTACGGCATTTGGCAAATGATGCCAGTCCTGATTGTCTCTGCCCAGTCTGCATCCCACTGTATGGTTGTGGTCGTCTTGATTATGTTGAACTTTTGAGGAGAGTGTAGTAAAAAGATGCCGTCAAACAAATATGAAGCGATAAAGGAATTATTGAAAGTAAAGAGGTGTGAACTGTGTGACGTTCTGACAGCACACACAAAAAAAAAAAAAACACTGCAAGTAGATACGTCTATAGACACTTCTGGTAACTCAGAAAAGACACCTAAAGGAAATAAATATAAATCTGATTAAACCAGCGAAGGTGATCTGAAATTGGTTATATTAAGTGGATTTAAGTGACTGCAGAGTTGAAGAAGCAGATAATAATTAAAAAAATGCAGTGAAACACATTCTGAACAAGTAAAATCATATTTTCTTCTCCTCGTTGGTGGTGTGTTACCTTTTTGTAGCTGTGTGTCTCAATCGCCAGCCATCGACACACAATCGAATCAGATGTGTAGATTCAAGCAGAAGAACAAATGCGTGCGTACGTTTGATAAATGTGTGTACGTGCGTCTCCGTCCTGCGTGGTTAACATACTAGAGCTGCAATTAGTAATCACTCAAGGAGCTAATGACATCAATCAATGAGCTTTTAAAACCAGCCATTTGATAATTACAACCATCAATGGTCACCCATGAATTCATTACAGCACAATCTGCAGCAGCGTTATCGTCCCTCTGGATGCTTTCATCAGGTTTCAGTCTGTTTCTATGATTTTATCTCTATCAACATCATAAAAATGTTATTAAATACTTTATTTACTGAGCATAACTATTTATGTGTTCCTATGCCAGCTGAACTGCCTTTAGATTGAATTCACAATATAAGTTTTTTCTATTTGAAATTCTAAGTTTTCTAGAAAAAAATCTTCTGATTTCTTAGCTGTGTTTAATTTTTTGTGTATGCTTATATGTCACATTTTTTATTTTAGTATTTATTAAACGGTTATGTAGTTACTGCAAATTCAGTGGCAAGGCTAAAATAGTGTGCACCACAAAGAGCCAACACCAACAAGAAAAAGAAACATAAATTGGTATTGTAAAATAAAAATGTAAAAAAAAATACACACTCCTATTGGTTAATAAATACACATTTAGAAAGTTGTACCTTGACCTTGTAGAACTTCAATGTTGAAATTTTAATATAGAAAGTTTAGATATAGACAGGATTTTAGATCTAATCCTGCTTACTGGTGAATCATTAAGAGAGGCATCATGCAGTACAAAAAAAGAAAAAAATCAGGATTGAAACAATAGAGGAGAGGAAGGTTATTCTTTCTTCTTTGATTTACTTCCTACTTTCACATTGCACATTTATTTCTGACCTGATGTAAGCATAGACATCCTTTTGGCTGACAGCTGTTGCCACTAAGTTGTGTTTTCTGTTCAGTCTGTTTTTAGTGTGAAACTAACATGAAGTTTAGAAGATTTTACTAAACTTAGCCAAATTTTTAGCCAGAAAGTCTTGACTTGAGTAAAAAAGCAAAATATTGATTTAGGAAACATGTTGCAACATGTTCTTTTTTTTTTTTTTTTTTTTTTTTAATAAAAGTATTGTTGATATATGTGTTAAACAGGTAACTTTGCTTTTTTTTTCCAATAAAGCGAAGACAACTTGTTGTGAAACAGCATGTGCCTTCAGAATCATAAAACCATTAAAAGAAGCCATTGCAGCAAATAACTGATTGATTTTGTAACCTTGACCCGAAATTCAGTTTCACTGAGTGAAAATGAAGTGTCCAGCTGACAACTCAAGGATGTTAATATGAGCTAACCTGCACATCACATTGCTGCACGAGTGTGTATATATGTATATGCTTAGTAATGTGCGGGGGTTTGTATACATATGCTCATCAGTGTGTGCGCATGTGGCACGGATGCACAATTACCAGGCAGGCACGAATCAATAGGTGCCTGCTGACAGATGGATTAGCACAGTAAACAGATGATACACACACCGCTAAATTATTCATCTGCTGAACGGTGGGCTGGGTTTCCACACACACCCAGTGACGGGGGAGATGAGCACAGAACGGGGGCAGAGATAAATAGAAGGGAGGAAGAGGGGTGTGCATAAGGAGGATGAGGATGAAGGAAGAGGGAAGTTGTGTGGCGATTTAGCATGGCTTCACTAAAGATTTGCTCTCCCTACTTGGAAAATTTACTGTGAGCATCCCGCCCGCGACAGTGAATGCACCTCAGCTTTTCTCAGCAGGTCCGACACGACACACCCAAGCAGAAGCTTCCTCTAATGCCTTCTGGATATGCAGAGGCACCGCGGGGTCAGTGTGAAGTGTCTTGTGAGGTGTTTGAGACAACAAACACACACGTGTGCAAACATCGACAGACTCATCCCTCCTATATCCGCATCTTTCTCTGAAGTGCAGGAAAATCCGTGACCATTGACTGTTTATGCTTCTAACAAAGTCTGCAGCACGGGCAATACTGTGGATAAACCTGATCATGCCACAGGACAGATATGCACCATTATGTCTGCTGCCCAAGCATCTTTATCGCGGATAAGCAGGGAATTTTCACTAAACAAACGTCATTTAAACAAATGCTCCCAGATGTTGTTTTTTTTTTTTCTTTTTTTTCTTTTTTTAGTTGAAGCATTTTAGAAGACTGCATGAAGTTACTGCTAAATTGTTTCTAAAAATTTGGATGAAAGTGGCAAATCTAAAGGAATGATGCTGATAAAACAGCCATCAAACCTTTAAGTCTGCAGATAGAATGCACTTCCAATATTGAATAGTATAGATTCAGGTGCATGCAAATCATACGAGGATGCTCACACATACATCTAGACACTCTAGCATGCATATAAAACACCCATTATTGATTTGTTTCACCTTTCCAAGGGACTTGAGAGGCTTTCCTTTTTTTTTTTTTTTTTTTTTTTTTTTTTTGCAGTAGCAGCAGATGCTAAGCCTTGCCCCTGTGGGTGGGCTCCAGCTTTTAGAACAGAGAAGGTGATGACAACTTATAAGTTATTAAAACTAACAAGCCACATCATTCACCTCAACACAAGAAACTATTCTAAAAGGAACAAAAACAAAGTTCAGTCATAATTAAGTTTTTTTTTCTTTTTTTAAACTACAGGTGCAAAGTGAGGGTAGCTGCTCAACAAAATAAACAAAAAAATTTGCATTCATGTGCCAGAGAATGGGTCAGATCAGGACCAGTATGTTTGGTAGAGCTCACAAACCCAGACCCAGATCACTCCCTTTTCACACACACACACACACACACACACACACACACACACACACACACACACACACACACACACACACACACACACACACACACACACACACACCACACACACACACACACACACACAAACCATTTGTTTGCATCATGGCCACCATCAACAGGATCCAATCAGATTTGATGAATAATTCAATATTAAAGAGGCTGTGACCAAGACCAGAATGGGTTGGTGGGGGGTGGTTGATGGGAGGGGAACGACCCTATGCCAAGCAAGTGGGCTTTTTTGGAAACAGCCCTGCTGCTTGTGTGTGAAAGTGAGAGCAATGGAAGTAGGGGGGGCTGTCACACTAGACTGCATCCACAAACTGGCTGCAGATTAGATTACTGAGGAGAGGAATAGGAGGGGAGGGGAGGGGGGGTTTAAAGGAAGAGAGAACAGAATGGCAAAGAATCTTTTAACACATCTGCATTAGGAGGTATCTGAATCCTGGGGGCTCCTACCTAACATACAGAGAAAATACACATTTAACTGTGCAACTTCATTCATAAATGATTACAGCACCTCTCTCTAGGCTTTACTAAGTAAATTACAACTTCTTCAGATGTTTTGTCTTGAAGTTCATTGAGCTTTCACCCACCTCTGAAAACACTGTTTGCATTTTAATGCTCAAAGTTCAGCGAGCTTTGAGCTTTTAAAGTGACGCTGGATCTCGCTGGAAAAGTTCAGCAATGTAACAAAATGTGAAAGACAGCAAACTGTGGAGGTGAGTTCAGGGCTGAGGCACGCCACGACCTTGTGAGAGCCTCTGTGTGTGTGTGTACACATATTAAAAAGCTAAATGTGTGTTGTGTTGCCAGGTGTGCTGCAGTTGTATGAGGCTCAGTGGAGTTTTAACACAGGCTTTTTATTGGCCGAAGCTGACATCACCAGGGGAACAAAGTGGAATTCCGGAACCTGGGATGTTACGAACCTGTGTGTGTGTGTGTGTGTGTGTGTGTGTGTGTGTGTGTGTGTGTGTGTGTGTGTGTGTGTGTGTGTGCGTGTGCAGGAAAAGCCAAACTTTCATCTCCCCTCAAAGTGACATCCTGGCAGGTTTCTAGAACATTCCTCAAATGAGTAAAACAGGGTTATAAACAAGTCAGTATGTCAGCCTTAACAGGTGACTTTACTGAGACAAAATGACTTGAGGCTTGAAAATACTTTGCCAAGCGCTGCAATAAGAATTCTCTCATCTCATCCTCTCTCCTTCATCTGTCTTATACCATTTCCAGTGGATCATTTGTGTATCCAGACACACACACACACACACAAAACGTACTGCAATCTATATGTTCAAATGGTGTCACTGGGCCAACAAAAGGCTCAACAGGAAGTGACTAATCCTTGATCTGTGCAGCAGTGCAAGAATGACCAAAAGACTCACACCAAGTGGCACACACACACACACACACACACACACACACACACACACACACACACACACAAACAATTGTTGTTTGCTTCCAGAAAAAAAAAGAAGATGATTGTTTAAAGAAATGTTTCATTTCCCCCATCTTTCGCCTTGATACATAATAATTTAGTAGATTTGGAAAACTAAGTTCAATAAACACCAAAACGCTCTCATTGTCCAGCATGTGGACAGTATGGATCAGATGCACAGTGGCAGGTATTGACATAAAAATCACATGCTCCTCACCAATGCGGGGGGTGGTGGAAGCTGCCAGAAGGGCAGAAGTGCAGACACTTGGGAGGGGGTAAACAAAGCCACCACAAGCAGGACAGTCTCCAATATTCATGTTGCCTGTGTGTGTGTGTGTGTGTGTGTGTGTGTGTGTGTGTGTGTGTGTGTGTGTGTGTGTGTGTGTGTGTGTGTGTGTGTGTGTGTGTGTGTGTGTGTGTGTGTGTGTGGCACATGGTGGAGACTGACAGGGAGGCAACATGAGAGGGACAAGCCTTTTAACATCTGGCTAAGCACTGACAGGAAGACACACACACACTGGGGAGCAGGCAGGCGAGTCCCAGTCCTAATTATTAGAACACTCTTACTTAACTTAACCCTGCCACCAGACCGTGACAGGCAGAGATGGAGGAGGGGGCAGAGAGGGAGGAACGGGGGGATTTTTGTGAGGACAAGGAGATGGATGAGCATTTCTGTCTCCTTGACTGTTTTTTAACTCTGTGCATGCCACAGAAAGGCAATGAAGGAATAGAAAGGACTGATGGGGAAAATGCTGTGGCGCTACTGGATTTAAGCAGGATAACCATTCTATCACATTATCAAGAATTGTTATAAGACTAACCCATCTTTGATTTTTTTTTTTTTTAAACTTTTATTTTGCTTTTGAATTATACTGAAAATAACTTATTTACTCCCAAGGTCATCATCAACACTTAGACACAGTAACATCTGCATGATGACAACTACTGACAGAAAACAAAAACTCTTCCTTGACAGACAGGTGAAGTGTGGAAAGTGTGGTGCAGAAATAATAATAATAATAATTAAAAAAAAAACTAAAGAAACCTCAACAAAATCTGCCATCCATCACCATCAGTATGACTTCCACACAATTTCTAACAGTGAGAACTCTGTAACTGTCTTCTTTTTTTTTTTTTTTTTAACATGGTTTATTTTACTTTACTGTGACTCTTTTAGCAGCACAGTTTACGCGACTCGGCCCCAGAAAGAAACAACATGTATGACATTTGCTCTGCTTAAGAAGAGAAGAA
The DNA here is from genome assembly GCF_933228915.1 of Telmatherina bonti. Classification (NCBI taxonomy): domain Eukaryota; kingdom Metazoa; phylum Chordata; class Actinopteri; order Atheriniformes; family Telmatherinidae; genus Telmatherina; species Telmatherina bonti. The sequence goes on along the minus strand of NC_136625.1, from coordinate 29,146,122 downwards.
AGGGAAGGAGCAGGATGAAAAGATGGCCTCTCGCAGTGTGTTTTAACAGCTGTGTGTGATACACTCAGTTGAAAGTTCAAACTGTTTTATGTCACTGGGAATACAAAAAGAAATCCAAGTTGATTTATAAAATGGGAAGTTGCGTTTTGAGCTCTAATTTCTTAAACGATGATCAAACCTCGAGCTTGTGATCAGCAGCTGAGGGTGTTTTTGCTGCCTACTTGTCTACAGAGTAGTTTACAGAGAATCCCTCCACTTTGTGTTAAATCAGGCAGATGGGATCTGCATTTCAGCTTAACATCTCATCATCCTCCTGCTATCCCCCCATCCTTCCTTCCCATAACCTTTTTTTTTCCTCCAGCTTTTATCTTTTATCTTGTGCTGTCCATCCCTCACTGTGTGCTCCAAGAATTTATTTTCTTTCTTATCCTGCCAACATATTTCTGTTTCCTCTCTCAGCTGTACATTTGCCTTCTAAGTTAGGTATTTATTTAGTTAGTTTTTTTTTTTTGTTTTTTTTTTTTTTGTATTTGGCAACTTTGTGTGTGTAAAAGCAGGCCAGGGTCAAAAGAAAATGTGCAACAGATATGTTTGTTAATTTGTCACAATAGTGAAATTGTCAGTAATACTTTGCTTGTTTGGAATACAGCAGCGTTCATGATGTGAACCTGAAACCATGTTTTAATTAGAATCAAACTTTTTAGACTCAAGGTTTCCCAGTTTGGGGCTTTGAGAACAGATGGCGCCAAACTGAGCAAAACTACACAATATGAAGACTTCCGCTGAACTTTCTGAGATAAAAACTTTGTTATTTTGTTCTGTTTTAATTCATTGTTGTAGGTAACCAGTAACACAATTACATTCTATATTTTGACAAATCTCTATAATGTTCCCATTACTATGATACCAATACAAACAGACATTGTGGTTGCAGGGACATACTCATGTCATTTTGGGTATGCCATTGTCAAGCAGTGGTTGAAAATTTGGCACAGGGCCCAAAGGGTTAAGACAAACCATGTGATTTCCCTAATCCTTGCTTTTTATCGCTTTGAATTCCGCTCTTGGTATAGATAAGCGTTTTTAAGCCTTGCGTTAAAGTTTCTTTTTGTACCATTTTAGAAGAGTTTATAGATGTTGTTAAACATTACTTTTATTACAGTGTTGTATATGCAACATGTGACGAATTTGCCAAGACATTTAAGGCTTGTAACACTTTTGTTCTATTGAACCAGCAATTCTATCACACTTTGTGCTGTGAGACTGAATTAGAAAGATAATCTGAAAAAGATAAAACAATGTAGAGCGAAAGAAAAAGACTGGGTTCAACATTCGGGGTCATGTTCAGTGTAAACCCTACAGCCTTGTACACATGAAGAGCCAAGAGAATGCAAACAGACTACAGCTGTCCCACTCAGAGGCAGACATGCATCCATAGACAAGGAGATTTAGGACGGAAGTGGGAGAAGGTTGGGAAAAAGGAGGACATATGAGACAGAAAGAGAAAAGAAGCAGAAGAAAACAAAGATGGTGGATTGTGCTGATCCTGGGGAACAAACACACACAGACCATCACATTGTCACGTCATCCAACTCCATTAAATCCCTTCAACAAACAAACACGTGCCCTGCAAGGCTCCAGTGTTTCATTTATCAGCATTCTCATTAATTCCAATCAAACATCATCCTACAATCCTACATTCTTCTTCACTTCCCTTTTATACTAATAAATATGCTCTTCTGCTTTGAATTCATCTGCTGTTGTGATGTTAATAACCCTACTATGTGAATACAGTGAACGGTAATAGCTTTTACAATAATATGACATGCACCGTCCCCTTAAGGCATGATGGGGCCTTTATGTGCAGGTTTAGCGGCTGACAGGTTAGCGAGTTTAGTTAACAGTCAACGTGCCTGCTGGTTCGGTGGGGGGATTTAGGAAGGCTTAGTACTGAGAAGGCCACTGTTGCCTGGAGTGGCAGCGAACTCCACAGAATTTTATGCAAGAAGGTAAGGATTGCAGGGCTTTTTAGTTGCTTAATGGTTTTTTTGTTTGCAGCTTGATTGTTGTTTTCTTTTAGGGGTAAAGAAAGTCAAGCAGGGATCACTTTACATCTAACTTGCATGGCAGTGACAGCTTTGCAATGAGATAACTGTAACTCATTTAGCCTAGATAACAGAAGCTGGATTTTATAATGAGTTTTGACCTAAATCAAATAAATTATCGAGGAAGTTTTGGGCCTTATGTATTGCTGCAAGAAATCTTCTAAAGAACTGTGGTAGAGACTGGAGTTTGTTATGGTAGAAGGATCAGAGTGAAGGACTCAAGGAAGTTGTACAAACCGATGAAAACACCTCTCTAATGATGTGCGAACTACTCTGAAATCCCTGGAACTTATTATACAAAGAACAATGTTGGACAAGTTGTTCAATATAATGGACTACACTTCAGTCAGAGGCTACTTCAGGTCTGCTCCAGTGAAAGCAAAAGAATGTCTCCGTTTCAGTGACTGATATTTATATATTTTAATCTCTCGTATTTTCCTCCATTCTCTCATCATATCCTTCAGGGCACATGCGATTAATTGAATAAGTGAGCAAGAAAAAACTATTTTATTGGCACCTATAAATTAAATCCATGGATTGCAAATGACATCAGCCCAGATAAGACAGAAATTTAATGCCACACAAGGTTTCAAAGTTCTCTGTTATCTACAATGCCATTGCTGCTCTACAATGTCATTGAGAGCTGAGACCCAAAGTTTTATCAGATATTTAAGTCTTCTCCCGATTTCACACTAACTCGAACATATCCGGAAATAAAATTATTAAACTCTGTCACTTACACTTGATGTTTAAACTGATCACATTCTTGCCTAACTCATTTTTGGAAGGATTTAGCTCAACTCAGCAATAATTTACTTTAACAATCTGTAATGACTGTATGATCTCAAGCATAATAAATCTCTTCCCAGCATACGATTCAAAAACAAGCTCTTTTGTGAAGCAGCCTGAAAGCTGCTAGTTAGCTAATATGTGTGGGTGTGTGTGTATGTGAAGCAGCAAGAGCACTGTTCTCATGGGACTGTACCAAAGAGTTGTTTGTTCTTTATGCCTCCCCTGGATAGCCAAACCCAGTGAAGGAGAACCCATAATTCTTTGCTGTAAGCAGTGCCTCTGCACATCCAATTGCGTTAGAAGCCTACAGCAGAGGTGGAAGCTACTTGTGCCAAGATTTAACCTGATTAGATACAGATTCTACTGTTCCAAAAGACAGCACAGAAGCCCCATAACCTTTTTTTTTTTGGACTTGGTATTATAGCATTACGACACTCCAGTAATAATCACTCCTCATTCAGTGACCACAATTCTTTTGAGCAAGGCACTATGCTAGTATCTACACCTTGGTGCTGCTACTGACAGTACATTAGCGAGACAAGACATTAAATATGTAATATAACCCATTTAATATGGCGCAGAAGAGTTGAATTGTCCTCTTTTGTTTTCTTTTATTTTTAACCGTGGTCATATTTACACTGTTTGATATCTCCCCCCAACACATCTACCCACACACACACACACACAAACATCCAACCAGTGGGTATCATTTTCCCAATTTCCTCCGCTACATTCCCTTTCCCTCATCCCTCTCTTTCTCACCCTCTCCGCCTCTCCTGCTGTGGTCTTTTTATCGGATCAGTCTCAGGTCGTCGCCTCTGTCTCTCATGTGTTCCATCAAGGATGGATCACTCAAATACTCATCACTCACGCACACACACACACACAAACCCAAAGAAGCAATGAAATGTAAAAGAAAAGTGACATGTAGACAAAAGAAAAGGAGGACATGGCATATCTAATTTAAGTAAAGTGAACAATCATGAGCTAATTAAAAATGCTGTTAAAGAAAGAGTAAAGAAAGTGGAAATTATATACTGAAGACATGCATCTGTGTCTGCCTCTCTTCTAATTAGTCACCAAGATCCGATGCAGCTTGTTGACATGTGTAGGAGATGTCAGTGGTCATGCTAAAAAGCTGTTTGTGTGTCTAGTAGAGTGTTTGTGTATTTGTGCTTTGAGCTCTTACAACCCCTCTCCCTCCATCCTTTTATTATGCACACACACAAACATGGCCTGCCAAGCTTTTTGGGTATGTGGGTAAATCTTTTGGCATTGGAGCTGCCAGCGTAGAGCTATGATGAATGCTGATGGCAAAGAGCATGGCCAGTTTCTGAACCAGTCCCTCACACACACACACACACACACACACACACACACACACACACACACACACACACAAACACACACACACACACACACACATGCATGCTTACACACTAATCAGATTCCCAGTGCGTGAGGGCCAAATGGCATCCTTCCACTGGTGAATGCTAATGTGACCAGTGGAGCTTGTGGACTTGTGAAACAAGGATAGCGAGAGCCAGGAGAGATGATTTGCATTCTTTTACAAAGTGCATCAAGTTAGACTTTGTTTAGAAAATGAAAGCTAGAATGACATTTATTTGTGTGTGTTAACATTATGTGTGTGTCTGAATTTACAACACATAATGTGGGTATATTACAAGGTATCCCACTGTGTCAAATCTTAACAAAATGCATATTACTAACTGCGGTGAGTTTTGTTTAATCATTGCAGATCATTTGTAAGAATATCATCTCTAAACAATGACTGCATGATGATAACATTTTAACCATTTTCCATACAAGGAAACCCTAACATAAAGCATCATTACACTAGGAGAAAAGCTCCAATGCTCATTATGAGTGGATACAAATGCTGGATATCCTTGCTTCACCAGCATCAGACACACTGCAAATATGACTCCATAAACATTTTTGCAAGAGGACATGACTTCATAGCAGAGGGAGGTACTAATCTACTTTCTGTTTTCAACAGAGAAAACCAGATGATTGTGTACATTAACAAAGCTATGTTTGTTTATCATCATATTACTGTGGCTCACTCTTGAGTATAAAGTGAGAACATTGTTGTGGGAGTGGCACTGGCAATGCTTGGTTTGTTGGTTTAAAAAATAGACAGGGTGTGATTTGAGAAAGTAGGTGGAGAGCATGGTCTTTTGTCGCAATGTAAAGCACATTGCTCCAAATCCCCCAAAGTTTTCAACAGGTTTACGATCTGGAAACCATTGTATAAGCCATGGCATACAATCCATATCAGTTCCATATTAATTAAACCCTTAAGTCACCCCTTGTTCATACTGTTTCCACTCAATTAATTGATATTAGCTGCACTTTGCTTGGAAGTAAAGAGGAATATAAATATGAACAATTACTCACAGCGCTCAATGCGGTCCTCTGGGCTGGAAGAAGTCTCTCGATCTGAGAGGAGGCCTGACACCGCAAAGATTTTTTTCCCGCTGTCTTCAACTGCCTTCAAGGCGCTGCTGGGTGAGCCTCCTGGAGGAATCTGAGCACCGCCAAAGTCATACTCTTTTCCCTCAGCATCAGAGTACCGCAGGTGGGGTGAAGCCTCTGCATCCAGGCAACCTTTGAGACGCTTGGCTGGGGTGAAGGCAGACTGATACCCGCCTGGTGCTCCATCCCGGTCTTCTGGGGGTGAGGCGAAAGGCCTGAAGGCGCCAACGCCACTGTGATTCAGCATGCTGATGGGGGAGCAGTCCAGGTTAGGAGGGGCAAACTGGTGATGGAGGTGAAGAAGGGACGGAGGAAAGTCCCTGTTGGGGAATCCTGGTGGAACTGCACCTTGACGGTGATACATTGATGCAAAAGTGTAAGAGCCATTATTAAATGGCAAATGGACATCTTTCTCAACAGAAACTGGGACACCAAATGGACGTGGCTGCTGGCATGGTATTGAAGCATCACGGGAAGCTTCAGCAGTTGAGGCCAGGACCATGAGGGCTGGGGAGGCCAAAGGATTAGGCAGATAGGAGGAACTCTCCATCTTGAATGCTGCCCGGTGGAGGTCCATGTCTGGGTGGATGAAAGAGGTTACAAGGACTTTAGAAGGAGGAGGAGATGTTTCCTCCTCACTGAGATTGAAAACAATGTCCAATGCCCTTTGAAATGGGTCTGAGGAGGAGCAGAAACTGGGTTTGAGGTTTTAAGGATTTGGCTTTAGATGAAGGGTCTCAGAAAAGACCCTTTTCTAAGAATGAAGAGTGTCTTTGAAAGAAAATAGAGGTGTGAGCCAGTGAAAGTGCAAGTTAGCTTGAATTCTGTTAATTTTTCTCCAGTGGAGCTAGAACAATGAAGTGTCACCGGCCAAACTGATATGAGCAAAGTTCAGTTCAAATCATTCCATGCCATTTAAATGCCACTGGGTATTACTAGCTGCTCATACAGGTCCCAGTTTGGATTAGTCCTGATGGATAAATACTAGAAATGGTCAATATGAAGTTTCTCCTCCTGGTTAATAAGTAGTAAAAACTTTCTTCTCTTGTGACTCCTGAGAGTGTTGCTGAAGCTGAATGTTCCAGGAAAGGTGGACATGTAGGTCATCAAAGCTTGTTCCTCATCTTCGTGTGGTCAGCAAACTGAGGAAAAACAGAACACAATCATTAGATTAAGTTTCTAAGACCTTAGCATCTTTTGGGTGTTCATGAGTCTTATCCCCAATGCTGAACAAGATTCAGTAAAGCAACTTTAAAATGGTTCCATCTGTAATTTTAATGGGTTTCGGGTCAAAACATGACAGGTATAGAAAACAACATTGTGTTCAAGCTGACTCTATATCTTTTCTTAATCGTGCTATATTTCAGAGGCATGAAAATCTTTTGTTAAAAGAGAAAGGTTGACATATTGCCTTAAATCTGTGTTGGAAAGGACAGGAGCAAAGTGAAATGTTTTTTGATAAAAAAAAATAAAATAAAATAAAAAAAAACATTGGAAGTCCGGACTTTCAGGCATTGCCTTTGGGACTGTTTTTCAGCAGGGATTGTTGTTGTAGCCTCAAATTAAAGCCCTCTTGGGAAAAAAGTGTCCTCAAGTTGACACTGTTGATCAAATCCTACAAATCCCTGCCCGTTGACGAAAAGCCAAGAACTATTTCAAACCGTAAACTTCTTTCGCTTTCTCTTCCCCTTTGAAAAAAAGTTTCAAAATGTTTCCACATCACATCTTTCCAGTCTGATCTTTACAGACCTCTATGTCTCATCTCTTTCCAAACGTCCCCTCCTTGTCCTCCATCTTCTCTATCAATCTCTTTCTCTGTCCTCCTCTCCATCCCCATCACCTCCTCTCATCTCCCCAGTACTATCTGTTCTCCCTCATTCCTCCATCTCAGATCTCGGCCTAAGCCGCTTATTCCTACCATCTCCCAGGATATTATTGGACCAGAACCACTTGTCTCAAGATAAGGACACACATCCCCCACACCCTCAGATCTGATAAGAGCCTGTGTAGCTCAACAGCCGACTCGGTGGGGCAAATACACTCCACACTCTTAAAGGCTATGCTACTCTATCTCCCCATCTAACCACTTTTAATTCCCCAATTTTTTTACTATCTGTGCCTCCTTTCTTTTTACATCTTTCCTGTCAATCTCTTCTCCTCTCATCCCGACATCTTTACCACCCTTCCACACCTCTGCCTCCTCCTTCTCCCCTGAGTGATTCAGATGGGTGATATCATATCAGGCCTCTCCATCTGCCATCCACGAGTCAGAGGAAATCTGACTGAGTGAATAAATTAGCCGTACTTGACCTCACGACCCCCCCCCCCCCCCGTCCCCCACCACCACCCACCCAGCATCCGAGGCAAGAGACTAGAATCTTCTCTCCTGGGGATTAGATTGTAGCAGGGCATGGTGGGTTGGAGGAGCACATCGAGGCAGCCGATGAAATGCAAAATAACATTTCAGAGATTTTTATCCTCAAAGGGCAATTTGAAGGTGACTGGCACGTTAAAAGTCCAATATGTTCAGATTTAAAGAAGGTAATGATGCGCTTGTCATACCTATCTGAAAGTGGGATTTTGTGGCAGATTAGAAAAATCTGCTTAAATGCAAATAATTACCATAAGTAATTTTATTCAACTTTCTTAAATCGGATCAAATGCTAATCAATTTAATCACACATCATAAATACTGTTAAAAAAAACTTTAAAGCAAAAGTATATTCTTAGTTGGAGACGAGTTTGCCGTCAAAGGTCAAATGCGGCACCATGTGAACATATATATGTACATAAACACATCAAAATACAAACTCACAGTATCAAGTAGCGGCCCGGCCTGCTCTAGACGAGCTTCAAAGCTGCGCTGACTACCAGCCAACATCAAAGGAGAAACTCCCTGGGAAATGAAAGGAGAAAATCTTTTATAGCTATCAGCTGTCCACAACACTCATTCAAATCAATTTCCAAACCTGATCTTGGCTTTGGCACGCTCCTCTACCTCCCACACAAAGACACACACCCACTCACTAAACAACAACTGTCCAGACGAGGTGGAGAGGAAACGACTCAGAGACACAGAGCGATGGGAAGACGTGAGATGTTTTACATTACCACAAATGTACAGTCGGCTCGAGCGGAGTGTTGAGAACAGCCTACGATAACACATCTCTGGTCTGGACGCATGCCACAGAGTCGCATTACACACCTCTCCTCCTTCTAATCACTTGATTTTTTGGTTTTTTTTTTTTGCACCCTCTTCCCTTCTACCCACAATCCACTCTGCAAGTTGCACCTTGAAAATATAGCCATAATAAAACTCTTTTCTTTCATCTTCCATGTATCCCTCTCTCTGCCCTCCCTTTTCTGTCTTTCTCTGCTGGCATCATCTCAGTTCATGCAGAATGTCGGATCACACGCTGTCTTGTATAACCTCTAAAAAAAAAAAAACAGGAGGGTGTCTGAGGTGTTGATAGCAGGGTAATACACTGATAAGTGCAGGGATATTCCAATTTTATTATCATTACCCAACAAGCTGAGGGGCGGCAAGTGAAGGGCCGCCAACATGAAGTAGCCAATCCAATAAGAGGGAAGAGGATATTTCCTTACACAAGAGGAGAGAGAAGAGAAAATCAAAGTATAGGAGAGGAGGGGAGAGCAAGATTATGAAAGGAAACAGAAGCTACAAGAAAGTAAGCAAACTAGCATAAGTCCAAAAGTTTCAAATAAAAACAAGGCAGAAGGGGAGGAAATAAACGTAGAAGGATTGCAAAGTGAAAGAGAAGAACAAATACGGATACTACAAGGGGAAAAGAGACAACGCAACAGAGGGGGCAATTTCAGAGCAAAGGATACAAATCTCATCTCCCAGGGTGACTGGCACACACTGCCTGCCTTCTGGCCTGGTGGGCCTGTATGCATATGCACACCACACACACACACACACACACACACTTTTAGATATGCATGTCTGCTTTGAGGCCCTAAAAGACTACCATCAGGAAACACTTGATCTGCCTCTTTGGAATTTGAGCTCTCCGTTTTCTTGTGCTTGCATTAACAGCTATACGTGTAATTTAAAGTGCAACCTGTCGCAGGTGTAATGTCCCACTAATAGAAATGTCCAAAAGCTGCTAATAAGCAGTGACATTTTATCTTTCTTTTTTGAAGCTTTATTTTTAAAACAACACTCATAATTCCACATGACACACACCTATGCATGCCATCAATATACACATGCAATTACATCTAATGCAAACACGCATAATGTCAGTCGGTGCCATTTACAATCCCATTTGCCACTGAGTGATACCACCCACACATTGTCTGACACTGGGTCTAGGCATTTTATAATAGAAAATGTCACAAGGGAACATTTACCACGCTGTCATAATTTGATTACAGTGTGCAAGAATGATACAGCTGTCAGCACGATATTAAATACAAACAGCAAGGAGGGCTTTTCATATCCAATCTGCACTTTAAGTGACAATGTTGGAGCAGTCAGTGAAATTGGGATGTCAAAAACAATGTGCTTTAACATCATTCTGGGGGAGAATCTGACTCAGAAATTAGTCATAAATGGAAGGGGGAAGCCTCAGTGTAACAATAATTGATGCCATGGTCATAAATATTATTATTTTTCCTTAAAATAATCATGGAGTGTTATTTGATTGTTGAACAACTCATAAGAAGAGAGTCAGGAGGTGGAGACATTGTGATGAAGACATTAGATTCAAATATCATAACAGGCCTCCAAAGACAAGAACAATCTGTTTCCATAATGTGGTTTCAGTGGAAAACTAAAAATGTCTTTTTTTTTTTTTGCTTTTTTTAGCTTTGCAAAGCAATAGTTCTTCAAAGCATGAAGGGTTCTCAATGTCAAGATCAGAAAAAAAGGAAGAAAAATTAGATCCAGCTAAGTGCAACAGTAACACGACAAAGAGCCCTTCTCATCCAAGCCATCCGTTTTGTTGACTTCTGTTGGAATAAATATTTTTCTAGCATGGCTGCTCTAAGTGAATAACTGACGCCTCTTGCTGTTCCAACAAGAAGCTGAAACTTGTCACATTGAGTTTTCCAGTGTGTCTGCAGAGTTTTGGAGAGGAACGAAAAGGAATCCAATTTTGTTATAAAAATGTCTTGTCGACTGTGACTGGTGTGTGTGTGTGTGTGTGTGTGTGTGTGTGTGTACGCGTTTCCATGTGTGTCTGCCGAAACTGTCGGGAAGCAAAGCAGCTGAAGGCTTTTTTTAATGGCGACAGAGAGAAAAAGCAGCCTGTCTAAATGTGTGTGTGCGAGTGTGTGCCCGCTTCCCGCTTCATGGGTATATTTAGAGATTGTTGACAAGCGTGAAAGTGCCACTCTTACATTTTATTACAAGACAGGCCAAGCTGTGTCACTCCTCTCATCTGTCTGGTGAACACACACAAGCACGTGTGCATATGGACTTTTAATATGAAAATACAACCTGTTTTATTTAACTATTTATATTTATAAGTAAACATACAAAAACAAGCCCAAAGAAATTATTTTTAGTATGCTGATTATGAAATGTAATTATATTTAATATATATAATTTTCTAAACTAATTTATTCCTTGACACCAACTTTGACACCACAACACACAACTCAGGAGAGGGTAAGAAAAAGACTTAGAATATACTTATAAGTTTACAGAATATACAAGTAAAACCTTTTAAAGAGGATTCTGCAATCATCAGAATGAGTGGTAACAGGTGAGGGTGTCACATTCGGGTATAGAAGGAAGTTCCACAAGCATATTTATTCTTTATAGGGAAGTAATGGGTGGTAGCTCACCACTCTGTACAAAATTCAGAGAATCAACAATAATTTAAAAGAGTAATTAAATATAGGTAAAAAATAAAATGTAATAAAAACAAAATCAATCCAAGATTGCACATAATTTTAGTCTAACATCTAAAGCTATATTTTTTCCTAAGATTTACAGCAGTTTGGCTTCACACACATTGTGTGTTTGACAGGCCTGCATCACCTGTCATCTATTCCAGATGTGTAAGGCGTCACAAAAAACTAAGCAACAACCATTTACTGCTGAGCTATTGAAATAGTTTTTGCAGAAAGAGACATAGATTTCTCAAAAATCTGCTAAATTATCCTCAGTTTAAAAAAAAAAAAAAATCAAAACTAATTTAAAAGGAAGGCTGATACAAGGTGAAAAATACCTATTTTTAAGTGTATTAGTGCCATCAAATACTTAATTTTATAAAAAAGTAACAGTTTGATTAAACATTGTCAGAATACAACGAAGTAGTCAGTGATAACAGTGGAAAGGATTTCTATTGGGTCTCGACCAGCTTCACACCTCTTAAACTGCAGATTTAACTTTTATTGCTTTCCTTTTTAACTTCCAAACTTTTCCGGGGGTTCAGCTTGTACTTGTATTTAATCAAGACCAATCTAAAACTTGTTGTGTACAAGAAAACACTTTAAACTCTTCTGAGAACAAAATGTTCATGTCCCAAAGCTCAGTCAAAATATACGGCCTCTATCGTCTGCCGTCAGCTGAATCAATATGCAGCAAACGTTTCAGGCTTCCCTGAAAGCTTTGGCTCATTATCAGTTTAATTTAGATGAATTACAGCAACGTGCATTTTAAGCACCACAAATTATTTTGGGGTTGAAATGTTTATGACAATTTTTTTTTTTTTTAAATCAAGTTATATGACACAACATATTTTCCTTGTGGTCTAGTAAGGGAGGACAATTTTAAGTCATCCGAGCTGCCTGTTTTAACTCAGCATTCACTTTCACAGTCACCCTATTAAACAATTGCAAAACTCAAAAAATAAATCTGATAGTATCCATTAAGGAAATACTGGGATTTTATCAATCTGAAAAGCTAAAATAGTTTCCCAGTTATGGTAATACATATCAGTCACTAAATTTTTTTTGCCAGAAAACTTTAAACTGAGACATCAAATGGTTAAAAAAAACACACATATTTTCTCCAAGATTAGTTAAAGTAGAGAAAGAGTGTAAGTCAGGGGGGTCCAAAGTCAGTCCTCAAGCGACACTGTCCTGCAGGTTTTCCATTCCATCCGCGTTCCAACACACCTGGCTTCTATTAAATGGATCGGACAGCGAATGAAGTTGTGCACAATGACTAATTCCTTTAAGTCAGGTGTGTTGGAGCAGGGATACGTGAAAACCCTGCAGGATTGTGGCCCTCGAGAAACGGAGCTGGACACACCTAGTCAAAGTGTAGACCAAACTGAGGGGCATCTTCCAGCAGTCAAAGGACAAAGGAAACATCTCGGCAGACAGTAAATATACACTAATATTGCATGTGCACAGATGGAAAGCAAACTGCAAGTAGAGTGTATTCATTTGGATGCGTTTTTAGCATTAAAAGCATGAGCTGACCTGCAGGACGGTCTGCTCTGTATTCCAAACAGACTGCAGCGTTTGTGCCTGTGCATGAGGAGGTGTGTGCATGTGTGTTTGCTGATGTCCGAAGAAACAGTCGATACTATTGAAATCTACTCATTCATGTCTGGCCGTGAGGCAAAGCTCGAATGTCCTTGTGAATAAGAATCACACCCATTTATCTCTCCTCTCTTTCTTTCTTCCTCGTATTATCCGTCCCTGTCTTTCCTTTCAGCCGTAAAACCCTAATTTTGTTTCCAAATGTCTTTCAAATATCCAATCTCATGTTCCTGTCCTCTTTTTTTCCGCGTCTTTCATCCGCTTTAATATGAAATCTGTAACCAGGTTATTTGTTGCGGCTAGCAGCTGCTGCAGTTAGCAGGAGATATGCATCAGCAGTGAGAAATATTACTGTAAGATTTAATAACAGGCAGACACACACATTGCTCTTAGGTGGATAATGATACTTGGGCAATATTCAGCACCAAAATCAGCAGGGATTGGAAAAGCTTCAATGCAGCAAATCATAGAAAATAAATGTATGTGTATGATGTTTTACAGAAACAAGTATATCACCTAATTTCTAATGAATGTTGCTGTTCTTTCGGCAAAGCTTCACTAAAGACTCCTGCAACCAGAAAAAAGGATTTACCTCTCCACCTTTGTAAATTTGGAGACAGAGTCATGGCAGATAGACAAAAACACACTCTGGAAGACGGCCCTGACCTGAGGCAGGGATTTTTATTCATGGCTTCACCAGCGAGGCCTATTTCAGAACAGCCAGCTAAGTCCTGTTTCCAGAAAAAACTAAATGGGAAAAACACATCATTCCATCACTCTCAGATTACCACCTATAGAGTGTATTTTTGGATTGTTGGTAAACCGACCAACTTTTTACATTGTTTTTGTTTCCCTGAAATGACGTCAAGTTGATTTCTTTTTATATCCCACTGCTGTCAGGTGCAGCGTGAAGCAGCCTGGGCCCGGCAAAGAACTGCAGCAACTTTGAAGCACCGTAAGGAGTTTATGGGACTAAAAGTGAAAATAAAAATCAGTCTGTTGCTTGATATCTCACAGTAGACTTCCCTTACTACTTCCTGTAAACCATATTCTGCATGCTTGAGCTGAGTGCTATAATCGATATGGTGTTGCAGCCGTGAGCTCTGTCACATTATCCCTTTCTATGGGTGTGCCGTAAAAGTTGAAAATTCTGATTTTATACATGCATATTCCAGACACTAATGTCTCCCTGATGACAGAGCAAGCCATCTTCACTGTTAAAGAGTGTGAATTAAGAGTGTGTGTGTGGCACCGGCCGCCCTCCTATGAGTCTTTATTGGTGTGCTGGGTTGTACAGCAGCAGCCACTAATCTAGCTGGCTGGCAGGCAGACAGGCGGCAGGCTGGCCGGTCTGTTCTAAAGGCTGCGTGGAAGCCAATTAGTTGCAAGTTTAACAAGGAAGAACTGTTGCCAGGTACACTGTTTTCTCTCACAGACTTTTGCTGTAATAATCCTCTATTGCAGAGTTAATCATGGCAATTTAAACAAAGGAAAAGTTCTTTAATGCCTGCAGGGATGCAATGTGTTCTGCTCATCATAGAGGTCAAAGGTCGGAGTTAGTGAGCCAACAGCAGTGATGACCTGGACGGGATTTTTTCTTTTTTTTTTTTTTTTTTTTTTTTTTAATAGAAGGCAGCTCGACTGACAACCACATCCCTGCCGCAACTTATCACGAAGCAGTCGAGCATGCAATGTGAACATCATCCTGCGTGTGTGTGCACAAGCAGATGTGTAACGTGTATTCCTGCAGGTACGTGTGTGTATTTACACACAGCTCAGCCTCCCTGTATCAGGCTTGTTTCCTGCCTGCATGGCTTGCTGGCCACATGGAGAAAAATTATAAGCAGGCTACAATCGATGTGAGCAAATGCACCGACAGTGTCTTCTGGGGGAGAAGTGCGGGGGGGGGGGGTTTATATTAGCTTATGATCCGGCTCACAATGTAACTGATGAATGGTGAGAAACCTGAGAGAGATATGATGTGGGGTGAAAAGGGGAGGGTGATGCAGAAGGGGTGGTTAGGGGGACAGACAGGGAGAAAAAGAGACAGAGCAAAATGGAGAATAGAAAGTATCTGACATCCGACACAACTCCCCCCATTAGGCTAATTCTTTGACTTTCTCTTGTTGCCAATAGCGTCTCCAAGTGATATTTCCCCCCATAACGGCATTACCATGGGCTGCCTTCTCCAATGCAATCAAACCATTAAACACAGTGCTGCATCCCCTCCATGGAGTGATTTCCCTCCAATAGAAAAAGACTGGATTGAGCTACTCTCCTTCCCTGTCATCAATAAAAAGAATAATTGGATCTGGATGCATGTTTGCTGGGAAAGGATAAACGTGTGATTTAAAGAAGAATTCTCACTTGGTTTGGGGAAAAGATATTCTCATACAATCAGAGGATGCTTCTGTAAAGTCGCACTAATGCTCAATGAAATATAAAAATACATTTATGAAGAAGCTTCAACTGTTTATAATCTGAAAAACAGAGGAAAAAATAATAATAATAACCAGCATGCATTAATACCAGACGTGTGAAATGATGTCTAATGAAGAATAACAAAATAATAATAATAATAATGGCAAAAAAAAAAAACTTTCCGTCCGAGTTCCAGCACGCAACATTGGACAAATCAATCAAAATCTCCCCAAAACACAATGTGCGTTGCGGACAGGCTGCAATTTCCAGCGCAGCAAAAGAAGATTTGCTTATTTGATAAGCGACACAACCCTGCAATATCCAGCCATTAAATGATTGCATCCGGCTCCGCGCTTAATTATGGTGATTACGCCGAAGATAACAAGACAACAATAACACAAAGTTTGGAGACACGAAGCGTGTGCGACGCGCTTTCGCTCTAAGGGGGAGAGGTGGGGTGGGGAGGGGGGGTTCTAGAGACTTCGCCATAAAACACTTTATTTACCGGCTACGCGTTTATTTTAATTCCCAGCTGCGCGTCCACTGAATCCACGCGCGTGTTGCGTTTATTAGCGGGAGGAAGTAATAAAATATGCGCAGAAGGGGAGTGGGGGGGGGGCTGCAGAAGAGGAGTTGGTTCTGGTTTTCATAAAGAATGAGAAATTAGTGCATATTGATAGGACTTAATGGACTGAAAGGGGGTGGGGGAGGGGGCATGGGGGGGGGGGGGGGGGGGTGCAAACTAGTCACGACTGAATGTTTCGTGGTTAATTCGCTAAGAGTTTCAGGTTATGAGGAGGAGTGGGGGTTACGCGTGCGTCCTAACGTAATATTTCTAATTAGAAAAGAGAGAGAGAGAGACAGACAGACTTGTGTGTTTCCATCTTTACGCGTTCAAACAGGTCAGGAATTTTTTTCTGTTTTAAAAAAAACTGTTTGGATATTGTTATCAGGACAAAGAAAAACTTAATTGTGGGAAGGAAAATATAATAATTACCTCTTTCATACATATTGAGAAAATTAAATTTTTTAAATTATACTCTCTCTCTCTCTCTCTCTTAAATATATATATATATATATATAGATAGATAGATAGATAGATAGATAGATAGATAGATAGATAGATAGATAGATAGATAGATAGATAGATATAGATATGTATGAGAAAATTGTGAAATGTTGAAGGCCGTTGGTGAAACAGGCTAAAAGTTAAATGACACTTTCTAAACTTTGTGTCTGAACGGCAGGAAGATGCCTCGTTTGCGTCTTAGGATCCAGATTTAAATGAACTTCTCTCCCCGTAGCCATCGATCCAGGAGGGAGGTGTGAACTGACATTAATTTTTTGGTGACTTCTGACAGCGCAAAGAGAAGAGCAAAAGGGGATCAATGGCGACCAGTAACAGCTGACTGCCGAGAGAGTGGGAGAAAAGAGGGGGTGCTGGAGGTGCAGAAAACGCTGACAAATAAATCATCTTTCACTTTACTTTTCCTCCAACCTCGACACTTTTCCTCCACTCTTCTTTGCGCCTACAGATTATCCCTTTGGGACAGGAGAGGAGGGAGAGAGGCAGGGGAGGCCTGAATGGGAAAATGAAAAGAAAGAAACACGAACACTTGACTAATTCGGCACAATTCAAATGAATGCGATGCTCAGATTTAACCTAAAATATTTATATTGTTGATGCGTTTCAATTTAGCTTCAAATATTTATTGTTCTTGTTGCTGAATGTCAGAGCTCTGAGGTCGTTTCCCCGGATTAATCGCAGAAAGTACAAATAAAATCTTGCAAAAAGAATAAGAAATATGCCTTTGAATAAATAAAGACGTTCATTACAACTTTTAAATTAAGAGAAAGCAAGTTTGTTTAATTCAACTGTGACGTTAAAATAAAAAAAAAGGAAAGAAGGCATTCAAGTGTGAAAAATAAAGAAAATATTAATTAATTAATGGGAATCACAGCAGTTTGAAATAGAAAATGTTTTCAGAAGATGCTGATTATTATTATTATTATTTTTAAATGACCATCCCATATAAATTTCCATTTGAGGTAGAAGCTGGTTTGTTTCAATGTAATAAAAGAGTGCATGTCTAATAAATCACTCAGGTTATCTTCATTAATAATCATTAAGACAATCACGCGGAATTCAACTTGTGAAATTAAAATGACTTGCAAAAATCGACACAGACAATTCTGCTTTCGATTATTAATGATTTTATTAATCAGATAAAAAATATTTGTAAGAATACAAAAACAAGAGCGAAATGTTTACTTAAAAAGACGGAAAAAACCTATTAAATATTCATTCATAAATACACTTTCTTATTATTTATAATTTTATTTTGAAATAACAAATGATCCCGTTATTTTCCCAAAAGCGCAGCCACGTCTTTTGTCATTTATTCACAAAACTCTGGAAATAATGTTGCTTTCTGTGACACCTCCTCATTTCCACGCTTCATCCCAGTTATTGCGTGTTTAATGTGTTTGGTGAGAAAAATGAAAAGCTGTCGGTCATCGTGGCTCAGAGCTCGTTGATCTGACAATCAATAAAATCAATCACATTGGATTTGTAGCGATCAGGAGCAGAGTTTCTGCATTTTTAGGGGAAGGAAGCAATAATTCAATCATCACTGCGCAGAAAGTTCCTTGACCCGCCTTGGACGCACAGGCGCGTTTTTACGCGCTGTTTATTGTTGGCACCCAGAAAGACTTTTCAAAACTTGGAAATTGCTGCTAATAAGTCTGTTTTTATTTCGCCCATGCACATTCCTAATTTTCATTATTCCCTCGTTTTAGTGTGGCGGGCTTTGTGCCGCGATGTGCGTGGATTTGCGCGCGAGCCCGGCCGCTCACTTGTTGGTGTCTGTTTTTAAATATAAAATGAAGGTGGGCCAATGGACAGGGAGGGAAATAAAGATGCAGAAAGTTTGTAAAACTGATCATAATATTAGTAAATCCAGAAGATAATTATATTTTCATGACTCCTAATTATTACTTGTTTAAATAATAATACTAATTAAATTAAACCAAAATTAAAAATCACCAAATCACCAACCTAATTATTCAAAAAGAAAGCGTGGAGTTTTCCCTCCCAGTGAGCCGCGAGAGAATGTGAAACTGAAAAATTAAAAAGAAAATGTAGGAAAACACCAATGCTCCAGTAGCAGCAGCAGCAGCAGCAGCAGCGGGGGCTGCCGCTTGAATTAACCCGCATTGTCGCTCCCTGTGGTCGGCCACAGGGCTTGGAGGCCCCCGGGACCTCCGGTGGCGGAGCGCTGCTGATTTAGGGGGATGATGTAAATTATAGTGGCTCCCTTGTTAACAGGTGTTTCCCAACTGTGCCTCCGTCTGTGTGCGCGCACGCTTCCCTTTCAATCTTTTTTTTTATAGCTATATTTGCTATATTTGCTTCTTTT
The DNA here is from genome assembly GCF_933228915.1 of Telmatherina bonti. NCBI lineage: Eukaryota > Metazoa > Chordata > Actinopteri > Atheriniformes > Telmatherinidae > Telmatherina > Telmatherina bonti. Next base: position 29,127,419 of record NC_136625.1, on the reverse strand, counting down.
TCTTGAGTTTCCGCTCACCCAACCCAGCTTCATTTGCCTGCAAAACATATTTTCTTCTTTGTCGTTTTGAACGCGCCTTGTCCGTGTATGTCTACAAAACACAGCAGATTTAACCAAACTGTTAATGGCCTAAGATGACAACGCAAATTCATTTATAAAGATCAGATGGTCAAACGCTGCAGCGAAGCAGGAATCCTGCTGAAATATCTGTGCCATGTGATGCATTAAAACGCGCCCCATCAGTCTTTATTAAGCCGCTGCTAACGAGGCCAATATATTAGATATTTACACCATATGCGCTCTGAATTCTGCTCCGTTTGAACTGCCTCTGAAAACATACAGGTCATTGTGCAGTTGTCCTTATTTTAAAAGAAAATTAGATCATTAAAAAATAAAAATAAAAAACTAAAGCTTTTACTTGTAAGATATGAAGATTGGGGATTATAAATGTGAGTGAATCGCACAGGAAGAAGGCTTGATGAAAAGTTGGATTCTCTGGAAAGGACCCAGACATTTCAAAAAGCTCTGACAAAATATGTTTCTCAAAGCCTAAATCAGATTTTTGGACTTGTTCAAACTTTGAACAGAATCAGCCACGGTGTGCGGGCGCGCAGCAGAGTTGGCGTGTAGTTTGGTGATGGTTGTGCACGCGTCAACACACACACCAAAACAATTTCAAACGCTTTCAAGAAGCTGCTTTCTTGTTTGGGAACCTTGCATTCACACGCACGCGCACGCATAAATACAGACACTGGAACGCATCCTCGCGCACACGCGTAGAACTTGGTGTCCGACACCGGGCCGTGACATTACACCCATGTTCTTCTCTTTTCCCCAAACACGTCCCGCTCGCAGGGCAGACCCGGAGAAAGTTCAGAAACTGTTCCAAATGCCAAAAGCAAACGACGCAACACGAGAGAAAAAAGGCGTGGAAGCAGAAAGTGTTCAAGCTTCTAACCCGACAACAACAACAACAACAACAACGACAAAAAGCCAGTCGGTGTTACTCACCTCGCCGTGGCACAATCCGCTTCTCACACAGACGGCTGCTCTGTTTCCGGCTTCTCTCCTTTTTTTCTCCTTTTTTTTATCCTCACAACGAACTGAAAACTTTTTTCTGCGGAGTAAGTTGTACCAATGAGCACCGGCCCCCCTTTTGGCTCTCGCGCAGCAGCACCTGAGATAACGGGAGAAGTAGTTAACACCTCCCTGTTTAGTTTACCAAAGCGCGACAGGAGAGGAGGACGCAGAAGAACGAGGGACACTCGTATACACACACACACACACACACACACAGACATACACACACGCGTACACACACCCAGGCTTGACTTTCCAAAGACGCGCTGCAAAGTGGGAATCAGTGGCACAATCGCGCGCGCAGTCCCTGCGCTGAGAAACACAGACAGCCACGGTCAGTGAGAGGAAGGAGCAGTGGAGCCGGAGAGGGAGCGCAGGATCGCAGACACGGTAGCAGGCTGTGGTGTCGGGAATGGGGGGGGGGGGGGGGGGGGGGGGAGGTGGGTGGAAGGGAGGGGAGGGTGTTTCGCGCGTGTATGGGGAGGTGGGGGAGAGCTCACGGAGCTCCACAGCGACATGCGTGAGGCTGGAGACGGGCTGCGCGAGGGGAGTGAATGAGGAGGTTGCGGGGGTGGTGAGGTGTGTGTGTGTGTGTGTGTGTGTGTGTGTGTGTGTGTGTGTGTGTGTGTGTCTGGGGGGGCTGGTCCAGGGTCCAAGCGCCTCCGAGGAGCAGTGCTGCCGCGCAGCGCTCTGCTCGCTCAGTGCCCGCATGGAAAACACGCACTGCGCACTTTCTGCGCGGTTTAACCAAACTTTTACTTCACAAGTTAAACTGAAAGCAGCGTTTTTTATTCTTCCAACTTCCAGCTCACCTGAAGCCCCAAACAGCAGCTTTCGGCCTTGAATGCTTGTGGATCACAGAAACACCCACCGTGTCACCTCCTACAGTTGGTTCTTGCGTGTTTTGCGAGATTAAACCAAAACCTGCTGCTTCCAGCAGGATCATCCTTCTGGATTTTTTTCCCCTCTTATGCGGCTAAATTAAACACTGCTGAGGAAGTAGAACATAAATAATGATACATTTGAGACATTTCTAAGTGTGTCTGCGCGTTGGAAGTGGAGCTGGCTTGACGACAGCGCACCATCCCCTTCTTCCTCTCCCCCCTGTCTGGCGTTTCGTTCCCCTGGGTGATTTCCACTGCGCTTTGTGCGCAAAGTGAATGAATTATCCCCTTCTCGCTTTCTCTCTCCCCCCGCGTTTTTCTCTTTCACTCGGTGGAGAGACTGCTATTTGCCATAAAGCCAATGAAGTTCACCTCTTAACAAAAAGAAGTGGACTACCAGACACTCTCGGGAAGTGCGCACTAGAGACTGAAGTTAGTGAGACAGAGGGAAGTTCACTAAAGCCGTGATGGCGGGGAGCTGGATGCAAGTCCGACTGCGTTAAAGCGAAACTTCCAACAGTATTCGCTCTTTTTTTCTCTCCTTCCTGAATACATGGAGGCTAATTAGACTTCGCTGCAAAGCCGGAGTGAGTTATTTACAGATGATGAGTGGATGACACGATTTGGATCATTAGTATAAAAATGAGTCCAACCATCTGATTTAATGATGTTTTTCTTGTTCAGTTAAAACTTTGCTCCTACTTATTGATCCTCTCAAATATTTTGACAAGATCACTGCAAAATATCAAATCAAAGATAACTGTGTGCTTGTGTGTATTGGTGTGTGTGTGTGGTGTGGATGGGCTTGGAGAAAAGAAAAAACAAAACAACCGTTCACTTGACAAAATGAGGTGTGTGAGTGTGTGAGGGAGACATAAAGCCTTCATCGTCCCAGTCTCCTCTCCGTGACACCCCCCTGCTGGCCACACGCGGAACTGAACTTAAGTTTTTTCTTTCTTCTTTTCTAAACTACTTTTCTATCAAAGAGCAACTGATTTATGCTGCAGTGGCAGATTTTTTTCCCCCTGATAAATCTGGGCAACAAATAAGATACATTTTAGAAAACCACCTTGCGCTGAGAGTTTCTTACTAATATAAGTAAAACTGTGTGTTTCCACAGATTGTGTGCAATTAAACATTTCCACACAGCAGCGTCTTCTTGCTGTTATATTCACTTGTTTAAAATCAAGATCTGGAACTGCTCCACGCTTTTCTCTGAACCTTTAAGGAGAGAAAAACATTAGGATTCCTTGCATAACTCTGAATGATAAACACTGTTACCTTTATTTATACCCACAAAGTCCATCTCCACGCAAAACTAATCATGTTGGACTCAATTTTAGTCTTTACAAAGTTTTCTAATGAAACTAACATTTGGAACCAATTTCTTGTCGAAATATAGCAGTGTGTAAGCAAGCAAAAGCATTGTAAAAGAGAAAAGGCATGTGCATATGTGTGTGTGCGCGCATGTGTGTGTGTGCTGGGTGGTCTCATTGCAGTAGCAGTGCCATTAGTGGTGTGTTGTCTTGCTAATAGGCTCAGTTTGGAGTCAATGGGCTGACTGAGGAAGAGGACCATCCATGTATTAGATCTCTCTTCATTCAAAGTCTAATGCCACCCTTTAGTCCAGCCCCCTGATGTTTTTAAATGCTGCCTCTGTGTGTACTGACTAGGAAGCACTTTGATAGCACCTGTTCCACTGCTTAAGCATCTGCAGCTTTTGACTTACTTTTTTTCACTTTTTCACTTTCACTTTTCTTAAAATTGTAAGAACAGCAAATGTAGTGCCATCCGAGTATGTTTGTCACATCCACTGGGTTCATTGTCAGTCTGTGAATGTTTATACCAATTTCCCTCACAGTCCCTAAACTGAGAAGTAATTTGCTACAGAAAATCTAGCCTGAACAGAGGAATGCATTTTGGTGGACTTATTTTCCTGTACAACTTTGAACTCACCATGAGCTGATCAGCTATTGTTAATACCTGGAAATATACTTACAGTGACAAACGGAAAGCCTTCTACTATGGAAAAGTGTTATTTTTTATGATACACCTTTGCCAGAATGATTATACAATTTGACAGTGTGGCTCTTAGTGTTGCAAATCAGAAGAAAATCAATTCAGGTAGTTATTTTGAGGATTACTATGGCAACAATAGACACAGGTATGAATAATGATTTGACTTTTCACTTCAGTTGAATTTAAAGATAGATGCTCATTTATTAAAACTATAAAATTCTGCAGTTTTTGTGTGAAAATGTTTTTAATTTGATCCAAATAAAGAATCAAACTGAATGCTTCATGTCTGAGCAATGAAGTAAGAAAGAAAGTTGTTTATTTAGCACCTCTCAGAGACATCTATCACAAAGTCCTTCACGGAGAAAGTAAGCCAATGAAATTCACAACATGAAATAAAAATTAAATATATAATATAATTATTAATGCAGTCATAAAAGAAAAGTCTAAATAAAATCCTGTTAGAGTAAAAATATCTCAAGCTGTACTGTTTAGAAATCCTCACCAAGTCCAAACAACGAGCATTCCTCTGTCTGGGTGATGCTGCTCAGAAAGATCGGTGAAGCGAGTATGAGGGGCCATTAAAAGATTCAGATCTGATGGCCTCTTAGTACGACAGGTCAGTAGTATAAAGAAGAGCCTGAACACGAAAATCTCAGACCGAAGAAAATGGCTTCTATGATCAGCTGGTAACCAGTGAAGTGAGTTTGAAACAGGCGTTACATGATTTGTCCTGTTTGTCAGAAGTCAGCAGATTTCTGGACCACCTGGGGATGGGCTAGCTACTTCTTACTAGGCGCAGACTGCTGGAATAATCTAATTATGAAGAGATAAAAGAATACACCATCATTTCTAGTTCATTTGTTGACACCATGATTTTATTCATGACCATGTCGAACCATCTTTGTTTTCTGGTATTCTGAGTGTTGATCCTGATCGGGGTTTCACCTGCAAAAACTTCCATGTGATGTATTTGAATGAAGCCACATCCTCAGTCCCATTGCATCAGTGGACAGCATGGCATGTTAGTAGACAGAGGTTATCACAAGGGCTTGTTCTGTTCTTAGCACCCATGTGAACCAAGTCTTGCCTTGGTGATATGAAGCCGCTGACATCTTGGAGAAAGTGGCACAGAGTTAATGAAAAGCCAGGCTGACAACAGTGTCACAGCTGGCCTTTGGCAGCCTGCTCTCCCCTCTTCATGACCAGGTTTTGGCCCCTAAATTGAATTCTACTTTTAAAAAAAAGAAGAAAAAAAGAAAAGAAAACTCTCACATATGTGGGCTGCGATGAGGTAAAGCAAGAGGAGATCTGGTGATGACATTTGGGTTCAAAAATGGCAAATGGATAGCATAAGAGATTGCACAAGGGTTGCACAACCAACCATCACCACCCAGTTACTTAAACAGAAGCCTGTAAGGTCACTCACACCACATGGGACTTAATTCCTTAAACAAACCATGTTTGAGTGTGATATACAGCTAATCTGGACAGACGATGGTCATTTCTATCTTTCCTTTAATAATTTACGATTGGAGGAATTTATAGCGCCAGCTCCCCAGCCGTGCATGCCACCAAATCCATATGTCCGCAGTATAATGAGATTTTAGCACAGTGAGATTATAAATTATAGCATGATTTGTACTCTTGCTTTTTTGTCAGGGCATAGCCTTTCTGTGTGTGTGTGTGTGTGTGTGTGTAGCTTGGGGACACGGCTGGCATTTGGCTGCCACGATGCTCTAATTGCTGACGTACACATGGATAGATGGGACCTGATGGTTGGTGTCACCACTGGAGGGAGAAGGGAGAGAGAGATGGGAGAGGGAAACTAAAGGAAGAAACAGGGTGAAAAGGAGAAAGAAAGCTGATTGAAGGGGGAGACGAGGAGGAGAAAAGAGAAGCAAAGCATGGATGGATAGATACATGAAGAGACAAGTGAGAAGAAGAGATATTGTCCTGAGCAGAAAACACAGCTGCCAGCAGCTCCACGGCCAAGCGGCTAAACACACCGAGGGAGCCACATTTAGAGGAAGCAAAGCGAGGAGACGCAGAGAGGAGGGACAAAGACCGAGCCACATTCATCCTGCTCTCAGATCCGTTGCTCCAGGGAGCTGTTGCAAAATGAAGAATTACATGGCCCTGATCAGATTACATTACAGAACAAGTGATTACATGCATTTGACTCTTGCACAAAGGAACAAAAATGAAGGAAAGGAAACATACATGATCTGATTAATTATGTAATTACGTGGTATTTGCTCTGGCTATGATACATGGCCAACCATTTGAGGGAAGGAAGATGGGTAATTTCATCAATGTTTCACTGCTTGCCATCTAAACCCACTTTAATACAAATGTTGATTTTCCTCCGCTTGTCACAGACTTGACTACTGTACGCTTCCTGCCGTCATACATGATTTCACAATGAGATTGTGAAACAAAAAAAAAAAGATAAAAATTTACAAATAAATAAGTTTGATTAAATGAGAATAATGGTAAATACATATGATAAAAAATTAAAATAAAGAAAAGGATGTTAAAATACAGTTTTATATTTGTTAAGTTAGTGTTATTCAGTGCGTGATGTGATGGAGCCCGTTTACCAACTTTTGCTCTGTATCTGGGCAACACAGTAAACTGGATATAGTGCGCATGTCAAAAGAATGAATGAACAACATCTGTGAAGGTAAATATTTTTAAATATTTTCAAATTGCATATGTGATGAAAACCTCAGTATCCAAATGTCTAAAATCCCAATTGACTGTCAGAAACGCTCCACAGCAAGATGGGCTTGGCTTCTCTTGTTTCTGTAAATGCAAACTACATGCACACTTTTAATGTCACAGCCACTGGATTATCATGGATAAAACAATCCAATTCTTTGGAAATCAGTGTTGAAGGTGTGCTAGGCAACACAGTAAGTTGAAGGTAACTTCATTCATTTGTTCTTACATTGGATGTAACAAACATCGCCTCACATTTATATTGAACCTTTCTCCTAGTAACGCTGATCCATCACTCCAAACATCGTTGCAACAAGAAGGAATTCCAAACCCAGTATGTTTCCTCATGCAAATTTCATACAAGTTTCAGCAGGACATGAACAAGAAAAGCATACAATACCAAATGCAAAAAGAATCAACCATCAGTATCCCTACAGTCCCAGTACAAAGTCCTGCTTCCTGGAGCCTTCTAGAGCTTTTTTACGAGAAGGTGATATTACAAGTATGAGACATGATCCAAAATGAAAACAAAAAGAACAGTTAAAGCAACACAACACAAAGAGTAAGGCATACACTGAGCTGATTGATTATCCCTCTTTAGTGTCATCTTGTCTCACATCTTCAGCGATGGAAGTATGTAATATGTGCAATGTTTATGTATTTTTATCATTATATATATATATATATATATATATATATATATATATATATATATATATATATACATACATACATACATACATACATACACACACACACACATCATTTATGACAACTGCAAAGTCTTTTAGCACATACACTTCTTAAATGTGGCTAGTCTACTACTGGACTACTACTGGAATGACTATGTACTTTATTCATTTTTCATGTTTTGCTTGTTTGTTTTCGATGGTTTAATAAATTACTAAATGGGAAAAAAGAAAAAAAAATGTTGCCGTTTTGAAATTTAAGTCGTGTTCAATTATAAAGAAAATGCATTTACAACATGAATGTTAGCTGTAGAGGTTAACTAAATCTGGTTATATCCCTAACGCCGTTTATGAATTAGTCACTGTCAGAAGAATTCTGAGTTATTCTTCATTTTTGGAAGATTTCTTCCCTCTGACTAATCATTTTGGGGAAAAAAAAAAAAGTAGTGCTAAATTACTACAACGTATCACTGCAGACATCAATGCACAATCTCAGAAAAAAAACAAAAACAAATATATTATTATAATTTTAAAAAAATCCCCTAAAATATAAAATATAAATAAACCTGATTCAAAGGAACGGCTTGAAATATTGTGTTCGCCTCAAGACCGGGAACGATCAGAGTGCATTTTCTCCCTCGCCGCTCCGATCCCTCTGTCATCTTCAAACATCCACGGGGAGTGACTTGTTATTTGCTCTGAGCTGTCTGCATGGTTTGGCTTTTTGATTAGCGAGAGACAGAAAGAGAAAAAGAGAGGGAGACAGGAAAACAGAGCAGAGATAGTGAAGAGAGAGACAGCCTTGAGGCACATGTCAAGCAATGTCATAGATAATCACACATTGTCTTAAAATAGCTTTGAAAATGACAGTGTTAGGGGTGGGCTGGGGAGGGTGCAGTTAGGGTTTAGGGGTGTGTGAGAAATGCATCAGAGCACATGTACCATAATTAGAGACCAGATAAAGTTAATTTCTGACAACTCCCAGAGGGGACTTTTATCAAGGGCAACATATAAAAACATGTTTTATCAGTAAACACAGGAGGGGAGTTGTGGGTCACATGAGCCTCAAACAAGCATCTTCCTTGTTTTATTACAATGGGGAGGAGAGGGAGGGGGCACTTTATCTATCTAGGTGAGGAAGGTGAAGTTGCTTCTTAAGATAATATTCTGATCAGTCCCACTAAACTAAATAATGTTGTTTCTGCTGATGGTTTTTCTGCTGCCGCAGACTCTGGTACACTTATTAAATCATATTGTTTCACAATGCATGATTCGTTTTTAAGGGGTGAATAAAGGATGATTTACTTTTTAACTGAACCTTGTTAATGTAATCGTGAAGCTTTGAAAAAAAAAAAAAAAAAAAAAAGCTGATCTATTGTTCTAGTATCTTTGTCCAAAACCGGTTTGCTTTCTCTGAAATCATGGATTCTTTCTGAATGGAAAATACATCATCACGATAATTTCTTTTCATGAACAGAAATCCAAAAGAATGCCAAATAAGCCAAAACACCATGTAGCAAGCCATCCCATGCCAATACTTTATCCAATTTACTTTGTGTTTATTTTCCCTTCCCTTCAGGGATCGATAAAGAAGTTTTTCATTTATTCATGTAATCAAATTCAATTTCATAAGTTATTGATGTTTGGACAGGAGTCATCTGCATGCAGTGTAAAACAGACGTACGACTAAAACACTCCTTTTTGGGGAAAACTGTGGTTGAAACTTCCCCTAAATAAAATAGATTCTGTGTGTTATAACGTAAAAGCACAATGTTTTTCTTATCCTGACCAACTTGTTTTAAAGGAGGTGCTTGTAGGTTCGGTATTCTAATCTCCCCACAGGGGGGCGCAGTTTTGCCAGATAAAATTCTTATTGTAGACTTTCTTCTTTTCTATTATTTGTTTAGTTGTTTTTTTTTTGTTTGTTTTTTTTTTGTTTTTTTTTCTTTAGCCTTCTGAATAACACCCTAACTAAAAGCAATTAATCACCTCTGTTGGCTTTTTCTTCATTAATGGCTCGCCATTTTAACAAAAAGCTAGAGTTGGGAATTTAACGCGTAAATAACGATTAATTACAGAAAAATGAACACATAAAAAAAAAAAAAATCATCAGATTTAATCATGATCTGCATTTCAAACAACACGGAAAGTTTGTCACTTGGTGATTTTCTGGTATGCTGTTAACGCTGTTGCACATGTCAGTGACTAAAACAGTGTCGCTACCTCAGCTACTTTAGCACTAAATTTAAGGAGTTTCCAGACCCCTGCATGAATTTTGTTTGGAAAAAAAAAAGCAAATAGTGACAGTCTTAGCGACTTTTAGAAACTTTGGGAAACTGACACGAATGCTTTTATCTTTCAGATGTGCAGGTGGTGCGGAGACCCTTCCTTCGTCCTAAAGTGTTTACCAGAGCGTCTGTCCTCACACACCAACACCTGCCTGCATTCTCCATGACCAGATTGAAAATGAAACTTGTAAACATGCCTTGGCTGATCCTACTGTGGCTTATTGACAGTATAAATGTCTATTACTGACAAGTGTGGATGCAAACATTGTAAAAGTTTAAACTATTGCAACATGTTATAGAGTCTAAAGTCAGAACAGCCAAAATTGTTAATGTCTAAAAATGACACTTTAAGCCCTTCATTACCACCAGATGCTGGCGTTCCAGTAGTACACCTAATCACCATCTGGTGGTAATGAAGAGGTTAACTTTAGGTCTGGTCAGTTTTGGCCACGGATATTTTCTATTTTTTTCCCACTGTTTTGAATGGAATGCAGTTAAATTTATTTTTCCAGGCATTACTAGAGCTTGAGTTTAAAAAAAAGCATGTCTGTGTCTTATTTGTTTCAGTCGTCCAGTAAAATCCATTTAAATGAAATGATCGTGTTTTTCTTTTTCTTTTTTCGGGTTGGGGTGGGTGGGGGAGTGTTATGCAATTAAAATGTGATTTATAAAGATTAATTGATTACATAGCCTTTGAGTCCCACCCCTACTAAAAACATAATCTGGAATGAAAAGGAGATGGTAAACTAATAACAATATGACGAATACAACCAAATTTTGATCTTACTGTACCCCGTTACCCCTCTGCCAAATACCAAAAGGAGTTTATTCATCAATTTTAAGACTGAATTTATTAACCAAGAGAGTGCATTGCTCTGATATGGTCGTGTTTCCTAATCGAGAGAATGCAAAGCTCTGATCTCATTTTAATTTCTCACGGGCTCATAAAGGCAGCGTGGCGAGTGGTGAAACACTCCCCCCCCCCCCATCAATTGTATGGTTTCACTGGAAAGTTCTGCTCATTCTCTCTGTTTAGTGGGTTCACAGCTGGTGAGTCACTTTCCACCACAGGGAAAATGGCAATAGGCAGGTGTGGAGCGGCTCCCTCATGCTCACAGTGATGATAATGGTACACCTCCTTTGTGATGTGATGTACCCCTGACCAAGTGTCATTTATGGAATGAGAATGTCATAAACACCAACTTTTTGTCAGCTATACCACCTGGCAAAAGTAAATAAAAAGTTGTAGACTTGTAACTAAGCAAATGGATATGAGCCCCCTACTGGATAACTACTATATGGGTTAACATGTTTCAGTCAGCAACCAGTTATTTAACTCACAACTGAGGCAAAAAAATCATTTAAATTCAATGAAATGAAATCAAAGGAAAACAACAGTTGAACTCAATGCTATGTTTAAAGTGAAAGGAAAAACATTTTTAGAAGCACAATGCTGAGAGAACTCACAGGATTGGGACCGAACAGCTGTGCAGCTAACTGTAATAAAAGACTAATTTGCTACAGAAAATAAAGATTGGACTCTGGAGCAATGGAAGAGAGTCATGTGGTCTGATGAGTCTGATGAGTCCAAATTTATCATGTTCCAGAGTGGTGAGGCCATCAGGGTAAGAAGTGGTCATCATTGATAGTGCCCACTGGCCAAATCTCTGGGGGCATTACTATACACTGGGGTTGCTGCAGTTGGTCAAGTCAAGTTCAACAAGATCATGCGCCCAATGAATGTGGTCAGCTGACTACCTGAATACCCTGAATGATCATGCTGTTTCATCAATGGATTATTCTTCCCTAATGGAAAGAATGACAATGCCAGAATTTATCGGGCTCAAACTCTACAGGCTGGTGCTTTAGCCTGCCTGAGGGTTCACTTTGTTGTTGCTTTGTTGAAGTTGCATAAACTATCCACTGATATAGTTTCAAACAGGGCAGCACAGTTGACATTTTAGGTTTGCAATTCCTTCTGTTGAACAACCATGGTTGATTATCTGGCTACCATTTTTAAACAAATATTCAGAGTATCAATGCATCACTTCATCTAATTCTCTCTCTACTGGATGTTTTTGCTTCCATAAAATACCTTTTTTTCTTTTATTTGCATAACCTCACCAAACCCTCTCATACTGAGTGAATACAAAAAGCAATGCCTGATAAAGAAAAAAAATAAAAGCAATATTTACAACCAAACTGAATGAACAAAATCAGCCCAGACCTTTACTAAAGACCACTTTTATTATTTTGCTGGAATGATTTCCCCATCTACTGTATAACTGGTAGAGGCGGGTAGATGAGCTAAAAATAATGTTTATTCCTGGAGACGTTTAATGGTCCGTCAAATGGGATAACAAGGATGGTTGATTTGTGGGCCTTTCTGCAATTACAGAGCCTCCCCACTTCCTCCCTCTTTAAATTAAACAAGCCATTGATTTTATGCTGATATTATTGTTCCTTATTTCTCAGGAGCGCGTTTGATAGAGATATAGAGAGACTGGACTCGCACACAGACATACAGAATGACTCAGGCTACGCCGTGAGGAGATAGAAAGGTAAGAATTTAGTGCCTCTGATTACTGTTTATTTAAAAAAAAAGTAAATCTAAAGAAGAGAGTTAAATCAGTAATGCAAAACATCAGAATTACAGATAAAGAATTGATCTGACTATTGTTCAGGTCCAGTTTCAAACTGATAAGTCTGATATTTGATTTTAGTAGGTCCAGCTGGGACATTGCCTTAAAAAATGTGGATCTGGATATAAAATATAAAATACTATTCACATCAGGATAGTCTACCAGGTTTTCAAACAGCCCTGTCTCAAATTAATCTGACCTTTTGATAATGTATTCCAGTCCTTGATGTGTCAAAGATTACTGAAGGATAAGACCAGACAAACAATGAAGAAGAAAACTTGTCCATCAATTGGCGACAGCAGAGAAAGTTCTGTTTAAACCATATAAAAGAAAAATGTGGAGCAGTATCAGATCCTTGTCTTGGGTCGACCATATTTCTATCAGAACTTTTACTGAGTTCTTCCTCCAGGTCTGACCAGGAGTCATTTCTCATGGCCAGAGCCACCTACTGTCCTAGATGTGCATGTGTTTTAGTTGTGTTTACCCATAATGCCTTGTGTTGAACCCAAAGTGTACTTCGTGCTGTCTTCTTTCATGTAGCTCACTTGAAGTGGACCGAGACCCACAATTGTAGGTGGATCAAATGTTGCCTTGATTTGAATCAGAGTCTGTTTGTGCATCCAAACCTTCCCAAAAAAAGCAGATTGGGATTTGAATCAAAAGGACTTGTAACGCAACCTCAAGATATATCTATGCAAATGTACTAATATAAGCCCAAAGAATAAAAACTAACATTAATAGTGACGTATCACCTCATAGCTTTATTTCTTATTTTCACATCATTACTATGTTTTAAGCCGACTAAAAATGTTACACTTATATAAGAAACTTACATAAGTGTAAAATTCCTACATCATTCTCCCTGCATTGCCTCTCGTGTGAAGAATTGATCTTTTTCTTTTATTTAAAAATTCTCAACATATTTTATTTAGGAGACAGACCAGGAAAGGGGAAGACTGGGAATTCTGGCTCTTACTGATCCAAATACGGTCACACACACCACTTATCACATTGCTCTGTTGAATGGGATATCAATCATATGGTTTCAGAACAACAAAACACATGCAGTAATTTAGTTGGGATCAGTGAGAGTAGACATATTAAATACTTTTAAAAAGTGTGATTTGTTCATAAAATACGAATCTATAGTCTAGCTTTGTGTTTGAGGGATAAAGACAATGGAAAGGGCTGACATGAGATATGGTGGATCAGATGAAAACTGTTGCCAGATAAAGTGTAGAAACAGCATCTCTGTGCCTGCTCTCCTCTTCTGGAGCTATTATCTAAATTATGTTTGGCAGAATTATTGTATTCTATGATAAAGAGGTAAAACACTGCATCAGAACAACATATAGACACAAATCTAAATGAATAAATGGTGAGGTTTGGGTGGGTTGTGGAAGGAGAAGGTGGAAGCCCAGCTTTTCAATCTGGGGCTTTATTTGCTCACCAGTAAAGTGACAAGTAGTGCAGTTGTACAAAACAGCCTAATTTAGTAGAAAGATTGTTAAAAGCTTGAACAAAAAAAGAAAAAATGTCTTTTAGGAGACAATGCCATGTCAAACCATAGGAACTTGGCAGCATAATAATCCCAAGCCTGGGCATCAGCTGTATACTGGAGACCCTTCATAAACCACAAACCAACATTAACTGACACTCACTTTACAATAAAGGCAATACCCAGATGCAAAACATGTGGCTCATTTACTGGGTTTAACATGCATTAAACCCATGCACCTGTTAAATGGGGCAGCTCTCATAGGAATATAGATGATTTTATTAGTCTTCTAAATCAGCTAAAATAAGGGTTGAGACCAGGAGGCCAAGTTGTTGTCTTAGATGTCTTACCCTCTCCAGCCTTCCAACAGCTGCTCTTCCAAAACGCCTTCCTGACTTTTTCTTCTATATACTAATGTATTTTGTCTTACAGAAACCGGCAGGAGGATTATGCTAGTATTAATGTGTAAACTCCACCTATTAATCTAAAGGTTCATGTTCCCAGAAGTACTGGCCAAGAACGAGTCTAAGCCATCTTCAAATCGGGGTTGTTGATCAGTCGTAGACCAAAGATTAGTTAGAGTTCTTTTGAATGACACGACTGTGGTGGGTCTTATCAGCAACAGGGTGATAAACTACAGGAGCGAGGTGAGCCCCCCTTGGCATGTGGTGCTGGGACAACAATCCCTCTTTGAATCTGGGGAATGTAAAGTCGATTGCTGTGGACTTTATGAGAGAGCACACATAGCATGTGATGCTTTGGAAAGGAGGAGCAGCTCTAAGTTTCTGGTTGTGGAAATCTATCCTGGACCAGTGCTGTCTAAAGGGAAGAAGGAGGGTCTCTTGGCCCATGTGGTTCATGCACTAAAACATACAAATTTGCTTGTATATGAAGACACAAATTGAAGTTGAGGAGTCAAAAAGTAGAAAATCTTGGGGCTATACAGTCTGCTCTGAGATAAGTTTTACTTTTTAAGTTTATAATCTAAATGTAAGACACATTTTATGATTTGAGATTGTACCTTTGTTCTACATTTGATAGAACTGAATATATTACATTCATAGGTAAATTAATAGTTAAAGTAAGTTGAATAAAGAGAACAGAAAAGAAATATATATATATATATATGCATTAGGAGTATGATTCAATTTGAAAAAAAAATCTAATTCATAACGTCCTTTGTAATTAGTTCATCTCAATTAATCACATTTTAATCGCATAATGAAATTTGGCCCAGAAAGCAAGTTTTTTTTTTCTTTTTCTCATGAATGGATTTTCAGTGATGATTAAATAAAATAATAGTAAAAGAAGTTGATATAATAAACTCAAACTATTATTGTCTGGATAAATTAATTTAACTTTGAAACAATAAAAAAGAAAACTGAACAGACCCAAAGTTAAAGTGTCATTTTAGATATTTTAACTAAAAGCTGCAGTTCCAGTTTGTTCTTTAATAAGGAGTCTACAATACAGTAATTTTTACTTAAAATAAGTATGGTTCTTTGTCTTTCTCTGTTCGCCCTGCGAAGGAATGGCGACCTGTCCAGGTGTACCCTGCCTCTCACCCAGTGATTGCTGGAAAAGGCTCAAATTTCCTGGCAAGCCTTAACTGGACTATGTGGTTAAGAAAAACAGTAATGGTAATTTAGTCTGGTTGCCCTTTTAAAAGATCTTAAACAAATCAACTTTTTAAAGAGAATAAGTCTTTGAAAGCTTGGACATGACATGAGTTCATCATCGAATCCATTCCACAACTTCACTTGACATACAGAAGCGCTAAATGTCCTTAATGTTGTTTTTGCATATGAATGTTTGACATTTAAATCTCTGAAAATAAAGATTTGGTCTTTTAAACAGTTTTAAAATGTTGTCTTGGCTTGGTTTGTTATTGCTTTCATACAAGAATATTCAGGTGTGAAAATGAATCAGATCTGTTCATTTTAATACACTTGGCATTAAAACTGGAGATGCTTTATGAAACCTTATTATCTATATGTCTTCTATGAGAATTCCAACTGATTCTGTCATCCTGTATTACAGATTTACAGAAAGGTTCTGAAAACACAAAATGTCATTACTAAAGCAGTTTTGTATGAATAAAAACACTGTTTCTACAAAATAATTCCTTCCTTTATTTCACAAATCTGTTTTGGTCATATAAAACCAAAACTATGACAACATCTATGTCTGTTTGTTCAAGTGAAATAAACCTTTTTGATAAAAAAAAAAAAAAAAAAAAAAGAAAAAAAAAAAAGTGAAACAACATAAAAGTCCATTATTAATACAGCAACAGTTCATTGGGTTTAACCATCGTCCACTGTCATCCACTGTTAGTATGTTTAGCTGGACCACAGCATACAGTAGATTAATATGACTCTCTGTCACTGCTGTGTTTATGTCTGACTGAAGATGTTAACATGACCTATTTCTAAATGACAGATTGCTGTAATTTTAACAAATCAAACAAGCCATTAAAGTAAGTTGTTCTGACTGTAAAGGGGTAGCCTATCAACAAAAGATATCAAAACTTAAAAAGTGGCAGGTAGAGGTGGATTATCGATGCCATCTCACTGAAATCTCTTCAAAGATGATCATTTTCATTGTTACAGGTTGACCAAACAACACTGACTGCACTGCAGCTGCACTCTTCACAGCCAGTAAGTTTGGATTTGTCTTGCACTGTGTTAGTCGTCGCACTGCAGGCAATTACATTTTATTATTAGCTTTCAAGGAAAAATGAGATCACCTATGACAGGTTTATCACGGGCCCTCTGCAGGCGTTGTGTCCGACTCGCTGGCCTGACCGTCACAGACTCTATTAGCCATGTGTTTTCATCCAAAACACAGGGGTGTGCCACACGGGTTTCTAAGCACATGCACATGAGCAGAGACCGCAGCCACCAAGGAGTGAAGATTACACAGAGAAGCCAAGTGACAAATTCAAGTGGCCAGAAGAAATATCAATTCATTTAGGACCAGTGAGCAGCAAGCCAGCTGTCAGAAAGAGAGGGAGAGAGAGATCAAAGGGGCTTACCCCTGATATGACAGATGCATTAGAGTTGAGAACAAGACAGTTAATTTGGTGTGTCAGTGAGTGTGTGTGTTCACTCAGCAGCATGCGCTTCTGTGGACAATAAAAAAGTCAACAGCACAAGAGCCTGAACCCATCTATTGTTTTTAAGAACAGATACAATCAACATGTTTGGGTCTTATATGGAAAATAACCTAACAAAGAAGTTCCATCCTCATTCTTGGTATTGTTTTGTGTAATGTTCTATTTTGAATTTTCATGTACGAAGATGCCAAGACCTTTCTGGTGTAGCTTTGAAAAGTAAAAACCACATAGTATCAATCTGAACTTCAAAATAAATAAAAATAGATAAAAGGGAAGCTCCCATCACAGGCTATCTGTCAATACACGCATAGCGTAGTTCTGACTGTTAAGTTTAGTGTAAACTTAACGAGTCAAGGATATTCCACTCATATTCATCTTATAGAGAGCATACTACAGGTAATTACTCATGTCCACCTTTAATACAGGGATGTTTTTGTCCATCTTCAAATCCTTTTAACACAAAGAATGTTTATTATCTTGATTTTATGCATCTCTTTAAAAGAGCACTGAGCCTAGCTGAAACTGGTGTTGCCAGATCTTGTGACAAAGACAAGCGACCTGATCTATGAAAACAAGCTAAATCTTGCTCCAAACAAGTTTTTGTCTGAAGGCAAACCAAAGTTATGGATAATCAGCAAAACCTGGCAACCGTGGATTACCCGGGAGGGTAATTGTGTACACATTCCCACATGATGCGAGTAAAACTGACATGCGTTGCATAGTCTGATTCACAAATCACTAACTTTGTGGATAAAAAAACAAAAAAAGCTTTTTAAAAGTCCTCACAGGACATTCGCCTTCACATTCACTACGGTGTAATGAACCAATGATGAGCCAGAAAACATCAACATTGTGCATGTGACCAGGAAAGCTTACATGCAGAGGTGTAACCCTGTCTGACTGATGAAAACAAGGCTGTTTTGTGATTCAGGCGGCAGTATGATGCCACTTTGCTTCTCATCTCCCAGATGAAGCTGAATTGGATTGCATCCTTCAGCAGACTCCTGCTTCATGATCCAGTGGTGAGAAATGGATTCAAAGTGGCTGAGAGTTGATTAATGTTTCTGATCATATATAAACACAGTTGAATTACATTGATGAAAAACATTTTATTTAGTCATGCAGCTCCATGGACATTATATGTAGTTTAATCTCTACTTCATTGATCTTTATCAGTGTTTATAGCATTCATCCTGAACTGGTATTAAGCCGTAGTCTAATTCATGCTTTATAGTTAGCATGTAGTCATAATAGCAAACACATTAACACATAATGGCCCTGTGATTGAAATAAAAGTAAAATCACAACAGCACTGGGGTGATGGGAACGGCGATGCTTATGGCTAAATCAATATTCATGTGCATATTAGGCCAATATTTTGTGAGAAGCAATCACGGCTGCAGTGAAATGGTGTCATTGTGTGTGAAACAAAATGACTTGGAAGTGTGGACCATTTTGATTAGGCCTTTTCAAGGTGATCTCGGGACATTTTTATGTGTCACTTCTTCGCTCCCCCCCCACCCCCCCATCCCCTGTCTCCCCTGTTTCTTTGATGAAAAGAAAAGAAGTGTACATATGTTGAAGTATGCTGACATGCCCTTGTGGAAGGATTTCAAGCATGATGCTAATAACAATAATTAGCTCCTAAGTGTTTGTGGAGGGGGAGAAAGAGACATGAATATTCTCTCATTGTGTTGGTGTGTGTGTGTGTACTTCTGTGCGTGTGTATTTTTCAGGACAAATGGCTCCCTGTGTCTTCTAAAAAGGACAAATGAGCTATAATTGCTTATTTCAGGGTCTAGGCATGAAGGCAGCTTTTGCTACTTCATTGTGCTTGTTTTAACTCTCAGACAACACACACACACAAGCACATTTAGTCTATTAGCAACATAATATTGGGACTGTTTATGAGCAACATAGCAATTAAAGTGAATAAGGGCTCTTTTTGCGAGGACCAATAGAACTGAATGTGACCATTTATGAACAAAATTCCTGTTAAGAACAATTAGAACAAGGTTTGATATAGACTGAAAGCAAAGAATGAGTAATTTAAACTCACTGGAATTAATACAATTGGTTTTAAAGCGGGAATAGATGCATAGGAACTGAATCCACACACCACTTACAGCAATCAGGGAGAGGAAATTTTCTGATATGCAAAGACAGACTCTCCCATCAGCTTTCATTAGCGTTACAGTACGTCTTTCCCGGCTGTTAGATATTTGAGAAATTATTATTAATAACAAAATCATTTCCACAGATTAACCCCGTTCTGGCTTTATTCCTGATCCCCTGGCCTTTAGGAAATTGATCCAGGGAAAGATTGATGGCTTTCCTGCTGTTTTAAAACATTTGTCCTTGCTAGTCAGATTCTTTTCTTGTCATCTTCTGTTGCACCTGAGTTACACATGTAGACGTCAGTTTAATGATGCAGTTGTATCTCTGAATGTCACATTGAGACAAAGTATATTTTAGATTTTCAAACATAGCTTTTGAACTAAATCCTCAAACTTAAAGGAGCAGGAGGTCCTATCTGCTACAGACTATTAGCATTGATGGATTTCTACTTGAACTTAAATTGTATCAATCATTTAGACTTTTCTCCTTAGTCTAAGCAAATTTGGGGGTTTGCTGTACTTTTTTTTTTTTTTTTTTTTATTGTTTTGGCTGTCTGTTCTTTGGTTTTCAGTTCAGATAATGTTGTAACAATGCTACAGATCTTATGTTGCTGGAGAGCTTCTTTATTTCCCTTTTCAATGTGCCACAGTTGTTTGGAAAATACATTTATGGGATGAGCAGCAGAGTTGAGTTGTACCCAGGAAAACCTTTCCAGATCTCCTCTGCCAAGTCCAAACAGCTGATTCTGCGACTGACTGTTGGTGGGTGTTGTTTATTACACTGGATCGTTTAAGATAGAAAAAAAAACACGTTGGCTATTTAATGCTTTTTTTTCATTTCACATACAGGGGTTTCAGTAGTATGTAGAAGAACCATACACAGGCACAACAACCTGACTCTTCCTACCTATGGTGGTCATCAGATTGATCACAACGCAACCACAGCTAAACTGATCCCACAAGCATTCAGGGAGTTTTGGTGTTGTAGGCTCGCATTCCATCTTCTCCTCTCCCAAACCCTGGAGGTAGTCTCTGATAAATGATGCATTGTGGAGATGAGTATTGTCATCTTGGAGGACAGAGTTCAGTTCTGACTGTGAAGATATGATTGCCAATGATTGAAGAGTCTCATCTCAGCATTTCCCTGCATCTAGACTGTTTCCATTGATGACAAACCTTGTTGTTTAGGGGTGATTTTGCCACACACCAACATACTACCTCCATCAATCGCATTTTTCTGTGTGACAGTTGGCATTAGCAGATATGATTTTGTAAGTTTTTCATAACTGTAACTCACATAACTCACCTCTGCTGCTCAACTCACAAATGCATTTCCCTTTCAAATACGGCACCATCAAGAGTTAAATAAACAAGTTTCTAGCTGTATAAAATTTATTAGCAAGACGTATATAGCTGTAAAAAAGAAATAATCAAATAAACATTTGTGCATTCTTTCTAACTAGTTAACAGTATGTAAATTTCATGGAGTAAGATCAAGTGAATTGTATGTGTCACTATATTCATAATCAAGATGGGTTGATCTTTTTTATTTGAATTGGACAAATGCATTTCACATTTAGTTATGAGGAGCAATGATAACTGATTTTAGAGGCTGATCTTACAGCTAAAGAGTGGAAACACTATCCAGAAGTTTGAAGAGGCAAAATGCTACTTTGGACATATCACTGCATTGACATACAGAAAAAAATGTCTCATCTCTTCCTGATAAACCCCACATTAAAACCTATATGGTGTTAATTCCCACTGCAACATTTGTCAGGGTGCAGGGGTCACGGAGGACAAGCAAAATTCTGCCACAAAAGCTTCACTCATTACCTATCAGAGAAGAAACTTAATTTAATCTTAAAAGAATAAAAGAAAAGACAAAAAAAAAGATGATTTTATCTTCAGTGCTTTAACCAAACTTAAATTATAATAAAGCAAAACAATAACCAAGTTGATTGTTAATCTTCTATGTCTATACGTACAGCAGTACAACCTTAAATGCGGGCACAGCCTATGATGTGTCTCATCTACATTCTGACTGGGGTTAGTGAGACCTTTTAAAACACATCAGTCCAAGAGCCCCATGAGATATGGAGTTTCTGCCTTGAAGTCAAAGAATTGTAAATGTTGACCAAGAGGATATCAGTTAGTCACCTCAGTGACTGCTGGGTCACTATGGTGGATTTCCATTTCCTTTAAGAGGCTGAATGAGCTCTGCACAAACAGGAGCAGATGGATGGAGAGACGGGTGAATGGACAGAATGAGCAAGTTACTGAGAAAGAGGGAGGGAGCATCCTTATTTATTGTTCATGCATTTTTAAACAGCAGAGCAGTGGGGTCAAATGAGTAAACGGGGCTTAACCTGAGGGCGAGGAAAAGGAGGAAAGAAGCAGGAGGGATGGACAAATTAGGTTGTGTTAGTGTGGATAGAGAATGCAAAGACTGTGCGACAGCTATATGTTCATCATGGAGGATCAGAAACGCCACTCAAATAAATGACAAATGTGCTAAAAACAGCACATAATGCACTCTACATTATTCTAAACCATGTGCTCATGTCAGACTGATAAAAGTTAGTTTGTATGACGATCATTTTATCATGTTAAGTTGTAGTGTTCTTCCTGCTGTCAGCTCCTAACATCTGTGTTTCTTTTGGGTATTTTTTTCTGTGTTTTTGTGATTTCATGAACTGCATTGAAATGTATCTAAAGTCAGGATTAAAACTGTTCTCACACATTTGTTCACTTTAACAGAATGAGTCTGAAATAGTGATTCCAATGGCATGTCAGATAGTTGACTTCTATTTTCACATATTTTTCATACTTATGATCTTAAGTCCAATAAAGACACCTGCTGTAATACATTCTTCTGCTTAAGAAAGTAAAATACATTAAGCAAAAGATACGTTTATATAAAAATGTATAAAGAGGGGAAAAAGTCAAAGCTGTCCCAAAGAATGTCACCTCTGCCGTCAAGTGTTAATTCTTTTAACCCCTTGACCTTTGTTAATGTCTCATTTTTTCCCCTAATGGTTCTTTAAAGCTACAGATTTGTTGCATTACAGATACTGGTGTGAAACGTGTACTCAGAGAGAAGCAGGGTCAAACTCTCCCCTGCAGGTGTCTTGACCTCTGACCTTTGACCTTTACTCACAGACACTCACACCAGACCGGCATACAGCCTTGAGCATTTGACTCTGACTGATGTTACTGAGATTAGTTGTATGGCTCTACAGGGAGTAGACCACAGCTGCGCTTGTGTGAGTGTGTCTACAAAAGAGTAGGGAAGAGGCAGGCTGCACTGACTGGACAAACAGGGAGGCTAAAGACAAGACAACTATACCACAACCTCTGAATAAGAGATGCTCCATCTCTTGCCCACCTCTTGATTTAGTAGGTGTTGGCTCATGGATGCACCATTGAAAACAGGAGACACGAAGCACTATGTACGCCAAACTTCTTTTTCCTCTACTATTTGATTCTGTGCTTGTGTTGTTCTCACTCATATGTAAGTCACTTTGGATAAAAGCATCTGCTAAATGACTGTAGAATAGAATAGAATAGACTAGAATAGAATAGAATAGAATAGAATAGAATAGAATAGAACTTAACAACAAGCTGTCCAAGCCATATACTGTAAATCAGGTGTGTGTCATCAGCTTTTGTGTCATTTGACATCATGAAAAGCATTTCAAGACTGGCTCAGCTCTCATGAAAAATTGGTTCCCTAACTACAGCATTATGTGACAGGGGCTGCATTTACATGTGAGTTTTAATTCCTCTTTAATTCCAAATGAAAGTTAAATCTGCTTTAAACTCTTGAAAAATGGCCATGTAAACACCTTATTCCGAATGAAAAAGTCAATGTGGAATTAAACTTAAATTTTGAAGTAAGTAGCTGATTAACTTGCATTTTAAATCTGAACTGATTAAGTCCTCTGTCATGTAAACTTTAGTTAATTCCCATCATTCTGTGCATGCTCTCTACCTTGTCTCGTCTCGATGACACATATATTTTGTGCATTGTTTTTGCCGAACATGTTTGTTAGTCTATCTTCCTTCTCCTTCTCAGCTGCTGAAAGAAAAAAGGAAGTAGCATGCCCACGTCGAGCTGCTGCTTCAAATTATAATCAAAATCGCGGCAAAACTGGTAGTTAATGTGTAGTTTTCAATGTTACGACTGGAAAAACGACAAGCAGGAAGCGAACTTTGTTTATCTCCGGTAGACGTCAGTACGTCACGCCCACCACCTGTCCAATCAGAACCCTTCCCAACTCGCCGATCTAAAGGAGAATTAAGAAGGGCTGTGTTTCCATGTTAACATCAATTCTGGATTATTTTTTTCATGTAAACTTGTAGGAGAATACTGTTAATGTAGAATTATTTAATTCCAAATGATTAATTTAGAATGAACATCATGTAACCATTTGTTACCCATTGTTAGAGTAACATAAAGACAATACCTCTGCAGTGAATTTCTGTGTATTTAGAAGCACCATGTTCACTCACAAAGAAATATGACAGATTGACAGTTGCTGCCCAACAGCGTCCCAATGCTGAGAAACCATAACTTACAACTTTTTATTTTGGTATGCCACAATAGATAAGACAAGAGTCAAGAAAACAACAATTTTCTGTAGGTACAGGTGGGACGCAAGATGGATTGGGCATTGATAGCATGTCATTGAGAAAACCTGCAAAAGTTCACTTTAAGTGACAATTAAAATGATACATTTAACTAAAACTGATCAGGTAAAGAATTGATTGATATGAAGTAAAAATGCAGTCAATGTCTTCTAGAAAAACTTTGAAAGATCCCCAGAAAGCCTGAAGACCTACTGCTTAACTTCACTTTTCACATTACGACATACTGGTCCCTTGGAAACAAAATCTGAACTTAAATAAAATTAGAAGTGGCTCAAGGTCTGCGTAAGATATTGTAATTACTCTGATTACTCAATTTTGGTAGAACTACTAAGGTGGACTACATCTGGATAAGCCTTTCCATTGGATAAATACTCACTCACAGTGGCTATGGTTACGTGATGTTTTATAATTATAAATTAAATCATTACAAATTAAAGTATTCCCCTTTAAGTTTACATGAAAATGGTAATTCCAAAGAAAGATTTACATGGAAACCACATTAATTTGCTTTTAATTTTAGAACTGGTTATAACACAGAAGACCACATAATAACAACCAGTTTTACTTTTCTTGATATTAGTTTTGAAGCAGCAGTTCGACACAAACATGATACTTCCCTTTTCAGCAGTTGAGGAGGAGAAGGAAGATAGAGTATCAGAGAAGTGAGGCAGTGGACCACACGGAATATGTGGTTCATCATGGCGAGACAAGGTAACGAACATGCGCAGAATCAACTTGGAGCGGAATGAATATTTACATGACGGGTTTAATCAGTTTGGATCTCAAATGGGTGGAAACCAACCACTTAACTCAGAATTAAGCCTGTTACATACTCCACGAGAAGCGAGAACTTTTTTCTTGTTCTCGAGGCTCCGAGAAGAAAATGACGTCATTTTGTTCTCATGGACATGTTTGAGGACAGCTCTTGACACACCGGGCTGGCAGAACTTTTTTCTTGCGGGGCTGCGAGAAGTATCGTGTGATTGGTCGGACATTGGAGGCGGGCGTCGTTAACACGGAGAAAGCATGAAGCGGAGTTGCTGCTTCCACGTTTTTACTGTTGCCGGCAAAACGGATTGTTTTGATAAAACAGCTTATCGAGGTGTTGAGAAAGTACGAACATTTTTACATGTAGCATTAAAACACTCGGACCCAGCCGCGTGCACGACCCGCCCTGCCGCGGACGAAGTTCCTCATTAAATATGAAACTAGAAAAACAGAGCGGAGAGCGGAAACCTCTGCCAAGCACAATGTTAAAGAATCCTTTTAAAAAAATCCTGGATCCAAACGGTGATCCGGATCACCACCAAAATTTAATCAGTTCTTCATTTTTACATTTGCAACTCTTGAAATATTTATAAAAATCCGTCTGTAACCTTTTAAGTTATCTTGAGCAAAAAGATGCCTGGAAAAACAACCTCCTCGGCGGAGGTAACAACCGGGTTCATTGCACATAAAAGCAGACATCTGCCCCCAGCAGTGACCCCTCCCCGCTGCAGACGTGCTTCTCGTGGAGTATGTATGGACCTGACGAACAAGATGTTTTTTCTTGTTCTTGTCGCCTCAAGAACAAGAACTCAGTTCTTGTGTCTCGTAGAGTATGGAACAGGCTTAAGGGTTAGGTGTCATTTTCTTTAAGAATTAGGTGTCTACATGGTCATTTTCCATCTCTTTGAAGCGGATTTACCTTTTATTTGTAATTAAATGAGAATCATAACTCATGCAGATGTGGCTATTGATTCTTCCAAAATACAGTCCCTGACTTTACCTAGCAGTTGTTGTTTGATGATAAATGAGTCTCCCAGCATTTATTGGACACACAATTTTTGTTTCTGTTGTCTGAAAGTTTTTTGCAACACACTTCCAACATGAGGTCTTATTTACCAGCAGAGCAGTCACCAGGCCTCACAACCTCTTTATCTGCCCTCCACTCAGCGTCTACATGGAAATCACAAAGGTTGTGCAGTGAACAATAAGCCACCAGCATGTAAACAGCATGGTGGTAACATTTATACAGCAGCCATCTCTTTTACTGAGACATTTCCACCCCAATTTCAACTTACTAAAGCCTCTTATGCAAGCCACCGAGTGCAACTTGTTCTGACAATAACATCCAACCAGATTTAGGAAAGGCTCTCAGCAAACTCGTTTGCATTGG
Source organism: Telmatherina bonti (assembly GCF_933228915.1). Taxonomy (NCBI): domain Eukaryota; kingdom Metazoa; phylum Chordata; class Actinopteri; order Atheriniformes; family Telmatherinidae; genus Telmatherina; species Telmatherina bonti. Next base: position 29,101,555 of record NC_136625.1, on the reverse strand, counting down.
ATAAACAGTTTTAAAGTGTTAAATAGCCACTGTGTATCGGTCCAACTGATGTTTCTGATTGTGCCAGAAATAGCATCTGTGGTTCTGATTCAAAACCAAAAGTGAGACTGGCATTAAATACCAACACACTGTCACATTTTCTCCGATGGACTGATGACCTGCCCTAGGTGTACCCTGCCTTATGCACAATGATTGGCCCCAGCTTTCCTCGACCCTTAATTGGACTAAGCGGTTTGGGGGGGGGGGGGGGGGGGGGGGGGGGGGAAGAGAGAAAGAAAGAGAATGAATGAATGAATGCTAAGAGTTGCCAAAACATATCTGTATTTTGAGCTCCTTCCAGCCAGCAAAATCAGTCTGAAGTTGACTCTTTTCTTATCTATTTCTCTTTTTTTTTTTCTTTTACATCGTTTCCTCTGATAATATCCTTTTGTCTTTTTTTGATGAAGCAAAATGCCCACTGTTTTGATGTGAAGTTAACTGGAAGGTAACGCAATCTCCTGAAGCAAAATGCTGGGAATAGTCACTGTGCAATCACAAAACGTCAAGATCACAGTAAAAACAGTTTAATGCTTTTATGGGACCAGTTCTCCATCAGATGTTATTCTCATCTGCTATTTCACTTTCCACATATAAAATGTGCGCATTTAGTGTAAGCTTACTACATGTAAGCACTGGCTTCAGACTTCTTGGCTGGGCTTTCCTGCTTAGGCTGCTGCCCCTGCGACCCAACCCCGGATAAGCAGTAGAAGATGGGTGGCATTGGGTTCATTCCTTCAGTGTCCTTTTTGGTCTTTTTTGCACTATTTTCCCAATTAATATTAAAACAAACCCTGCTTGTACATAGTTATTTCACCCTAAACAAAAAGATTTAGAGGAGCAGCTGTGAAATGTTTGGTCAACGTGTGCTATGACATATAACCCTTATGGCTTGAAGGACAGAATTATATTCACCTGTAATGATGTCAAGAACAAAGAAAAAACATTAAGGTCTCTGAAATTAAACCAGATATGTATATTACAAAGCAGACCAGCTGTTATTCAGTAGGCTTGAGTTGCCACCTTCGCCCCTCACCCTCCATCCTCGTTGCAATGGCCCTGAAGTGTGATTAGAGCTCTGGCTAACCAAAATGGCTGACGATATTGACTTCCCGTCTGGTTCATGCACACAGGATGTGACAGATTTAATTTGTTTGTCAGCTCACCTTAATTTAAACAGAAGGCTAGGAGTGGCAAAGAAGTAAAGACTGAAGGAGGTGAGGAGTGAGGAAATGAGACAGTTTCACACACACTAACACCTCTTTGCTTTCTGATTGGCCGACTCTCAGCTGAAGTGATGAGTGTGTGCGTGTGTGAATTTGCTTTTGAAGGTAAATCAGTGTTTCACTCATGCAAATCTTTTTTTTTTTTCCTAGTCATTTTGCAGAATAATGTAAAAACATGGGAGAATAGTAACAGACTGGTAGGAGGATAAAATAAGTGTGTGTTTTAGGACTGGTGCTGGGAGGGAAACTGGAAGAAAAGACTGAAGATGAAAAACAGCAGATTGAAGAGGAGTGGCTTGATCTTGACATGATTGTGTAAGTAACAAAGTCAGGATGGAGAAAAAGAAGAAATGGGACAGCAAAATTGAAAGGTGGAGTTGGAGGAGGAAGAGGAGAGTGGGGCGTCCTTATAGACAGTTTCAACATGCCACATGAACCAAATGGACATTGGCGACTTGTGTGTGTGTTTACAAGGCAATCCTGATGGCAGCTGAGAGTGAGAGTGTGACAGTGAATACAGAGGACTGCATTACTGTTTAAATCATTGATCGCTTCCATCTATCCTCCTTTCTCCTCTCTCAGCTGCTCATATCGTCTTTTTTCCCCTCTTTCCTCCAGCTCAGATGTCTGACAGTTACACTTTGTGCCATGCCTTTCTCTTTCGGACACATTTTTCACATGTTTATCTTCTCCAAACTCATGTTTTTAATCGTCTTTTTTTAACCCCCAATTGTGTTCTCAGACTGTTTAAACTTACCTGGAATCTTCATTGAATATAAAGAATAACGATTATGAATGATTTTTTCACTCCAGGCAGGCATTGTGTTTTTTAGTGTCTTAGAGGCATTTTGGCTGTTAGTTATACAAACATGGAGGACAACAAGATAATCACTGACAAAACATATATGTAGCGGCATGTACATTCTGCATGGAATGATCAATTAGATTTTCTGTACTGCTTTTAATTATAATATTTAACATTACAAATGTAGTTTTTGTTTCTGTCTTTTGGGTTTTTAGCACCGTTTCCCACAAACCTAGTTTTCTCTCTTATCCTTAGACTTTCTCTGGGATGTATAACTCTAGGTTTCCATTATTCCAACCTTTTTCTTATAATTGAATTTTGCATTTCTCATTTAAAAGTGACTTACCCTACCAGTCAAAAGTTTGGACACACTCTCCCTCTGGACTTACTAAGAGTGTGGCCAAACTTTGTACTGGTACTATATGTAATGAACAAATTTCTGTTTAATTTCTACTTGAAGAGAAATAAATATGTGGAAAAAAAGATGGTGCAAACTTCTTCTCCAGTTGTGGTGCTGTTGTCTTGCTTAAGGTCCCATTCACTTCTTATTTATTACTTCTGTTCTCTTTGCTATCAATTCTGTTCCAAAACTAACATTAACAATCATCACTTGACCATTGCATACCATCAGTTCTACATGGTTTTTATCAGTTTGTCAACATTTAACAAAAAAAAAACATCATTGTATGGGGCTGAAAGACACGCAAATAGGTATCTATAAGCGCTAATATTTCCATTATCATAAAGTCAAACTCCATAAAACCAACCTTTATTGCAACTTAAATTCATGACAGAGCATTAATTACTTCATCTCATTTTAATTGCTTCATAAACATAGTGTACCTTTTAAAAATGGCAAATTCTTTATTTTACTTGATATTAATTGACAACCTAAAAATTCATTTTAATCTATAATACCTGTTTGATGAGTAATTATTGTTTTTATTCATTTATTCATTCATTCACTTTCTTAGCTACTTCAGGGTCGCGGGAAACCTGGAGCCTAAAGCCTGTTACATACTCCACGAGAAGCGAGAACTTTTTTCTTGTTCTCGAGGCTCTGAGAAGATAATGAGGTTAATTTGTTCTCATGGACATGTTTGAGGACAGTTCTTGACACACCGGGCTGGCAGAACTTTTTTCTTGCGGGGCTGCAAGAAGTATCGTGTGATTGGTCGGACTTTGGAGGTGGGCGTGGTTAACACGGAGAAAGCATGAAGCGGAGTTGCTGCTTCCGTGTGTTTGCTGTTTCCGGCAAAATGGGTTGTTTTGATAAAACAGCTTATCAAGGTGGTGAGAAAGTACGAACATTTTAACACGTGGCATTAGAACACTCGGACCCAGCCGTGTGCACGACCCGCCCTGCCGCGGATGAAGTTGCTCGTTAAATATGAAACTAGAAAAGCACTCGGAGAGCGGAAACCTCCGCCAAGCACAATGTTAAAGAATCCTTTTAAACAACTCCTGGATCCAAACGGTGATCCGGATCACCACCAAAATTTAATCAGTTTTTCATTTTTACATTTGCAACAACTCTTGAAATATTTATAAAAATCCGTCTGTAACCTTTTAAGTTATCTTGAGCAAAAAGACGCCGGGGAAAACAACCTCCTCGGCAGAGGTAACAACCGGGTTCATCGCGCATAAAAGCAGACATCTGCCCCCAGCAGTGACCCCTCCCCGCTGCAGACGTGCTTCTCATGGAGTATGTATGGACCTGCCGAAAAAGATGGGGCTTTTCTTGTTCTTGCAGCATCGAGAACAAGAACTCAGTTCTTACGTCTCGTGGAGTATGGAACAGGCTCTACGCAGCAATCATCAGGAGAGAGGCAGGATACACGTCACCAGAACATCGCAGGGCTTCTGTTATTTGCAAACATTTCATATTTTGGTGGAATTTTAAAAAAAAACACTGACATTTTTGTGACTTCAAAATATATTCTTTGTAAAAACAGGAACACTTGTTCTGGGAAAGAAAGGCTGTAAACAGAGTGGCTTGTAAACACAAATTTATCAGAAGGATGAACGGATACAGGAATTCATGAGGGTTAACACATATTTTATGGGAGCTTTAAATAACACTGGAGTATTTACACCCCTTACTGTTTTGGCCACTTGTTTCCAGGTCATCCTTCACTTTTAAGTCCATTTTATTGTCAAAGTAACTTTGTAAAGAGAGGCTTCTCAAATGTCTCCTGAATCTCCTCTCATGCAGATCTCAGGACATCTGCTGCCAGTTGTACAACATCTTCCCAAAACATTATTGTGGTATCCAGTTGGAAAGTCACCTTCCACCATGCCAACACACTGCCGCAAGGTTGTGGTTCAGGTTTGTTACCACGGAGATGAGCACGCAGAGCGACGGTTGCCGTGTGCCATCGATGCTTGTCTTGGCAGGGAAACGGCCAACTGTGAGGTCGACTGACAGCCAGACGTGAACACACACAAACACAAAGTCTTTCTCTGCTTGAGGCTGAGCAGGCAGGGCGGGTGGGTGGAATCTGTGTGTGTGTGTGAGTGTGTGGGTGTGTGTGTGTGTGTGTGTGTGTGTAAAAAGGAGAGAGAGACAGTGTAAAACAGGCGAGGGTGACAGTGACGTGACACTGGTGAAATAATTATGAGTCCAAAACAGGGCTGACAGGGAGCAGCCCATGCCCTTTAACTATCTGTCAACTGTCATTAACACAGAGCCCTGATACACAGCCTGAGGAGAGAGGAAGTGAAATAGGAAGAAAGAAGGAGAGAAAACAAACTACAGAGGGGATATAAAGCAGAGCCCAGTATTTAAAAAAATAAAAATTGTTTCATGAACACTGGGATCCTCGGCATGATCAGATTACTTTTATTCTAGTGGCTTGCCATGACTTGGATACTTCAAGAACAATTATTGAGAAGTTAAAGTGAGGATGCAGGGGATAGAGTATACAGATAAAATGTGATGTCTCTTTTTATTAAGCGGTTTAGAGTGAAAAGTCTGTGTCCTTTTGTTTGTTTAGTGTTCACTGATGTGTATTTGAAAATATTAAAAGAATACTTAATGTTAATAGTGGAACAATGGTTGAGGGGGGCACAGTTTGAGTGGTTGCTGTGGCTTCAGGCTGTGAGGAAATGGCCCCAGAAGTCACTCTTCCACCAATTCTAACCTCTGAACACCAATTACCACAGGTCATAGACAAGAGCAATGTATGTGTGAGTGTATCCGTATTAGCATATTTTCCATTTAGTCTCTTTAACATACATTGAGAGGGGAAAGTCAGGGGATTTTCATGGTGATGAATTTTGGGCATATCAAATGATTATGCAGGTTCTCAGCTGTCTATCTAGCAGTTTATGAGATATTTTAGTGTGTGCAGAAGCTGTGAGGTGACAGACTTGACACTGTCATGCTACAGCCATGATTTTGCAACAGCTTTCACTGCTAAAGGCAACAGCAGTCAGAACAAACTTACATGTTTTAAGTCTGGATATTTTATTTCAAAGGGATTAAAGAATTCACTCTGGATTTTTAGTTTACTTATTAAACATCCGACCATGAGAAAACGTTGCATTATAGGTAAGTTTACAAAGCATATTATGAGCCAGATTTTCCAAACAAAAAAAATCAACCGTGTTTTTAAGATTTATTCATCAGTAATTTATCTGAACCAGGTGTTTGAATTTACACGCTTGTTTCAAAACCTTGAAATGCATATGAAAGTGCTGGTTTGAGTGCATGTTGGCTTGCTGCTACGCTACGTTTGGCTATTAGCTCTGCAGTTACCTCAGGATGGTGTACTGATCCAGTACGTGACATGTGCATTACAGAGCTTACAAATAGCTTTCAACGTGTCCAGCTCTGCTTTTCTCTTTAAAGCAAAAAATCCAAAATGTGTCCACACTTTGGACTTAAAATGTGACGGTGGAGGTTTTATCTGCATTTTTTTGCAGATTGCCTGTCACTCTCCTTCTTCTGTTTAAGTGGTTTCCTAAACAGATATAATGTCATGTTACTACAGTCAAAGACAAACACTTTCTACTGGAGAAAAGCGGTAACTTCTTTTCCATCTGGCATTTAAACATATAAACATCAAAATTGGGGGGAAAAAAAACGAGTTTTAATAAAAAAAAAAAAAAATAAATAAAAAAAAATTAAATTGTAAAACAAAAATCAGATTTTAATGTGAAATGTTTTTTCTTTTCTCCCACCTCTAAAATGCACAGTATCTAACCTAAAGTGAAAAGCATTTTCAGTTTGAAAAATCCTGATGGGCAAGCTAAGAGACAAAAATAACCAGTAGACCACTTTGAGGAGAGCCTTTAAAAGAAGAAGAAAGAAATCATGCAAGTTAAAACAAATGTAATGGATTTTCTTTGTGTGTTTGAGTATCTCTACTACATCAGATAGCTATAGATTGGATCAACAAAACAAGTTGCCACACACCCAGACTGTGTTGCAACAGACCAGAGTCGGAGTTGTAGTAGATTGTATATAAAAGATAGATGGAGCCACCGTGACGTCACCTGTAGGTTTCTGAAAAACTAAATTGAAGCTCATTGGGCAGTTCCTGCTGTCACTCCTGGAAAATACAAAACTTTCAAAGAGGTAGAGCTGAGAGGGGGGCTGTGAGCGTGGGGGTGAATGATTGACAACTATGAAATTCCTACCTCCCTGTAGCTAAGAGTCATCCAAGCTAACTCGAAGCTAACAGGAGCTAACAAGCTAACGAGTTGGTGGGCTAAAGCTGAATCAGGGATATCAGGTACCTGTCAATCAAAAGGACAGGTTCAAAATTATTGCAAATTTCAAGATGTAAATACTTCTAAACAGAGGAATTCTTAAAAAAAAGAAAAGAAAAAAGAAAAAAAAGCAAAAAAGCTTTTAAAGCTGTTTTTCTTAAATAAAAATGTCTTTTTTTTTTTTTTTTTTTTTTTAATAAACACTATTATATTTTCTAAGCCCATTAGCATTATTAAGCATTTGTTTATTTTAATTTACTTTTATTTTGTTTTGGTATTGCAAGACTGGGAAACACTTTTGTCTCGAAGTTACATTGAGGAGATCATTATTACTTTGTCCACTTTGCGAAGACACCTGATTTAGAAGAACAACTTTTTTTTTGGGTAAAACTTATCTTGTTAATTCAGAAAAACAGAGCTTTTTTAAAATACGCTTCTGTATGTTACAGACTCTAATTTTCTTATAACTTATTTAATTATTCTTTCACCTTGATTTTTATTATTTTGCCAGATAAGGTGATTAAGGACCAGTTCTCATGTGATTTTTGGGTTTAACATCACATTTATTTAACAGCAGTAGAGCTATGCACAAGTAGAAGATTGTGTAGAGCAACACAGCCTGTGTTCCTCTTTCATCAGAAACTAAAGAAAACTAATGTAACTCTAGAGTACTACAAAGCAAACTAAGTACTAATACATTACATTGTTTTGATACAGAAAGTGAAAGAGGAAATTAAAAATGTCACAACACCAGAAAACCTAACTGATGATCAAGTGTTATCTTACAAGGTTAGGAACTGGGAGCATAGACCAACAATCTGGCTCATATCCTGTCAGTACATGCATTGTTTTTCTGTCACTCCTTTGTGTGTGATTGTGTGTGTTAAGTACAGGACTTTGACGTCAAGGAGTAGGGTTCACATCCTGAGAGACTTTGGCAACAACAGCATTTTAGTTGCAGTCTAATGGCAACAATGAAGGTAAATCCACCACATTTTGTTGTACAAGTCATTATTAAATTTGTTCTGTTTGAAATGAAGTGTGTTGCATCTCCTAATCATTATCAGTTACGGATGTATCACCATATATGTTGGGTTTTATGTGTTACACAAATTTACCAGCACTGCACTTTGAGGAAAGCAATTTGAGCTGAACATATTAATTATTCCAACTTTATATGAGTCTTTGACAATATTTTTGATTCTCTAGCTTTTCATAAAAGAATATCTATTTAAATTGTTAAGCGTCAGTGTAATCACTATTCCAGCTCCAGACTTGATAAAGGCTCTGGTCAAATGTGCTACGACATCTCATTCTTTTCTCCTGTAAATGTGTGAAAGTCTCTCTAGCTGTGGATTGATATGTGGATTAGCTGAAGGCCCAGGTGAAATATGTCCAAGAACACCCCGTTATCAAGAATCAGGGTGTAAAACACCTCAGTGTACATAACTCTTCTTAACGGGGAGTAAATCCCTCCTCAAAACAAGAAGACACAGAGTACATTTTGCAATTGTATATTTGGAAATAAATCTCCCATGATGCACCATGAAACACTCAAGGAGACGCCGGGAGACAGAGTTAAAGAGAGATGTGGAAAAGAGACGAGAGATGAGAAGGGGATTTATGGAGAGAGGGGATATCCCAGTACCTAAGATGAGCCAAATGGCCAACAATGGACTGATGCACTGAAAACACAAATAGAGAGCCATTTTTATGATGTGAATGGATGGGTTCCTTGAAAGACACTTGGCTGGATTTTATTTGGTCATGGCTTTGGCTCGAGCCACTACATATTTCTGTTTTATGAAGAGACTAAACGGCTAAGACAGCGGCTAACCGAGTGCAAACCTTTTCACCTTATTGGAAGGCGAAACTGAAGGGAAGAGGAGCAAAGCAGGTGGAAAGCAGATACAAAAAGAAAAAAACGAGGCAGCGAGTCTAAAACAGAACAATGGTTCAGTTTAAGCGATACATAAAAGCATGGTCTATGGTTTGTCTCTGTCTCCAATCCACACAGTATGTGCTTTCTCTATATCATGGTCACACACAACATGCAGGATAAAGAATCTTTAGATGAAAAATAACGGCCCCGTTTTTCTGTAGGATGTGAGATAAAAGCTTTATATTTGCTTGAGCCATGCCAGTCCTTGTTATCAGGTTTTTGACAAAAAAAGCTGCTTGAAAGGCCTGGACAGAGCCATGAGTCACAGCATTGTAAAACAAATTCCTGTGGCTGGTAAAATAGTCATCACTATAAAATTAATTGCACCCGTCGCCTGAATCTTTGACACTGAACATGTGACGGTTTCTTTGAGAGCAGAAACCCCAGTGAAAGCAGAGATGAGTCAATCTCATCCTCCGCCTTTCATACAGTATCTCTTTCAATCTTTCGCACACATTCTAATTGTTCCCTCTCATTTGCATCCTAATGATTTCACTCTTCCTTTTCAGCCCTTGTCCGATCCCTCTATTAAGACATCTGCCGCTTGTGCTCTCTCACATGTCTTTGTGCAGATGTCTGCAGACTTTTCTGTCTGTTGTAGGCTTTGTATTGAGGTTATTATGTGGTGGCTCGGGGTAGGATTTCAACTGTTTACGTTTGATTTCTTACAGGAACACACTGTGGGGCACTTAAAGAAAAACATGAAACGAAACAGAAATATTCCAAGAGATTAAGAAAATAATGATGAAGCACAAATACAACAACTGTAAATTCAGTACAAGACAAATGAGATAATCAGTCATGAAAAAAATGAAAAAGAAAAGCTCATGAACGTGGCAATATGAGCACAGCTTTGTTCTGACATAACTAAAGCTTTATATAATAGGACTTGTAGGATCATACCCTAGGAGGATATTATTAGCCTTTGCTGTAAACAAGGTGATCTTTTAATAAACTCAAAGTCAAGAGATAATGCAGAGTTTGGATAGCAATGCTGAGAGTAATCACAATTCTATAACCTAATGTTTACTTAAAGGATCTACAAGACTAAACATTCATTGTACAGTAAATAACTGGCTTGTCATGCAAAAGCTTGTACAAAATTTCCGTTAGGAACAAAGCATTTACTAGAAAGCAGATTTTCCAAATGAATAACATTTGACATTGACAATCAGCCTAAAAAAGACAAAAAAGAATCATGCTATTATTTTTAAAGCTGTACTGTTTGTAATTTATAAAGTGGAATTATTAATAACTTTGTAACGACAACATTGAGCTCTGCAAGGCCAGACAATGGAAATGATGAACAAGAACAATATAATTCGCACACTGCTCTGACTGAAAAACTTACAAATCCACTTACAATTCCTCCTAAACATGTAAGCCAGATTTTTTTTTTTAATTTAACCTTCATTTAATCCAGGTAAATTCAGTTGAGAACAGTGATGACCTGGCAAGATCTTCTCTCTTAAAAATTCAACAACTTTGCCTAAGTTTTTGGCAAAAAAAAATATATATATACATTGAGAAAGTTCCTGTAGAAAAATGTCATCAATGGTTCAAAGCATTCTTACTGGGTGTTGTGAAGACGGTCCAACTAATATGGATTTTTTTTCTTTCTTTCTTTACATTTGGCAAAAAATTTATATATATATATATATATATATATATATATATATATATATATATATATATATATATATATATATATATATACATAATGAATCAAATAACATGCTACTTGCCTCCTTGACACAACAACAAAGATAGGATTTACAGGCAGAAGATTTTCATTTTAACATTTTGTGCATGCACTAAAAAAATGCCCTCCCCTCACATTGTTCATTGTTCTTAAAATGCAACATACTAGCTTTTATGCTGTCAGCAAGTATTATTTTAAGTTGGAAAAACTACCGCAGTGCTGTGGCTAACACACAGTGTAAGAGTGTATTTTGCTAACAGATAAGACTGTGTATAATAAAAAGGTAAGGAATGCTCCACTGGTACAAACTAGAATCATACAATCTTTGGTACCTCATGATTCGATTTGATTTTGTTTCAGGGTGCAATGATTTACTAACTAGACACTCAGGATTTTCATCCATCTTTTTTCCACATTAACCCTTTATAGGGCACTAAATGAAATACCTTAAAGTGAGAAATTTTAACTTGAAATTGTCCTTCTGGGATGTACCAAGACCTCTATTTTGTTGTTACATTAATTAAAAAAACAAAACAAAACAAAACAAAAAAAAAAAAACATGCTGAATATGAAAGAAAACAAAGGGATCAAAAATAGTCACTTGAGGATTATGTTTTTTTTTGTTTGTTTTTTTCCCACTCCGTGGCTACTTTACACTCCATATCCGTATCCATTAATTCAAGTAACAGATTTATCTCCTCCATCTTACACATGTGGTACCATAAATAAATTCAACACATATCATACATTATTTTCATATTGTCTTGAAATGTTTAAAGGTTTCCCTGGAAGGGAGCTGCTGTCACAAGTTTGTATTATTACTGTAAAACTTTTTTAGGCTTTGAACAACTTACATATGTAGTATGTCTTGTCCAGGCCTTGTCTGTTCTCATGTTCATGACAGATAAAATACTTCCAAGCGTTGGCCCTCAAATCCTACCAGTAAATCTCATGCTGTGTAACAGGAGCTGCACTTTACAGGTGCATTTCTGTCATTTATTTATTATGAAAAATAATTGTTTTTGAATATTCACTAATTGGAACTTGCTACCTCGACATAAATCGATAACACACTAAAGCTCCGCCCACTCCCGTAATGTTGCCTGGCTAAAGATTACTCCTGTACATTCCTGTGAAGACAGCAGTGACAGAGCTCTATGTATTGAACAAATGGACATCATTCTGAACAACTCCAACATTTTACAGTATTTACTGCTTTATGAGAATTCAAGAATACACCAGAATTTAATCAGCAAAACTTAATTGCTCAGCTATTAAATCTGTTGTGAACTGTCCAGTACTTTGTTGCTGACAACCTATTAATTGCTCTATATAAGCATATTGTTCACTCTTAAGATGCACAGGTTTTGTTTTTTTTTTTTTTAATAAACATTGTTAGTAATGAAGCTGTCCAGCTGTCATTCACAATCTTTCTCCAAAAGTGTTTTATATGATGAGATGAAAACATCTTCTCAGGAAATCAAACCAAAGATAATACTGTGTGTTTGAATTTGGTGTCTATCTGAGATCAACAGTTGCATTATTTTTGCATCAGCAGGAGCTGTCAGATTGCCACTTGTCACAACATCATCACATGCATGCAATGCAGAGACTGCAAGACATTAAATGGCATAACTAAAACTGGAGATTGTATATATGTGGGTATTTCAAATGCTGCTTCCATTACAAATTCAAGCCAGTTCTTTCATCAGTCAACACTGTTGTCATTATAAAGTATGTTTTCTCATCTGGTTTGCACAATTGGAATAAAACAGAATACAACCCCTGTCAATTTAAAAGCCAAAATAAAAACAGGCCAGTATATATTCAGCTGATGACCTCTGCTGTAGCTCCCTCCCACACATTTTAAACTAAAAGTAAGAAAACTGAATTTAAAGTCATGCATTTTAATCTGGCAAAACGATACTATGCCATACTGCTGACTTTTCTGACTGAACATTTAGGAACAAAAAAGAATCAACATACAGCAATACACAGATGTCTAAATTTAATGTGCAAACATTACTAAAGCATTAGACGGGTTCCAAGAAATCACCTATCACACCAGTTCACTGAGATGGATTCACTGCCGACTCCAAGTGTCCAGCAACGACTGAAAAGGTCACTCATGTCTTTGTTGCACCCTGCCGACGTCCCGTCCACCTTAGCCTCTAATCTGAATAGTGTGCTTGTGTGCTGTGTGTAATCTGAATAGTAATAAGCTTGGTTGATAGATTGATGTATAACAGCAAGAAGCATGCAGAACAGCCGGCTATGTTAGTGTCACCCCCACTTACTTTTCAGGTGTGTATGTTTCATTTGGCTTCGTCACTTGCTCTTCTTAAAGCATGCCATGTTGTAGTTTAAATTTCTGATTTAGTTGATTTTGTAGCCTGTTCGAGATGAGAGAAAATCAAGCTTTTCTCCTCCTCTATAGCTTAATATTTGCAGGAGCAGTTGTGAACCTCAATGGTGGAAATGAAAATCGAAACTTAATGAGATACGCCGATGGAAAGCTGTGGCTAGGAAAATGTCTTCCCATAAACTATGTTATGGGTCATTTGTTTATGTGGACGATAACTCTCCATGTGAGCAACTGCAAGTAAAATAAAATGATAAACTATCATCCATTCAGCTGACAGACGTGAAAAACAAAGTATTCAATTCAATTTAGTTGCATTTGTATGGCGCCACTTCACAACGATGTCATCTCAGTGTACTTTACAGACACATCACTCTGAGCCAATTTATAATAAATAGCTTAGTTAAGGAAAACCTATAGATTGCATCAAATCTAGACTTCAATCCAATCCCCCATCCTGAGCATGAATGAGGCGACAGTGGAAAAGGAAAATAAAATGCAGTTTAGTTCCAAGTATTAAGTGTTTTTTGTTGTTTTTTTTCACTCTGAACAAGTGGTTTTGATTTCCAACCCTAACCCATATCATGTTACTGCCTAAACCCCACTAAGAGCACTTAAAGTGCAGACTTCTGCCATGCTGTTGTTTTGTTTTGTTTTGATTGTTTGCATTTTTCATTTATAAGCTCTAATGTAAAAAACTGTCCTTATTTCCCCATAATTATGAATCCTCAGAAAAAAAGTCCTGGTAATGCAGGTCTAGATCACCATGAACTGTAACCACTTATTCCTTATTCTATTTATGGGATTTCCTAAAAATTTAATTCAAATCAATTCATAACTTTTCCCATTATGCTGGTAAGACAGACTGACAAACCAACACTACAAGACCTCTGCCTTGAAAGAAGTGATGTATTTGGAGAGAAAGGACTTTCTGAAGCCACAACAAAATTCCATGGATGCCAAATATTCCACTCTGAGCCTCAGGATAGAGAAACAAGCATGAAAGACCCACTGAGAGGAATTGGTAGCTTGTTAAAGACCCGTGTTTGCTCAGCAAGGAAGTATGTGAATATCAAATTAATAACTGTTGAATTAAGGGTATGAATAATTGAGCTCTTTAGTTGTTCTGACTGAAATTTCTTTTGATTGACATGATCAGGATTCATGTTTTAGGGGAACTGTGTTATTTCTCAGTATACATACAAATATGGTACTGCAAACGTTTTAAGAGTCTCTGACAGAACAATCTGGAGATCACTGGAGTATGGAGTAGCGTCTTCCTCCAAGCTCTATGGTAGAAATGTTGGCATTCACTAACACAATAAATCAGCAATGTATTACTATTTTCTGTTTGTGTGTTTATTTGTTCTATTTTATAAGAGATGGATTGTGGGAAAACAAGAAATGAAGAAACAAATCTACAACTGAAAAATTCACTTAAAAAAAAAAAAAAAAAAGTATAAAGGAAAACGAAGCTCTAAATACAACAGAAACAAACTTTGATCCTAAACTGAACACTATCCAACAAAAAAGAGAAAAGAAAAATGTTTTGCCTGAGTTCAATAATCCCAGAAGGCCAGCTGGCATTAAAGTAACCAGTTTACCATCTTTGTTTTCCTCACTTTCCCTCTCACTGGCTTTGTGTGCACCTTTTTTTCTCAATTACCAGGTCTATGAGCGAGAGTAGCGAGGCCTGGCCTGTCCTTTAACAATTACCAGCCACTGTGAATATTAAAATATTATTAAAATGTCTCTCTCCATCTGTGGTTCTGTCCTGATTGCTATCTTAACCTCTGGCTGTGGCGAGGGGGGTGCACCGGAGTCTGATCTGCTCAGAAACGCCAACAAAACTAAATGGCGCCACACTTTAATTCTCCTGCTTGTGATTTCAGAATAATAAGAATAGATAATGTATGCATGGCAGATATTACTGTCTGGCTTGTAATATGTAGCTACACGAGTCTACATACATGCACATACAACAGTGTACACACACGCACACATTTGTGAAACTGAATCATCATACACACCCCAACTCCTCCAACCCCCTTCTATTTCTCTCTCTCACACACACATACATACACACACACAGTCACACACGCATGCAGGGTTCTAATCTCCTCTGATAGAAATACGGATGTGTCAAAGCCATGAGGATAACTCTTAAATCAAACTGGAGAAAGAGAAAAGGGAAGGATGGATAGACTAAAGGAAGGAAAGACGGAGGAAAAGAATGAGGGATTTACAGTGAAGAAATACACAAAGACAGATATGAGAAAACAAAGCAAGTTAACACTGGGAACTTGCTCAAAACATTAAAAAAAAGTAATAGAAAACAGGCTCTGTCTTGATATGAAATATTTTTTGTCCTCACAGCTCACAATTTTAAGCTCAAACTGATATCAAAGCAAACAGATGTCCACACTGGCAACTACATAAGCACACACTCATATTCCTCATCGCAACCCAGCTCTTCGCTGATGGCAGGAGGAATCTCAGCAGGTGATAAGGATGTAGCAACTAGTTCGCAAAGGCACTCCTTAACTGGACATGTAAACAGCATGAACCTGATCAAAGCCAAGCTGCTGTACAGGTCCACATGAAGGTGTGTACACACACACACACACACACACACACACACACACACACACACACACACACACACAGTAATTTACTTAACCATTAAAATAAAACAAAAACATATCATAAAGAGGGGGAAAAAAAGACTAATTTGAGGCTGTGATAATAAATCACAAAGATATTACAAGAGCAGGGATTGAGAAAGAGGAGAGGCGAGAGACTTTTTAATTATGACTTAAAGATCAAACTCTGAGTAGGTCTCAGGGGAACCTGTATAATGACTTCATATCCCTCTTTGTCTGGCGGAGCTGAGGGATGTTGATTTATTTCATTATTATCATTATTTGTGCTATTAAAAAACTCAAGAGACAAAGACGATGCAGGGCAGACATGATCATCCACATAAAACTGCTGGTATGTCACATCCTGCAACACAAGAGAAGAATGCAACGAGAAAAATGCAATGAGAAGAATGTTTAAAGATTTACAATCCGGACTTACACAAATACTACTACTATTGCAAAAATTCATTAAGCTTTTAAATGTGGGATTTGAGATGTTTCTTATAAAATGCAACTTTATAATGATAACTGAATAAAAAGAGATGAAGACGAAGAAAATAGGAGTTAAAGCTTAAATTTAAAAAAGCAAGGGACGTCTTCAATATCTTTGTAATGAATTCAGCTGGTAATTTTAATAAACACGTTAGTAAAGTTACATTTAAAAGAAGCAGTGGCAACAAAATTTTCAAATATCAGATAACCAAAAAACTGGTGGATTATCAGTCCAACTCTAATTCAGATCATTTAATTTCATGTCTTTATGGTTCTGATATCGTTCAAACTGTTGTCCTGCAACCGTTTACCTATGCTTTTACTCATTTGCTGTTAAAATGTTCACTTTCCTGGATTTTGTCTCATAACATTAGTATTTTTGACAGGCAATTTAACAGACCGCCTGAGGCCAAGTTGTTATTGGTCACGCTGGCTGATTAATCTTGATTATAATCAGTAAACCAACATCACCAAATTATGAAAATATTATGCTTCATATAAACTACATTTAGTTGTATTTAATGGTAGCAGAACTCTCAGATGCTGTGGGGTGATATATTAAATATATGTACAATCATTGATCTAATAGCATGGTAATTTGTTGTAAAATGATTTAAGTTTGCAATACTTTGCTGTGTTAGTCACCACACAGTCAGAAAGGCCGTCATTTAGCAATGGCCACCTCTGACTAACGTTTCAACAGATCTTATTGTCAAATTTATCTGTATATTATACATACTACTTTAAATAGCAGACAAACAATGGAGATATGTAAATCATTTGAAAATCCCACAGAGGTCCAAGCAGCATTTCATGTCAAACTTATGTCTGGCTGAAAATAGTTTCTTCATCAATAACTTTTTCTCTGAGTTCGGTTACCAAGAATGCAGATGTTATTTAAGGTCTTTAGATAACATCTACATGTGAAGTGTTTATTTTCTAACCGCATGCTTGTGCACCTCAAAATGTTAATAGTAGCACTACTTTTCCATCCATTCATCTTGGTGGTGACTGAGCTAAATGAGGATGTGCAATTAATGTCTTCTAACAGATGCCGAAAACTGGACTTGTTTATTCTCTGAGACGGTGATGACATGTTGGAAAACTGGCACTATATGGATAAACTAAATTGAATCGATTGAACACATGGGAAAAATGGACTGTTTAGGCATCAGAAATAAAAAAAACAAGTGATTTTTTTAAGTCTTAGAAATGTTTGTGTGATGGCAAACAGAATATTTTCAAACTTTTAATGACATATACTGAGCTATAGACCACAAAAGAGATGGACACTTTCTACACAGAGACTACAGATGTTCCCTCTTTTTCTTTCTTCACCTTTAATTCTCTTCAACTCAACTCTTCAGTTCTCGCTCATTCCTTTCCCACTGCTCCTTTTGTTCTGTGCGCTCCTATTTATCACAGTGTGAAGGTTGAAAGAGATATTATTATGGGGTGTCGGACTGGAGAGAGGAGACAGGGGTAGCCACACGGATCGCGTGGGGAGAACGCAGGGCTAATGACGGGAGGACAGGCTTGGTCAGTGGCCTGTGGTACCCGCTGGATGTGATAGATGGAGAGCAGAGAGAAAACAGGAGGGGAAGCGATGGAGGAGGAGGGCAGGGAGTCCTTCCACTGCCTGCACATGTATTTTATTTTATTGTTTCTCTGAAGTGACATGGCAGCATTTACTCATGTAATATGCTAAAACAATAGATGGGGAGAAATAACTGTCGATGGCTGCCTGCAGAGTTTGTACCGTTGACAGACGGACGTGTGTGAGATTGGAGGGTTTTAGTTGCACTTAAAAAAAAAAGAAAAAATTTGGGGGACAGTTGTGTAAATGCAGAATGTTCATGACTTCAAACTTTTTCTATGTCTACAATGAACAGTGCCAGAAGGGAATATTTAACAGTTTACCCAAACTTTTATTTACAGTGTGCTAAAAAATAAAATAAAACTTTGAGTTCAGCTGTAAAGTATTTCCAACTAAAATCTATTAGAAGAAATCATTACCATCATGATCATTATCATTCATTCTATTCTTAGTGGCAGTAGTATTAGTAAATGTAGTAGTAAATGGCATGTGAAATATGGGTCCATTTATATTTAACGAGGGGGAACAATTCTTAGTGAGAACAAAGACTTTTTTCAGACTTTGATAGTTTTAACAAGGTGTACTGTGATGGTGCAAATGGGAGGAATAATTTAGCCTTTTTAGGACATGCAACATTTAGATCAGAACTGAAGTTTCCATGTCTGCTTATGCATGACACTTGCTTGAAATAGCTGAGGTCTGTGGGATCCGTCATCTGCATGAGTCCCATTACAAAAAGGACTAATAGAACCAATCAAAGATTTGGACACACTTTCCTATTACATTTAATAGGAAAGTGTGTCCAAACTTTAGAGAGGTAGTGTACATTATCTGAGGCAGGTTTTCTGTCAGTGGAACTAACAGAATTGCGCAAAACTGATAAAATATTTCAGCATTCTTGGTTCTAATCTTAAAACAGCAGGGGATTAACACATTTAGGTCTTTCATCAGAGCAGTTACTCCCCACACATCACATTTAGTTTTATGGAATTTTATTAAACTCAGCTATGTGATGAGAAGTGGTCAAATGTCTGACTGGAATTCTGCCAGAAGTTAATCGATGGTGTCTGATGATGGCGAAAATTACAAGTGGACGTTCAACTAAACATTTGACACATTTTTCAGCTTCACCCAAAGAAGAAGAAGAAAAAAAAAAACATTCAAAATAAATCATACAAAGCCCAGTTTGGCCAATCTCGTCCATGAAGAAAGTTATTTCATGACTCAAGTTGGTTTGGTTTCTTTTGTTTACTAATTTTTAAAATGTTATTACATGTAATGTTTTGTAGATGACATTGTTTACAAAATAATTTCTACTCTATCTATCCAAACACAAATGAATAAAATCTGTGTTTTCTCCATCAGCTTTTTTATGGATTTGTTGGTACAATTATATGCTTTCGGCAAATTTACATAATGCTTTGAAAAATTAAATTAGGCCACTTCTTTTTTCACTGCTGCTTATGTTATTGGCACTAAAAAAGCAAGAAAAAGGAAATTAACTACATAATTACCCATGATGAGTAACAATCATAAATATTTGATCAGAATAATATTCTCAGCTTTCTCTCAGAAATAACAGTAGACTGTTTAATTGTTTTAGAAAAAACAGCATTTATATTTATTTGTGTTGTGAAAAAATTAAACAAGACAAAATTCATTAACTTTGCCATTCATTTCATTTCACCTTCTATACTTTGTAAATAAAACACATATTACCTATTCCTCTACTGACACACACAAATGCCTTGCCGAGAAACAATTCAACAAAGACAGCAGATGAATATAAAGGCTAGATATCAGACTATTCATCACTAGATGATTACTGGCTGACAGCAGTAATTGAAAAACACTTATTGGAGTGGTTGGGGAGGAGGGCTATCAGACAAAATAACCTTCTGAGGGTAAGAGTGGTTTAAAGGCGATGATAAATGAACAAATTTTAAAATGCAAGCTTCAGGTTTTTCTTTTCTTAGCTTCGTTTTGTTTCCGTCTTAGAAATTCCAGTTAAAAATACCTGGAATTTTTTAAATTTCACATCTAAAAAAATGAATAACTTCAGGCTGGATGGATGGATGCGAGGACGGATGGATGGGTGGATGGATGGATGGATGGATGGATGGATGGACAGATAGATGGATGAATGGATAGATAGGCAGATGGACGGACAGACAGATGGATGATTGTATGGATGGATGAATGGATGGACGGATGGATAGATGGATGGACAGATGGAATAATGGAAGAATGAAGTGTATTAAAAAGAGAATAGGTAAATAAATAAAAACCATGTATCTGGCTTAAAAGAAACAGACTTCCACATAACCGTCCCAATATGCTTTCAAAATTTGTAGCGTTTTCAGAGTTCATGGGTAATGCCTCAGAAGGTGAGGTGGTTGGGGACCATGAACTGTTTTATGCTGATGAGTGCAAAGACTCAGTGAAGACATTTACTGAGTGTTTTGCAATCATAACCATTGCTTTATTTGGACTTTTTGTAGTGGATATGTGATGGGTTTACTTTGTGAAACCAAAGATAGAGAGATGAACTAGTGCGTGAGATGAATGGCTCAACAATGTATGTTGAACTTAAAGTCAGACTTTTTTTTTTTTTTTTTAACCAAATTCAAAATATGAAAACTTATTTTATTCTAGGAATAAAGAATTGTTTGAAATTTATTTTACTTTTTTTCTCTATTTTTCTTTTTATCTGTCATCTTCCCCTCATAATATTTTATGCCCTCCTCTCTTTACTGTGTGCGTCATGCTCAGTTGCTGTGCCATCAGATCTATCAGGATGCTGTTACTTAAGAAGCAATTAATCTCTTTGAGCCAGCTCGCACCGATATTCAACCCGGTCAATGTTTAACACTGCTTTTTAACCAACTAAGACATCATCATTACTTTGAGGGATAGGGTCTCTCTGAGTGGAGTTGTCCTCCTATTTCATACTGCCCTCATCCCTTTGTCCTCTCCTCAACTCTCTCTTCTGTCCCCCACTCTGTCATTTCTCTCTCTAGAGATGGTTCGATCACTTTATGTCTTGTCCTTTGCAGTGTCTTGTTCTGTGTAATGATGGTCTTGTACCATTATGTTCCGACGATGTCCTGCCCTGTCCATTTCTGTCTTCTTTCATGTAATGTGTGCCCTTCATCACTAGGCAGCCATTGTGTTGTCGTCCAATATCTTAACATCTATGCACTTATTAGAGAAGCACTTATCGAAAAGTCATTCTCACGCTCATCCAGCCTTAGAGAAATCTTTACACCAAGAATTTCGAGCAGATACTCGACAGGATTAAAAAAAACAACAAAAAACACACAAACTCTTTCCAAGCCATGAACACATTTGCCAGGTGCTCCTTTTCCTTGATGAAAAAATTTGACACCAATTTAAACTGATTAAAACCAGTTTTAATGCCAGAAACCGCCTTAAATTATGTTGTCAATTCATTCACAGCTGAACCAACATAACGATGAGCATCCTAAGGTCCAGTGTGTAGGATGTGGTGATATTTACTGGCATACATGCAGACTGCAACAAATTAAATTTAAATCATTACAACTTCACATTCTACATCTGTAGACCAATATACAGTTCCTGCAAAAACTTAAAAAGCTTTTTCTACAGTCAGCAGATTGATCTCTTCTGGTGCACTGAAACAAAATGGCAGCATGATCTGGTGGGTGAGAGCTGTCCAGCATGCCATAACTTCAGATATATTTCTTATTTAATAAAAAATCTAGCAATTTGTATATCAAAGTGCCAAGTACCAATCATGAACTTGGGTAGATTTTTGTACTTTAGCACCCCCGAATAAAGGCAGTTTTAGCATAATCTCACAATCTGTTTCTTCTCTAAGCTCTCTCCATCCACTCAGTCACTTTGATGTTACCTTTTGTCTTATCTTTTTTCTCACTTCTTCTCATAATGTCTTTCTGGTTTTCTTTATAACGGTGTGTTCAGACCAAACGTGTTTTGAGCCTCCATGTAAAGTCTATGTGGAGGCGTGTCAAGAAGGCAGCGAGCTTTCTCGCGTTGCGTTTTGAGTGTCGGCGTTACGCGCGCCACGCGCCGAAAATTTAAAACGTTTTTTTTGACACACAGAACCCGTGATCCTTAATCCTTAATGATCCTTAATCAAACAAGAGCTGCAGGCGGCTTGCTAAAACTTTGCTGTGGTAACGGCCGTAACTGACCCTGTAGAGTTGCCAGTTTTGGCTGATTTCAGCTGCACCGATCTCCACCAAAGAGCTGCTCCGTCAGTAACTCCGTTTACATATTGAAAAAGAAACACCCACATTCTGGAGGCTTTATTGTATTTTCATCATATACTGTTGCATAAGAATGCCATTACTCCGTGCAATATTTAGAATAACGATTCCTTGCTAAAAAGCTGAATGCGCCGGCTCTATGCTGAGTGCGGCTCTTGTTGCATTAACAGTAAGTATCACTGCCCTACGATGACGTTCTATAGCTTTATTTATTATATGAAGCCATGCCACTCTCTCCACTGCACTGCCATCATTCAAACTGACCGGAAGGAAAGCTCCGCCTTTCCTCCTCTCTTTTCCGCCGCGATTGCTGCTCACTCCAGACAAGCGCCAAACGCAGCAGGAGTGTCAGGAACGTCAGGGGCGTTTTGTCCTTGTCCAAACATGGACAAAACATTTTTAGAATAGCTTGGTAATGACAGCCTAATTGTGTCTGAATGGCCACACTCTTTCCTAAGTAGGCACTACATAGTGCTTACAGATCTGTTTCTGAAACTATGCAGACAGCGCATCCGTTGAATGTGCGTTAAAGAAAAATGGCGTTAGAAGTTTGAATTAATGCATTAATAATGCATTAATTTATATCATATATATGTATATATATATATATATATATATATATATATATATACATATATTCAACTAAATAATACTTGCACTTGATTATTTTAGTCTTTGTTATTGATTAACTTGTTTTTTTTATTTCTCAAAGATGCTCTACTTTTGTTTGTCCTTCATGTTTTTTTTTTTCCGTTTTTTTTAATTTTTTTTTATTTCCTGTTTTGCAAACAAGTCCTTTCCTTCCACTCCACATAGTCTCATAGGCTGCCAAAGCCAGCATCTCTGACTGACTCTCTCTCTTTCTGATATATGCATGTCATGGATCTTCTCGTCTCAGGCCCCACTTTGTCTCAGGAAAGCTGACAGACCACAGATGGCTGTCTTTGATCTGCCATAACAAGCATCTACATGTCAAATTACAAGGGAAGAGACAGGAGGAGAAAGAGACACTGAAACACAAAACAAAAAGATAAAAAAAAAAGATGAACTATGTGGCTTGGAACCGTATGTCCCTGTGATCACAGCAAATGAGCCCCTTGTCTTTTGATCACTTTATCAACAGCAACATCACTGCTACCTTTGCAGATGAATGAAGAAAAAGGTAGATTTTTTTTTTTTTAAAAGGAACCATTGATGAAATGTGCGGCAATAGATTTCAGTAGTTGTGTTGTAATTATACATCAATAAAAACAAGAAGTCAGAGGAAAAGAAAAGTGACACTCCAGTTATTCAAACATATAGACACACATACACACACATATTTATTTTTATTCATATATTATATATATATATATATATATATATATATATATATATATATATATATATATACATATATATACATATATATATATATATATATATATATATATATATATATATGTATATATATATATATCTGACTTAAGCTGTGTTATTCTAATTATTTATTTACTTATTTAGCTGGCTAGCTAGTTAGTGAGTTACCTGTTCTTTAGGTACAGCAAAATAACATAACAAAACTACTAAATACATAACCTGTATTTACAGTTGGACTGTCAAAAGCTAACTATAATTTCATTTTGAAATTTCATGAAAAACTAAACTGAGAAAATAAACACGTCAGAAGAACATAATAAGAACATAAATGCATAGTTCACTGCTCTGTCGGCCTTACAGGATCCCAACCTGTTTAGTATTAATATATATATATATATATATATATATATATATATATATATATATATATATATATATATATATATATATTTTTTTTTTTTAGAGGGGGATATAATTAATTTGACTTTTAAAGGCCTGTGTGTTGTTCTGCAGAAAGAATCACACATATTAACATAGAATTTATGCAACATCATCCAGTTAACCCTGCATTCATCCTACAGCCTCTCCATGTGTAAATATAGAGCAACAGACCTGTATACAGCTACAACCACTGTCATAATGTTAAGAAGTCGCTGTGTGGAAAACATGGTCTCTCGCTCTCTCTCTCTCTCTTTCTGTCAAGATGTTGGCAGCTCGTGGGAGGTGCTAATGGAAAAGCTCCAACTCCTGTTCCCCTTGTTTCACCACACTAATGTGAAAGGCAGCATCCATGTTACAGCTGTGTGTTGCCATGACCAGGCCACCCTGTCATAGTCCACTGGTCACCCAGCTAATGGGCCGACCACAGAGGAGAAAGGCTGGTTGTAACAGATGGAGGGGAGGGAAAAACTGCTATCAAGTGTTATGGACAGAAAAGAAAAAGGCTCCTCAGAATATGTGATTTTTCTTTTTACAAAAGAAGGTGTGGTTTCCTTTTTAAGGGAAATCACACCTTTAAAGTATTTTCCTATTGTTGTAGGACATTTAATTTTATCTTCAAATGTTATATCATATTGTCTTTGACATTTTTCTCAAATGACTTTAAATGGTTATGCTTGTTGATTAATAAAAGTGCTTGTATTTAAAGGAAGTACAATAAAAATAAGTATTTTATCTAATCATATCATCTTCCTAACTGTGTTTGTGTACCGACAAGAAGTACATAATCTCATGGCTGTGGAATAGCACAATTTATCTGCTAATTTGTAATAATAATGTTTCTCAACATTTTCATAAAATACACAAAACTATGTTAAGCAAGAGAAGAACTAATGGAGAATTATGCATCTCTTTATTACCCCATTTAGACTTTATACAACTAAAATAGGTCTCTCCCAATCAGTGGAAAGTTTAGGTATAATCATTCCTAATTTTTAATGTTTTTTTTCATATATATAAAGTAAACAGTGCTTCAGAGCTCTGTGCTGAAGTTAAAAGAAATATCATACAAGGATGATCTAAATAGTGTTTTTTATTTTATATCTCGTTTTAGTCTAATAAGTAAATTAGATTAAGTTTTCCACAAAACTCTTCTGTGTTATTAATAAGTTACTGTAAGCACCACTAAAAGTCTTAGAAGTAATAAACATGCTTCAATTGATGTCTCATTTGACATTTGATCAAAATGTCGTTTCACAATGATGCAACAATAAGAATATTAAATTGCACCATGTATTAAATATAAAGGTGTTTTCATATTTTTGACAAGCTTTGTTAGCTTAACTTGATATTTTTCTATCTTAGCATCGGTGTGAATAAAAATGTACTTTAAGCAGATGGTTTCCTTAGTTTTAAAAACTATATTAAATGAGCTATTATAAAAGCATTAAAAAAAAAATTAGTTTTTTTTTAATACAATTTCCATACAATTGATACAACATAAAATATGCATTTTATACAACTGAAAATAATCAAGTAGAAACTTACAAATAGTCATACTTTTAGATAGAAAACTAGCTTCATGACCTCAAGGCAAAACCTATTATAATAATATGTGTTCTTTGTGGAAACTAAAACTTAAAGAGCTGACTGTTTCATAAATCACAGATCTACAAATTCAAAGGCCAAAGATTTACTACATCTATGATCTTTCATACATATTCATACTTATCCTTGAAGATTCTGTGTGTACTTTCATTTATCACAATATAAAGTCTTCTATGTTATTACTTTAAGAAAAAATACATTCAGTGCACCAAACAAATGGCAATGGTTTTTCCTTTGCTGGTACATTTGTGTCGTGTGTGCAAGTGTGTGTGCGACTGGTAGAGACGGAGAGACTGTATCTTATTGTGTGTACTGTGCAAGATGGTGCCAGAATCTGACAGCATTTCTTGTTGTTTTTGCATATCTCGTAGTAAACATGAACCCAGTGAAGTTTCTATCTGTCATCACAAACACTCATATAGACACACAACGCACCTCCAATCTCATTGCCAAAGCCGACAAGTCTGTCCAATGTTATTTCTCAACTTCTGAACTGGACTACAGCTTCAGACAACCCTTCATACAGTTTCCTCTTCCTCTTCTACCTGCAGCCATAGCGCTCTTCATAGGTGTCTGCATTTACACATTATCATATGTCTCTTTGCACTGATCATGATATACTGTAGAGACAGTGGTCTCACCCAGCAATACTCTACTGCACTCACTGTGCTGGACTTAGCGCTGTTGAACAAACAAGTCTTAGTTTGTCAGGTAGTCTGAAGGTGATCAAGGAGAGGAGAACAACAATGAATCCATTGTGCTGAAAATGCACACAAGAGACAAGAGGTGTGGGCAAATACACAGTTTTATATATGCAAATATGCATATATATACATATATATATATATATATATATATATATATATATATATATATATATATATATATACATATTTATATATATACATATGTTTATATGTGTATAAATGCGAGCTTCGCCTTCTGCTTACAGCTCCTTCTTCACCACGACAGACCGATGCAGAGTCCGCATTACTGCAGACGCAGCACCGATCCGTCTGTCGATCTCCCGCTCCATCCTTCCCTCACTCGTGAACAAGATCCCGAGATATTTAAACTCTTCCACTTGAGGCAGGAACTGACTCCCGACCC
The DNA here is from genome assembly GCF_933228915.1 of Telmatherina bonti. NCBI lineage: Eukaryota > Metazoa > Chordata > Actinopteri > Atheriniformes > Telmatherinidae > Telmatherina > Telmatherina bonti. The sequence continues at coordinate 29,075,246 of NC_136625.1, read as the reverse complement.
GGAGAGGGCAAACCACCCTATTCCGGCTGAGGACCATGGTCTCAGATTTGGAGGTGCTGATTCCCATCCCGGCTGCTTCACACTCGGCTGCGAATCGCTCAAGTGAGAGCTGGAGATCACGACCAGATGAAGCCAACAGGACCACGTCATCTGCAAAAAGCAGGGACTCAATCCTGAGGCCACCAAGCCGGATCCCCTCAACACCTCGGCTGCGCCTCGAAATTCTGTCCAGATAAGTTATGAACAGAATTGGTGATAAAGGGCAGCCTTGGCGGAGTCCAACCCTCACCGGAAACGAATCCGGCTTACTATCGGCAATGCGGACCAAGCTCTGACACCTGTCGTACAGGGACCGGACAGCTCGGACAAGGGGGTCCGGTACCCCATAATCCTGGAGTACCCCCCACAGGACCCCCCGGGGGACACGGTCGAATGCCTTCTCCTGGTCCACAAAGCACATGTAGACTGGTTGGGCAAACTCCCATGCCCCCTCCAGGACCCCAAAGGGGGTATAGAGCTGTTCCACTGTTCCGCGGCCAGGACAAAAACCGCAGTGCTCCTCCTCAATCCGAGATTCGACTATCAGGCAGACCCTCCTCTCCAGGACCCCTGAATAGACCTTACCAGGGAGGCTAAGGAGAGTAATTCCCCTGTAATTGGAACACACCCTCCGGTCCCCCTTCTTAAAAAGGGGGACCACCACCCCAGTCTGCCAATCCAGCGGCACTACCCCGATGTCCACGCGATGCTGCAGAGGCGTGTCAGCCAGGACAACCCCACAGCATCCAGAGCCTTAAGGAACTCTGGGCAGATCTCGTCCACCCCCGGGGCCTTGCTGCCAAGGAGCTTTTTGACCACCTCAACGACATCAGCCCCAGAGATAGGAGAGTCCACCGCTGAGTCGCCCAGCTCTGCTTCCTCATCGGAAGACGTGTTGATAGGATTGAGGAGGTCTTCGAAGTACTCCCTCCACCAACCCACAACGTCCCGAGTTGAAGTCAGCAGCTCCCCATCTCCACTGTACACAGTGTCGATGGAGCACTGCTTCCCCCTCCTGAGCCGCCGGATGGTGGACCAGAAACGCCTCGAAGCCGTCTGGAAGTCTTTCTCCATGGCCTCGCCGAACTCCTCCCATGCCCGAGTTTTTGCCTTGGCGACAGCCGAAGCCGCATGCCGCTTAGCCTGTCGGTACCCATCAGCTGCCTCCAGAGTCCCACAGGCCAAAAAGGCCCGATAGGACTCCTTCTTCAGCTTGACAGCATCCCTAACTGCTGGTGTCCACCAACGAGTCCTGGGATTGCCGCCACGACAGGCACCAACGACCTTGCGGCCACAGCTCCGGCTGGCCGCCTCAGCAATAGAGGCACGGAACACAGCCCATTTGGACTCAATGACCCCCGCCTCACTCGGGACATGGTTGAAGCTCTGTTGAAGGTGGGAGGTGAAGCTCGCTCTGACAGGGGACTCAGCCAGACGTTCCCAGCAGACCCTGACAACACGTTTGGCCCGGCCACCAGACGCTCGCTCTTGTACTCCACCTCCAGGCCTGGCTCCAGAGGGGTGGTCCCGGTAACCCGCGTCCGGGCAAGGGAACATTTATGCCCAGGTTTGTCGTCGTCATAGGGGTCGATGAGCCGTGCTTGGTCTGGTCCCTCCCCTAGACACCTGTTTGCCATGGGTGACCCTACCAGGGGAATAAAGCCCCTGACAACATACAATGTAGAGTTCAATTTAGGGCCTCTGGCCTTTGGTGGCCGTCCTTTTCAACCATCCTCAGTATTTTTTTACGTTGTTCCATCGAAACCAGATATGCCCCCATAAAAATCTCACAAAAATGATTAGGTCATGGCTTTGGCTCCGTTTGGCCTCAAAGGTGGGAAACTTCAATGGCAAGCAATCAGATTTAAGCCAGTAGATTTATGTGTTGAGTGGTTTTAAAAGGTTTGCATTAGCTTGCCGTAACACAAACCACAGACAGGCAGGCAGAGTATCAGGTGTAAAAGCTCTGTCTATCATACACACTATTGTTGCCAGGCTCGCTCCCCCCCCCCCCGCTCCACCACCACTCTTCCTCTTACTGGCTATGCTCTCTCATTCTCTGTCACACACTCTCTGTCTCTCTGACAATTGCGTTATTTGGCCTTATCGAGGAATATGAAACGGCATGGCGTGACATCTCCTCTCCGAGCCCAACAGATATGCCAATTCATTTCGCAGCCAGCGATTTGACAAGCTAGACTGCTCCTCTTGAAAGACGTCATTCAAGCATACCACCGCCACCACCAAGCCTGGTATCCATCCTCTCCACCTTCTCCTCCTCCCTCCTCCCTGCTTTATCCTGCTTTCTCCATTCCAGCTCCCCTCTCTCCTTGTTGCAATCCGTAGAGCTTCGCCTCATAAGATTGAAAAGGCCTCTCAAGAATCCTGAAAAGAACAAGCGAGCAAAAGAAAAAAGCCACCACTCCTTTATGTGCTCCTTCTATTACACTCCTTTATAAGAAAAAAAGATGGAAGTATTAAAAATATAAAATGATGGGCTGGTGGAGGGAAGCAAGCCGGTGATAATATTGGGGATATTATGGGGTAAAATTGTGGAGGATGAGAAAAGAGTGAGAGCAGGATAGAGAGCAGACAGAAAATGAATAAGAAGAAGAAGAAGGAGGAGGAGATTGGCGCTCTGAGCTGTGGTTGTTTGAGGGGATGACACAGCCACTAATACAAGTGTTTAAATATTTGATGCAGGGAGGGATAAAGCGGGATTGTCTCGCCACGGAATTGAGTGTCAAGACGAGAATCTATTACAGAGAATCTGTGTGTGTGTTTGTGTGTGTGTGTGTGTGTGAATACGAGGAAGATTTGACAGTGTGGCAGAGCAAAGCCTTGTGTGCGTTGTAGCTGCAGTCTCCTCTCCACCAATTCAACACCCCAAACCCACATCGCTTCACCTCCCTGATCCTCGTCTCCACCACCAGCATCACCACACCTCCTCCTCCTCCTCACTTAAATGTTTTTCTGCCGTGCTTCAGTAAACGCTGATTATCACGTCTTTGAGAATGGAGGATTTTGGGCACGGAGCAGGACGTAAAGTGGGTGATGGAGGGACTCGGAGAGAGCGAGTGGGGTGTAAGGTGGGGAGAGTAAGAAGCAGCTTTTGGAGAGCAGGAAAATGCGATGGAGAGCCTCAATGTGAAAGTATTACAAAGCAGAAAGGAACCCAGAGACCAGCTAGAAATGTATTAGTTTGCCTTCAACGGTATAAATGTTGTAAAAGCTTTTTGCTTCATTTGACACCTAAAATAGAAATTTTCTGTAATTCTTGTAAACTTTGCTTCTCCTCCAACACATTGCAGGAACAATTTTGCTTAATGTACATTTGTTTTTCATTCTCACTGTTATACTAGGACTTGTTTTCCTAAACCTCTCATTGGAATGTCTAAAACTGAATATAGAAACATGTATTTAGACACACATGTTCCAAGGTGGGGATTTTATAATTGTGTATAAGCCAATAAAAAGGCCTGTGGCAGAAAGGAAGAAACCCTGATGCATGTGCATATAGGGCTGGGTGATATGATGATATATATCGTTTAGATGACAGGGGATGTCTGTTGTTTCATATGAGGCTCTATTGTTGCTACAATAGGGTTTACTGCAGTATTTTACATCAAGATGCGCTTTACGGCATGCATGCTGCAATTTATAAACAAACTTCAAGGAAGACTGTGGCAGACGCTTTTCAAAGCAGGATAATTTACCAAAAGACGACTTACTAACCAAAAATAATGAGCTTGTTCATAAAAGAGGTGACATTTCTGTAGCATGGATGCGGTTTGAATATAAAAAGACCGACGTGGAACCGACTGCAGACTAGCTCACAGTCCCAACAACGGACTCCGACACAACTACCGGTAATTTATCACCTGTGCAAGAATCAGGATAAAGAATGCAGAATAAAGATTAGAGTCAACAAGCAAAGCCGTAAAAGCAGCGTCAAGTGGTGGCGAAAGCACTCATAATAAACTCCATACGCAAACTGACGCATTTACCAGTGAAACGTCATACGTCCGAGTTCCACCAGATGGAAGGAGATCACTGCTGCTGTTGCAAAGCACATCTGATAAATAACTGATGACAGGCACAAAATTATATAAACAATTTTATATTGTTATGTGTATCGTTATGGGGCTATAAAATGAGCTATATTGGGATATGAGATGTTGATCGTTTTGCCCAGCTCTATGTGCATACCGTTATGCAGCGTCAGACTGCAACGGTCTGAAGTAGCTCATCAAGAGGAGATATGTATAATGTACACCAGTTTATATAGTTTTTACCAGAAAAGTAAATATGTGTAAACTCAAATAAGAGAACAGAAAACCAGAGACAAGTAGAAAACCATAAAAGAAAACATCAGTGGGAAAAATATACAAAGTAAACCTCAAAAAATGATCACAAAAATAAAAGAAAAAGAAAAATCAATGGCAACAATTACAACTACTGTAACATCTGTATAAATCAAGCGGCAACCTCCGGCAGTTAAAAGTGAAGCCTATGCAGAAGTGCATAAAACTGCAGTTCCCCCTTCACCCACTAGGGGCTGGCTGCAAAACAGAGCAAATCCCCATAGACTCCCATGTTAAAAAGGCCAACTTCACAGCAGAAATAAACATGTTTACAGCCTGATTCAAAAATCCATTTTCGGTTTATAAGTCAGGTTTACCTTAACGACAAGTGTAGGGGGAGTGAATTTTTTTCCTAACTCGCCCGCTTAAAAGTAATTTAATCTCAAATTTCGGCATATTTAGGGGCGGGTCTTTTTGATGGACAGGTACTGATCTCAGGCTTCAAGTCAAAAGAACGTAGAACAACCGCGGTTTTTAGCTGGTTTATAACGTGACTTAGCTTTAGCCTGCTTACCTCTGTTAGCTGGTTAGCTCCTGTTATCCCCAGGTTAGCTCTCAGCTACAGAAAGCTCGGAGTTCGCTCAGTGTCAATCATCCGCCATGACGCTCACGGCGCCCCTCTCATCTCCGCCTCTTTGCTCATATTTGTATTTTCCGGACAAGATGACGCGCATGACGCTGCCAATATGGCGACGGTAGGAACCGCCCACCAAGCTTCAGTTCAGCTCTTCAGAAACCTACGGGTGACGTCACAGAGACTCCGTCCATCTCTTTATATACAGTCTATGGTATAAATGCATGTTTTTTTTTTTGTTTTTTAATCAGCTGATTAAGTGTTTTTCTTTTGTTTTGACTGCAAATCTGTTTTGGTGTTTAAATTGTGTTCACTTCAATTAAGAAAGAAAATACACACTTTTGGTCACACATCTTAAACCTGCCCTTAAACTAATCTATGATTGAGGGCTTGTGGCCTGAGCACTAGTCAAATCCACAACACTGTCCGCACTCAACTGTGTGTAGGTGTGTGTGTGTGTGTGTGTGTGCATGTGTTCTTTAGCTGTCTAGACAGGGCCAAGAGCTGCTTTAACCTGTGTGTAATGAGGGCGAGCTGGAACATTGTTAGGGAATAAAGCTTGTTACTTTTAGTCCAAGCACACCTGTAAACACACAAAATTGTGCTCACACACAATACAGCTACACACACATTTCATCCAAAAATGTCTCAGCTAACAACAGGTCAGGGTTGACAAACACCATTGACTCCAATTTAATCTCGGCCTGTAGCTTAAACGTGAGCCTGTTTGCTTCCTTCTTCTTTTCTTTTTTGACACTAGAAACTAACAGCTGGATAGGCAAGCTCAGGTGTGTGACACACACACACACACACATGCATAAAAATAGAAAATAACAAATGTCAGTTATATTGTTTTTAACAGGTTTTAATATGTTACAACTTGATAATCTAAATATAGAAATAGAAAAAACTATTTCTTTTAATCCATCCATAAAGCAAAAAATTAGTTCTTTATTGCATATTTCATATTTATTGCCAGTAAATGATCAGTCATCTGCAGAAAACACATTTTTGTCTTTTGCAGCAACTCTTTGATATCTGCTCTTAATGTAATAAAGCTTTGGGGACTCCAAGGTGTTAACGAGGGAATAAAAGTATTATGTGTCTCATCTTGAAATGGCTTAAAAGACAGTGAAATATAAATTGTAATTTAATATTTCTCCTCAGTACTAGCAGGTACCCTAGATGCTTCTGAAAGCTATTAAAGTGTCCTGATGGAACATTTGAATGAAGCTACAATATCCACAGATGTGTGGATCTAAAACTATTGGGTTGGGTCAAATGAGCTCTTCCACAAAATAAGTTTCTTTACAACTGTGAAAGAAAATAAAAAAAACCAAAACCAAATCAAAATCATTGTTGCAATCATGCTGTTACATACAGGGGCATTACTGCAACATAAAACTACAATTGTAAAATTATGTTGCATCCATGAACTACTGGTAAATTACAATAAATATTTTAATAATTTCAGTGCAGTCTGATCATCCAATAACTGTAGAAAATACTGTTGCTTAAATGCAGATATTTAATGAAATATATTTTAAAAATCTGAAATGTGTAAGATTTAAACGAGCTTGAAAGCATTTTGTATGACCACCTTAATTCTTAACACAGTATAAACAGGAGTGCCGAAGTCCATTCCGAAACATCTACTCTCCTGCAGCTTTTAGATGCATCCCCTTTACAACATACCTGAATCAAATGAATGGCTTGTTCCCAGACCTCTGCAGAGCTGAATGACGTGGAAATCCAGCCATTTGATTCAGGTGTGTTGGAGACAGGATGCATGTTGCAACATAGTAAATCTCGAGGACCATACTTGGACATCCCTGGTCGAAACTCTGAAAGACTTTCCAAAGCTGTTCTTAGGATGTTGGTTGCCTTTTGTGCAGGCACAGGGAAGGATTAATTACTCCTCGAGGCCCGTTGCTGCTGTCGCATTTTTACTTTTTCACTTGATGTATGAATAGGCATCAGGATTCCCTGGGCCGCAGTTCGATGATCGATTTTGTAGTCGTATCGTCGGACCTGCGGCCACATGCCTTGGACACTCGGGTGAAGAGGGGGGCGGAGCTGTCAACTGATCACCACCTGGTGGTGAGTTGGCTCAGGTGGTGGGGGAGGAGGCCGGTCAGATCTGGCAGGCCCAAACGTGTTGTGAGGGTCTGCTGGGAAGGCCTGGCTGAGTCCCCCGTCAGAGCGAGCTTCAACTCCGACCTTCAGCAGAGCTTCAACCATGTCCCGAGTGAGGCGGGGGACATTGAGTCCGAATGGGCTGTGTTCCCTGCCTCTATTGCTGAGGTGGCCGGCCGGAGCTGTGTCTGTAAGGTCGTTGGTGCCTGTCGTGGCGGTAATCCCAGGACTCGTTGGTGGACACCAACAGTGAGGGATGCCGTCAAGCTGAAGAAGGAGTCCTATCGGGCCTTCTTGGCCTGTGGGACTCTGGAGGCAGCTGATGGGTACCGGCGGGCTAAGCGGCATGCAGCTTCGGCTGTTGCCGAGGCAAAAACTCGGGCATGGGAGGAGTTCGGCAAGGCCATGGAGAAAGACTTCCGGACGGCTTCGAGGAGATTCTGGTCCACCATCCGGCGGCTCAGGAGGGGGAAGCAGTGCTCCATCAATACTGTGTACAGTGAAGATGGGGAGCTGCTGACCTCAACTCGGGACGTAGTGGGTCGGTGGAAGGAATACTTCGAAGATCTCCTCAATCCTACCAACACGTCTTCCGATGAGGAAGCAGAGCTGGCGGACTCAGGGGTGGACTCTCCTATCTCTGGGGCTGAAGTCGCTGAGGTGGTCAAAAAGCTCCTTGGCGGCAAGGCCCCGGGGGTGGATGAGATCTGCCCGGAGTTCCTTAAGGCTCTGGATGCTGCGGGGTTGTCCTGGCTGACACGCCTCTGCAGCATTGCGTGGACATCAGGGGCAGTACCGCTGGATTGGCAGACAGGTGTCAGAGCTTGGTCCGCATTGCCGGTAGTAAGTTGGATTCGTTTCCGGTGGGGGTTGGACTCCACCAAGGCTGCCCTTTATCACCGATTCTGTTCATAACTTATATGGACAGAATTTCGAGGCGCAGCCGAGGTGTTGAGGGGATCCGACTTGGTGGCCTCAGGATTGGGTCCCTGCTTTTTGCGGATGACGTGGTCCTGTTGGCTTCATCTGGTCGTGATCTCCAGCTCTCGCTTGAGCGATTCGCGGCCGAGTGTGAAGTGGCTGGGATGAGAATCAGCACCTCCAAATCTGAGACCATGGTCCTAAGCCGGAATAGGGTGGATTGCCCTCTCCGGGTCGGGAGTGAGGTCCTGCCTCAAGTGGAGGAGTTTAAATATCTCGCGGTCTTGTTCACGAGTGAGGGAAGGATGGAGCGCGAGACCGACAGACGGATCAGTGCGGCGTCTGCAGTAATGCGGACTCTGCGCCGGTCTGTTGTGCTGAAGAAGGAGCTAAGCCAGAAGGCGAAGCTCTCAATTTACCAGTCGATCTACGTTCCTACCCTCACCTATGGTCATGAGCTGTGGGTCGTGACCAAAAGAACGAGATCTCGTATACAGGCGGCTGAAATGGGTTTCCTCCGCAGGGTGGCCGGGCTCACCCTTAGAGATAGGGTGAGGAGCTCGGTCATCCGGGAGGGGCTCAGAGTAGAGCCGCTGCTCCTCCGCATCGAGAGGAACCAGTTGAGGTGGCTTGGGCATCTGGTCAGGATGCCTCCTGGATGCCTCCCTGGTGAGGTGTTCCAGGCACGTCCCTCTGGGAGGAGACCCCGGGGAAGACCCAGGACACGCTGGAGGGATTATATCTCTCACCTGGCCTGGGAACGCCTCGGGATCCCCCCCGCAGAGTTGGCAAATGTGGCTGGGGAGAGGGAAGTCTGGGCTTCCCTGCTTAGGCTGCTGCCCCCGCGACCCGACTCCGGATAAGCGGCAGAAGATGGATGGATGGATGGATGGTATGAATAGCTTGACAACCGTTTAATGCCCATGCAACTCATGTTTGGCATCTGTCGTAAGAGAAGCTGAAGAAATTGGGGAAGAAAAAAAAAAAGTGTCTTTACATCAGGTAATAAAGAATTTACCAACAACTTCTTTGCAAAGTTGTCAGTTATTGTAGAGTTAATATAAAGGAGCCGATCAGGTATAAGGGCTAGACTAAAAATGAGTGACAAAGAAACCAATGTCCAATAAAAAAAAACTTGGAACGGTTGAAGAACTATTGCTTAGCAACCACATTAAAATATAAGCGGGAATTCCGGTTCAATGGAAGTAATATGGAAACAAGTAAAAGATGGCTAAATATTTTCACACTGCTACATTTGTTTGTAACATGTAATCTAATGGGCATTATGGGCATTAGCCCAGGGGCCCAGGCCCACTTGGGGACCATGTGGGGCAAACACCAGCAGTTTGGACATGAAACAAAATGTACAAAAGCCTAGTAGTTACACCACAGTGTCTTGTGTCTCACTATTGGCTGAGAGAGGTTAGAAATGTCGTTTTATAGTGTATCATTTACAATTTTCACATTGTTGCGGGGGAAAGGGGCCCCTGGAACACTCTGGGCCCAGGTGCCTGTGTACTTTTAATCCAGCCCTGCATGTAATTTTCATAATCTATTGTTTTATGTCACGCACCCTTTTTAGGTGTAATCATGTTCTCAGAACTGATGTGATCTAATAAGAGTAAAGTGCAATAAAGAAAAAGGACATTTTATCAACAGCTGAAAGAATCACACATATCTGTTCACACACACTTAACCTGACTCAATAATGCAGCTTGCGAGTGTTGCGCGCAACGTGTGTGTAGCATCTAGATCAGACACCCTGTGACATTCCCCCAGCCCCCTTCACACACATAGACACACTTACATATTCACACATGGTACACATCAACCCCCTTTTCTTTCTCTCACTCAAACACACACACACACACACCTCCCCCCTCATCCACGCAGTAGACAGTGATTCTATGTTCCATGTCGCCACCCTGTCTTGTCACATTTCCTTCTTGTCTGCCACACTGTCTCCTTCTCTTCCTCTTTTGTACTCCCTCTGTCTTCCCATCCTCTCCCCCTTCTCTTCTCCCATCCCTCCATCCAATCAATAACTGCTGGCACTTCCTTCCACAGCTCAGGAAAAAACAATTAAAAGCCATCGATCCCAGCCACACACTCATGCATGGTCACACTTGAACACACACAGACATGCACGCACATCCACACAGAGAACACACACTAACAAACACGCACCCGACCATGAATATGCAAGTGGGTCTCCTTGACCTTCAAAGACAGGGGAAAGCCAGGTGACTTCATTCTTCATGGGACTGCCACTGGATACGTCTGTCGCCCCTCCTAACACACACAAACTTTACCTTCACACACACACACTTATTGACGTATGGTTGAGACACGGAAACTTAAGTGTGTCTGTGGGTGCATACATGCATATGTTAACAGATACAGACACTCATACAAGGTCTGAAGTCTCAGTGTTACGCAGATTTGAAAAGGTGACTAAGAGTATCCTGTTATATGAACTGTTTGGCAGTAAGTTGCTTTGATTATCACGAAATGTTTTCTTTCTAATGTGTCAGATTTGACAGCTTGAAACTGCCAGTAAACACGGGGAGGAAAATCAGCCAGTATGGTCCAGTACTGTGTACCACTAAAAGATTCAGCGGTGGTACACAGTACCAGGAAGTTGGGATAGCAGCTGTCCTCATTCATAATTGCTCTCTGGGTCAGAAAATAGATCTGCTGGTTATATTCAGTTTTGGAAACTACTTTGTTAAAAACTCCATTTTAACTAAGTCAAATTGTTTCTGATCTGTTGATGCTGTTTTAGCTGGACGGGCCATCAATGCTGGATGATCTGTCGGACAGCTTGGCCGGACATCTCCCTCTGTTCGTCTAGGTTCTTGCCCAGTTTCTCTCCTCCTACCCTCAGAGAGAGGCTGGTGGTCTCCTCTTTACACAGCCTTCTAAATGTGAACCACGTGTTTAATGTCTTTACATTTGCTGCAAAATTCCAAAATTAAAATCAGTAGGACAGTAAGCAGTTGTGTTTTTTTTTTTTTTTTTTTTTTTTTTAATTTTATCAATTTTTATTTCAATGACAGAGAACAGCTTGAAAAAGAAACTGCTTGTGGGCTATGAACAGAATATTTCACTGTGGATGCAAGTCTACTTCTGTAGACACTGTTTCCATGGCAATCAGTGGGTTTCATTTAATGCGCTGGGACGTTTTCCACAACTCGTACAAAGACATCGAGAGAAAATGGGGTAGTTTCACTTCTGACTGTAGTTTGCTTCTGACCTCTTGATCTGAAGCCTTGTTTTTTGGATGCTTATTAATGTCTAATTAAAAGAAAAAGTTCAACATAAGTGTTTCTATTTCTTGCCTCCACAGGCCATCAGGTAGCCCACAGTAAAATATGGAAATTTTTTCAACTGTTTTTGGGTTTTGACTTTGCTCTTTTAAAATGCATGAAGTGAGAAAGAGATAAAGGCTTTGTTTACAGAACCAACAAGAAATTAAAAAAGTTCCTTCTACACCTGAGTAAACATGTTCAGTAAGCAAAATAAAAAACATGGTTACCAGTCAAAACATCACAGCAGTCATGCCGAACTCTTACTTCACTTTAGATCAAGACAGCAGCAGCAAGCAGCCATTGCTAAAGTGAGTGTTGACAATGATGAAAAGTTACTATTTATATACTATCAATATAAATGTTACCGGGCAAAAACTGTGAATTTCAATGTCTACTCTTACAGGATGCAAATAGGCATGTCATCATCTAAGAGTCCACCAAGTCCCTTAACATCTGACTGCAAGCAATATACTCAATATATGTAACCGAGATGAGAGATATGAGATGAGAAATATGAGATGAGATGAGATGAGATGAGACATGAGATGAAAGAGATGAGAGAGATGAGATGAGATGAGACATGAGATGAAAGAGATGAGATGAGATGAGACATGAGATGAGACATGAGATGAAATGAGAGAGATGAGATAGGATGAGATGAGACACATGAGATGAGAGATATGAGATAAATGAGACGAGAGAGATGAGATAGATGAGATAGGATGAGATACATGAGATGAGAGAGATATATGAGATGAGATGAGAGATATGAGATGAGAGATGAGATGAGAGGAGAGAGATGAGATAGGATTAGATGAGATGAGAGATATGAGATGAGAGATGAGATGAGAGGAGAGAGATGAGATAGGATTAGATGAGATGAGAGATATGCGATACATGAGATAGGATGAGAGATATATGAGAGATATATGAGATGAGAGAGACATATGAGATGAGAGAGATATATGAGATGAGAGAAATATATGAGATGAGATGAGATGAGATGAATTGTACTGGACAAAGAAAGATACATACTAGACAAAGAAATAAAAGAAGTAAAAGACCAAAGTGGAGCCTGGTTTTAACTAATGAAATTTAAACCACTTAAACACTTAATTTCTAATGTAAATTTCTATTCAGAATTAAACTTAATTCCGATGTAAGTGGCTGGTTTTTTCGCATTTCAATTCTGAACTATTTAATTATTCTGTCATGTAAACCTTAACCCTCTGGGGATGCCGGAATTGTCGGCAATGCCAGGGACTATGTTGTGTTTAATCGAGCATAGCTTTCGAACCATAAAAGATAGAAACTTTTTTTTTTTCCCCCTCTTAATCGGGAGAGTCCAGGCTTTCAGACAGTAATTCCGGCATCACTGTAGCCCATTCATAGGTGATACAGTGTTGTTTCAAAATAGGTGTTCAAATCAGAGCCTTTGTCTTTGGCGCATGACACGTGTTTGTCCAATCAGAGCCGATGATGCCTTTGATACATTTTACTTGATACATTTTACTTGATACATTATACTTGATACATTATATATACATATATATATATATATACATATATATATATATATATATACATATATATATATATATATATATATATATATATATATATATATATATATATATATGCTAAAATATTATTATTGAAATATACATATATATATATATATATACACATATATATATATATATATTATATATATATATACATATATATATATATATATATGTATGTATATTTCAAATCAAAATAGAAAAAAAAACAAAACAAAGAAAACCAAAGTATAGGACATTATGGGACATTGAAAGGATTTAGCATTTAAGGATTAGCATTTAAACTAAAACAAAGTCAGGCGAGGTTTATTTCTCTAAAATACCCTTGGTCCCCAGAGGGTTAATTCAACTCCAAATTACTTCCAATTGTTCTGCGCATGCATGTTACCTAGTCCTGTGAATGACATGCATTGTTTTGCCTCCTGTGTTCATTGGTCTATCCTTCTTTGCCTTCTCAGTTACTGCAAAAAGTGAAGTAGTATGCATATGTTGACTTGGTACTTCAAAATTATAATAAAAATAGTGGCGAAACTGGTACTTATTATGTAGTTTTTACAGGTTACGACTGGAATGATGAGAAGCAGGGAGCCAACTTTGTTTATTTACGGTGTACATCAAATGTCACATGCACCCTCATTCCAGTCAGATCCCTTCCTAACCCACCACTTGGAAGAGAAATTAAGTGAAGACATGTTTTATGTAAACCTTCATTCGGAATTATTATTTTCATGAAAACTTGTAGGAAAATATGTTAATTCCCAATGATTTGATTCCAAATTATTAATTATGAATTAAAAAAACGTCATGTAACTGTACCCTATGATCGCTGGGATAAGCTCCAGCTTCCCCGCAACCCTTAATTGGACTAAGTCACAGGTGCTGATTTTTGTTGTTTCCAAGTTTTGACGCCTGATTCAAATCAAATGGATCCACCAGCTTCTTTTCAACCTCTTTATTCTATTTATACCTATTCAGACTTTATAATAATAGGACAGCCAGGTGGATGGATATCTTCTTTTGTGAGGCGACAGTACTGGCCATTGTGTGGCCTTGATCAGAAAAATGAGAGTCTGATCAAGGAAAGGTGAAGACATAAAAAAATGTTCAATCCTATCAAATTATGTCATTCCTTATAAAAACTAAGACTGAGGGTAAAACTGCCAGTAAACACCAGGGGGACTCTAGTGACACAGAAAGTCAGTAGTAAGTATAAATAAATGCGTGGAAGAAATAAATTGTAAATAAATATTGATGACATGGTAGTTTTATTATATTTATGCATGTTATTATAATTAAACTTTGTGTAATTGAGTGTGGAGTTGAATGAATGAGCTTGTTGGCACGTAGAGATGAAACTTTTTCCCATTCCTCCTTGAACAGGAATGAAATGACAATTCTTTATTGCCTGTATGTGTTTGCATGTGGTGGACTGTCCTGCTTGTGTTCTTGTGTTTGTTTTTACTTTTTTACTGACATGTTTGAAATAAACTAAACCAGACTACATATGACCATTTGTTTGGAATACTGTCAAAAGGAAAAGAAAGGGGAGGAAAGTAGTGGGCTGTATGGGGACAGAGTGATAGAGAGGAACAGCAGTCACACTCTAGCTGTTGCCCAATGAGGGAGTGGTCTGTCACGCCACCTCTAATCTGTGTCCAGTCAGCCCTGACACATACACACATATCACATCTGCAGAGCCGCCTCAGTTCCAGCTACATGAAAAATAGTCACACCTCTTTGCTGCTGATTGACACAGGGGTTAGAAATGAAATTGTTTTGTTGCTGGGATGCTTTTTCACTGTGTATATGCATGTGTGTGTGCGTGTGTGAGATTGTCGCTGTCACTGCAGGCCAGGTGTTCCTCGAGGTCCGCTGGCTCTCTTTTGATTTGGAGAGCTTGATAAATGAAGAAAGAGAGAGGGGCAAAGAATACCAAAGAGAGCAAGAGAACTTGATAAATTGTTGTAAAGTGATGGATTGACTACAATTATCCAACATCTGAAGCTTCTGCTGCTGCCATGTCACAACTGAATTTGTTGATATCACAATCAAATTCAACTTTATCTATACAGCTCTTTTCATACAAAAGCAGCTCAAAGTGCTTTACATAATAAACACAAATTATGAATATATATTTAAAAACATCACAAATTTAGGTTAAAAGCATTATTTTCAAAACATACACTTGATCATACACGCATAACAATGCACACACAACACGACAGTCTTCTGCCACCCAGAAGCACCTAGGGCGCTAGCTGTGCAGAAGAATGCAACTCTTACACATTATGTTCACGCAAACAGGGCAATATGATGCATACACTTTTAGATGGATGATGCAGACATGCAAACCAGTCAGAGCAACATGATACACCTTTACACGGTAAAGACATCTTTCTACCGTGAACGACAGCTCATGAAATGACTGATGATTCTACAGAGCCAGGTAAATGTTGGTTAGCCATAAAGCCAATGAATGAAAACTAGCATGTTTTAGCCCCTGGAAGTGCTAATAAAAATTGGAAAGAAATGTATAGAAGAAACACCTATCATTCAGAACCACTAAGGTACATGCTAAGTAATGAGTAATGTTTAGGCTCTTACGCTCATCAGTGATTAAATGTGGAGTCAACAATACTTGTAATAATGTAGGACCTTTTTTCAACAGATGAAATGATCTTATAATGTAAATGCCAGATAAGAGTAGATGCATCATTACCAGTGATATTATCTTGTGTTCCATGCAAGCATCTTTCCATGTTAACCATTAGATTACTTACAATTTAACTGGGAGATTTGATTGTGTTGTAGCTAACCACTGAAATTTTGTCACATACATAAAAAAAAATGCATGTTAAGTAACACATATTAAAGGAATAATACATTTCTTTGGATAAATCTTAACTGCTGGAGGCTTGAATAAAACATAAAAATATTTTGCACATGTACCAAACAATCTTGTGTTATTGATATTTTTATGTTTATTAAAGAAGCAATACATTAAAGTTTTAATGTAAATTATACTACAAGCATCTGTACAAGCCTTTCTTTTCTTAGATAGGTCAATGTTGACTGTTGTCACACCAGTACATGTAATATAAACCATTATGCTGTGATTGGCTTCAATCATATAGTCAGAAGTCTGGTATGATGGAAAACCTCAAGCACCCAGCAGCCTAATAAAGCAATTTTCTACCACTTTATACGACTTATGTTACATGTTTTAATTTACATTTTATACCTTCCAGTTAAGTATTTATTGACAGTCTTATTTTCAAGACACCTCCCTCCCAAAATAAAAAAAAATTAAAAAAATCAGTGTATATATTAAAACATACATCCAAAAACTCAATATCAATCCCAGTTAGACCAAGGATATCATAAACTCCAAAACACCTTCAGGACTGTCAATCATACACATAAAGTGTGTATCCAGTCAATTGATCCCTAGTCTTTTGAGCAGAAACCCTCTCCAGTTAACCAATTAGGCAATTAACCAATTTAGCGACCATCTAACAGCCAAGCTGGCCCCACGTGCATAGGTGTTTACTGCAGTCACTGAATTTGATTGGAGGCCATTGCAGGAGAGTACATGTGCATGTGCAGCTGTGTACTGATGCTATCATGCTCTACTTGAAATATTTGTAACAGGTGGCTAACTGGATCCCTGGGGCTCCATGCACTCCACATGGGGATCTGTGTTAATTGAGTGTGTGGAATAAATGTGTTTTGGGTGGTGTGTTTATTTATAAACTGGTGATTAAGCTGAAAAAATGCAGCTTGTTGGATGCATGTGATTCTAGCTTATTGTTGGCATGTGTGGGTTGTCCTTAAGTAAGGTTTCTGTGTCTTTTCCATTAGGTGTGTGTCTTTATGTGTGAGGCAGCTGTATTAGTACATCAGCGTTGGTCTCCGTCCATGTGCTGACAGCCATAAACCAGCAGACGAGCATGTCTCTTTCAGCAGAGTCAATTTTACAGCTCTGAGTCGCAGCTTTGAACTGACAAATCAATAAAATCAGAGGGAGTTAAATAATTTAGAGCTGGCTCTAATTAGTCTTCTAGTCCTGCAGTATGGATTCCTCTACAATATTGATGACAGAGTAGCAGTTTATGGAAGAAATTGGAAAACTGAGGCCCTTATATTGTTTCTTTTTATATGAAAAATGACATAATACAAACAAACGTCCCAGAAGAGGAGGATTAGTTTTTTTTTTTTTTTTTTGTTTTTTGTTTTTTGTTTTTTTGTTTTGTTTTTATTTAGATATGACGATGAGTAAGGAAATTACTAATGATAGAGTGGAACACATTAAAGTTTTTCAACATTTTTTATTTCGTTATTGTTGCCCTTAAAATAACTATCACACATCGACACTGAAGATATACTCTAAAGACATACTGGAATAGTATTTTGTGTCTTAGAAACATAATGGAGTTTTACAAATAGTCATAGTTCTCTGTATGATGGAGGAAATCTGTATAATGTCAAATGTGACTGCATCCACATCATGCAAAGAGGCTGCAGACTATTTGGCTCAAAAAAACTGAAAATAAGTTTAAATAAAAGTGGAAATAGCTTTTATGCAATCAGCAAACAATTTTTTCTTTTTACAAACTTACAGAAATTAAAGAGAAAAAAAATAAGAAAAGAGACTGCTGCAATTCAGAGACAGCTAGAATACTGTATCGTTTTTTATAAAATACCTTTTGTTCTTGCATTTGTTGTCCTCACAAAACTTTGTAAAAAAAAAACAAACCTTGATATAAATTTTACTGTATTTAATTTATAAGTAATTATATATTCAATAAAAGGGTCATTGCAATGGTTTTTTACTGGATGGAAAAAAATGGTTTGCTTCATGAATGTATTCAAATACATTGAGAAATCTACTTAGGAATAACAAGGCTTGGTCCGATTTTTCTATTGAAATTCATCAACATAATTTAAATATATGGCCGAATCACACTCCTAATCTACCATAATAAGTCTGATTCTTCGGTTCCAAATAATTTCCCCATCCATCCATCCAGACTCCAGGGGAAGCTCGAGCCTTTGCCAACAATTAACAGGCAAGAGCTAGAGCACACTATGGACAGGTCATCGGCCTATCATAGGTAATTCACCAAATATTAGGAATCAGAGTGGGATAAATGGAATTAAACGTTTGTTACCACAATCAATATTTATTCAAAACTCTGCTTATGTACAAGCTGCATTGCAGTATCTGAATCTGGATTCCTCCTCATCTTACCCTGCTTCATAAAATCCACATGTCCTGGCTATGCTTTTCCATTCATTAGCAGTTTAATGAACATGTTACATGGGTCAAAACTTAACACAACAGCATCAATGTGCCTAAAACACGAATAGTTTTTGGTGCAAAAGAAGCATGTTTTACTGATGCACTCTGACCATTTCCAGTATCCCATTGAGTTGTAAGAATGAACATTTTTAGTATGAGATTCTCCCAACACTGCTGTTACTGCTAAATCATTTTTCAAAAGATCTGCCCCAACTACATAAACTACTAGCAATTCATTAGTTTTGTTGAAAATTGTTATGAATTTATGAAGAGATTTTTTCAGTAATACTTTTTGGCAATGTAAATGCTGGAATCTTGATTTATCCATTTATCAATAACGATGCATTTTTCTCAATACTCATTGCTCTATACTCGGACTCTATCTTCATTTCTTCTTTCTTCTCTTGCTTTTGCAAGTGCGAGTCACCATTATTGTGTGGATGTATACTTGATGGAGCAGTCTGAGCGTTGTTAGTGCCTGTTTGCTTGCACCTGCACATGTGTGTGGCAGTTGTTATCAGTCCCGGGGGTGGATGGGTAGGGGGGGACTATCGATCATCTCTTTTAATTACCCCGAGCATAGCGAGAGGCCTAAATTAACTCCTCTCCTCTGGCTGCTGAAAAAGCCATGCATATTTCACGACCACAAGACCAATTGTATGTCACTCAGCCCTTCTCCTCTCCTCTGACAAGACAAGACTTATCACTGTTATTTATCTCCCCCCTCCCTTCCTCCATCTCTCCCTTCTGCAGCAAACATGTTGTCTGTGTGCAAAACAAAAGAGTGAATAATAAATATCCACACTCGAAGAGAAACAAAACAAAAGTGTGAATCTCAAGTGTCTCGATCTCTTGTTTCTGTTTGTGAGTGCGCTGGTGCAGGCATGTGTCACATGTGTGTCCTTGCTGCCATTCGAGAAGCAGTAAAAACCCATAGAGCTGCATTAGAGGTGTTTTACCATGCTGCTGTCATTGTGGCTTATCTGCTGGCTGTGAGTCCCACTTTCCTACAGGGGACTCCTCTGTTTAGGTCTACTCTGTTTCCTTCACTCGCCTCTCACTTTGGCTTTTACAACAGATCTTCCTTTGGTCCACTGAGAAAGCTTCTTCAAACCGTGCAGTAATAAGCTGGAGATCTCCCATTTTATGGCAGCGAGTGCCATCTACTGTATTGTGGTCTGCCAGGGGAACACCATCAGAGCCAGAGATGCCACCAGGATCAATAAATTCAGTCATAAAGCTTTAGAAAATCATCAGACAGAACCTGGACACGACTCAGTCAGTAAAGGACAAGCGGTCAGTAGCTGCTTTCCTTTTCAACCCAGAACTGTGTAAACCTAAATATTGCAATTAAAACTGGTAATGAAAACACTTAAATTAAAATCCTTTTAGATATTGCTTAACAGTATTGAGCTCTCATGAGGTGTTCTTTCAGATATGTCAATCTGATGTATATTTCAAAAGTGGAAGTTAAACACTGATTGCATTTACATGTCACTGAATGTGACAAAGGTGGTCATGTGACCAGTTCATTTCAAGTCAAGATGGTGCAGTATAGAAGATAAAGGATGAGATAGAAAATTTTTATGAATAAAGAAAAATGATACCTGCCATCCCTGATAGCTAACATCATCAAAATGTATAGTTTTACAAGGAATTGAGAAATGAGGAAGAATGGCTTCATAAACCCATGGTAAATTCTCTCCAAAACCCTGAAACAATGCTAACTGGTATATAAGCCACAATTATTGGCTTATACACAAACACCATTCACTGGAAACGCCTGAAAATCACAACCGTACTTTGACAAAAGTGCCAAAATATTGCTTTTATTTTGGCCATAGCTGCAATGGAAATGAAGCTATTAAAAAAGATGTTTGCCATCATGAAAATTTGATCCAAACCACTCCAACACAAGGGTAGCATGAGCTAGATTTCTTTATATGACTCATCCACTACTGATTACTGACAGAGAACTTTGAATCCGCAGGTAACATGGTGTTAGGTATTTACTTAGCTCCAATGCAACATCATCCAGTAGGGTCCTTGGGCAAGACCCTTAGCACTACTGCCCAAGAATGTGGAAATAATTAAGCTGACATACCGGCTCAGACGTTGCCCAGTCAAACAAGGTCTGCATCACACACCAAAGAACCAGGGTGCTGTGATGACAAATGGACAACACTGGACACGAGAGGCAAATAACGTACTGTTGGAATGTTACTATGCAAGTAACCCTAGTAAGTGGGGCTATATGAAGAGGCTGTGGGACATAGGAATACTTCGATACCTACAGTCCACAATGACACCGAAACATCTAGTAGCACAATGTTCCAACATACAGAAACAACAGCGGCTATCACAGTTAGAGATGGAGTTAGAGATTGAGGAGATACAGCACACTACAATGCTGCAACTATCAGAACTCCATAAGGGCACAACCATGAGAAGGGTGCCAGGGAGGTACAGCCAGATGTCCATACCTGAGGCCCTGGAGACTGCCAAACAAAGACTCCAAGTGCGACTGAAGAGATACAAAAGAGAAGTTGAGGCCAGAAGAATAAACTGGCTTTTCTCAACTAACCCAGCTAAAGTGTATGCCCAGTGGTAGGGTAATACTACACAGGCTGACCCACCAGGACTGGAGATGGAACAATACTGGAAAATCATATGGGAGAAGGAGGCATCACATAACAGTGAAGCACAGTGGTTAACAGTGAGGCACAGTGGTTAAAAGACCTCAGAGCAGACCACAGCTCCCTGCCTGAACAAAGTCCAGTCACCACGACGGTGGTAGATATCCAGCATAGACTCTCAGGTATAAAGAACTGGTCAGCGCCTGGCCCTGATATGATCCATGCCTACTGGCTAAAGAGGCTGACTTCACTTCATGAAGGCCTGGCGGCACAAATTAACCAACTCCTGAGAGATGGGACTCACCCAGAATGGCTGACCAAGGGACGAACAGTCCTGATACTGAAAGACCCCCATAAGGGATCAGTCCTATCCAACTACTGGCTAATAACCTGCCTCTACACAACATGGAAGCTCCTGCCAGGCATCATAGAAGCTAAGGTAAGTGGGAATATGGATCAATATATGGCGGAGACACAGAAAGGCAATGACAAAGGAACCAGTGGAGCCAAACACCAGCTCCTGGTTGACAGAACAGTCGCCCGAAACTGCAAAACCCGACAGATAAACCTGTGCACCGCCTGGACTGACTACCGGAAAGCCTACGACTCAATGCCACACACATGGATCCTCAAGATCAATGGCAGCATAAGGACCTTTATTGCAAACTCAATGAGGCTGTAGCAGACCACCGTGGAGGCCAACTTCAAGCCTACAGCTAAATACCTGCAACAAATGAGGCAAGTACTAAGAAGTCAACTCAATGGGAAGAACAAGATCTGGGCAATTAACAACAGCTACGCCCTGCCAGCAGAACACTGCAACACGGGAGCTGCTCACCATGCATGGAAGGTTCCACCCCAAGTCCAGTGTCCAGCGACTATACACTTAGTGCAAAGAAGGGGACATCAAGTCCACTATCCATGAAAAAACATCCAAGCTCCACGAATATATCAGGAAGAGGGCACCAAGGGATGAAGCAATTAGTGAATACATGGAGCGCCATAACCAAGTAGCCGGCATCATGTACAGGAACATCTTTTCAGAATATGGACTGGAGACCCCTAAGTCCCAGTGGGAAACTCCCCCAAAGGGGAAAGAGAATGAGAGGGCTAAGATCCTCTGGAACTTCCAGATCCAGACAGATAAAATGGTGGTGGCCAACCAACCGGACAAACTGATCATGGATAAGCAGCAGAGGAAAGCTGTAGTGATCGATGTATCCATCCCAATGATGGAAATATCAGGAAAGAGGAGTATGAGAGACTGGAGAAGTACCAAGGCCTCAATGGAGAACTGGAGAAGTCCTGGAGGGTGAAAGCAACAGTAGTACCCATAGTGATCGGAGCATTGGGGGCCGTGTCCCCGACACTGGGGAAGTGGCTCTAACAGATACCTGGTGAAAGGTCAGACATTTCCATCCAGAAAAGCACAGTCCTAGGAAGAGCTAAGATATTGCGTAGGATCCTCAAGTTCCCAGGACTCTGGTAGAGAACCTGAGCTAGAGAGATGAACAGCCACCCTCCCTACCCTGGGGCGATGGGAGGGGTGGGTGAGGGAGGAGTTTTTTTAAAAAAAAACACCAAGTCAACCACACTTCTGTAACATTCTGTGACATCGAACTGTCCACTTAGGAAGCAACACTGATTGACAACCAATTTCACATGCTGTTCTGCAAATGGAATTGATTTAAACTCTATTATACCACCAGGGTAAATTTGTCGTAGGCACATAGTGTAGATTCAGCTGCAGACACCACACATTATCACATTAGTATACACCAGACAATATACAATATATATATACAATGATACAGTAAAGTTGATAAAAAAAAAAATAAATAAATAAAATAAAATTTAAAAAAGGGGAGAATAGACAGCAGGTGGCGGTGCTTTTGTGACATCCAGAGGAAGACCCTTGGCAGTGACGGCGATGGAGGTAGCTGGTCATGGAATGGATTAGAATTCAACGCTCTCTAAGTATATATATAAAGGAACGTGTGTCTGCTTAGTGGCATGGATGATGCTGATCATTATTCAGCAATACAGTGACTTGTGTGTTCTCATTGCTGCAATTCGCTCAACAGCTGCTGTGGCCAGAGGGGGACGCCGCTGGAAGACGATCACGGAAGGGATTGATCGGCTTGGGGATTCAGGATTTCCCTTTGATGCTTCGGTGGCGTGAGTGAAAGGAACGAACGTCAGCAGGATAGACCAGGACTCCGCTTCCCATGAAGATTTCCTGGTGGTGGTTGACATCACGCCAGGCTGTTGCTTTTACAGGGAAATTGGACTATTTAGGGGTGTGAGTGACTGAGACTGACCCTAGCCGTTCGAGTGGAAACTTTTTTTTTTTTTTTTTTTTTTTTGTACTGGTTGGTGTGGATCAACCAGTACAGGTGGTTTGTTTTCTTTTTTCTTTTTTTCTTCGTTTTTTTTCTCTTTGTTGTTTTTTTTTTTTTTTCCGCTGTCTGGAGCCTCAGCCTGCTGCAAGGGGTGGGGTAGACTATTGAGAAAACTGGCCGTAGTATCAAATTCCTTTTTGTTGTGTTTTTGTTGTATTGTTTCCATTCGTGTGATTTTTGGGGTGTCTTCTTTTTAACAGGATTATTTGTGCTAGTTAAACCTTTTTATTGCATGGGTTGCTGTGTTGGGGGATTTTACTAAATGTATGGTTTTTTAAGGTCTTAGCCCTCCCTGTGGTGGAGATCCACTCTGCTGCTGTTCCAGATTGTACATTGTTTAATAAAGATCTAAAATTTATTAAGGCTACGTGTTGTCCGTTACTCGGGAGGATCTAGTTCTTGCAGCCGCGATACTTTCACTCTAGTGGTAGCACGAGACAGAGTCTACAACCCACACAAGTGGCCCAGGTAGTGCAGCTCATCCAGGATGGCACATCAGTGCAAGCTGTGGCAAGAAGGTGTGCTGTGTATGTCAGCGTAGTGTCCAGAGCATGGAAGCGCTACCAGACTGGCCAGTACATCAGGAGATGTGGAGGAGGCCGTGGGAGGGCAACAACCCAGCAGCAGGACCGCTACCTCTTTCTTTGAGCAAGGAGGAACAAGATGAGCACTGCCATAGCCCTGCAAAATGAGCTCCAATAGGCCATCAATGTGCATGTGTCTGCTTAAACAGACACAGACTCCGTGAGGGTGATATGAGGGCCCGACGTCCACAGGTGGAGCTTGTGCTTACAGTCAAACATTATTTAGGACATTTGGCATTTGCCAGAGAACACCAAGATTGGCAAATTTACCACTGGCGCCCTGTGCTCTTCACAGATGAAAGCAGGTTCACACTGAGCACATGTGACAGACGTGACATGCCATGGAGAACGTTCTGCTGCCTGCAACATCCTCCAGCATGACTGGTTTGGCAATGGGTCAGTAATGGTGTGGGGCGGTATTTTTTTTGGAGGACCGCACAGCCCACCATGTGCTCGCCAGAGGTAGCCTGACTGCCATTAGATACAGAGATGAGATCCTTCGACCCCTTGTGAGACCATATGCTGGTGCCTTTTAGGCCTGGGTTCCTCCTAATGCAAGAGAATGTTAGACGTTATGTGGCTGGAGTGTGTCAGCAGTTCCTACAACACAAAGGCACTGATGTTATGGACTGGCCCACCCGTTTCCCAGACTTGAATCCAATTGAATCCATCCACCAACGCCAAGTTGCACCGCAGACTGTGCAAGAGTTGGCAGATGTTTTAGTCCAGGTCTGGGAGGAGATCCCTCAGGAGAACATCCACTCCTCATCAGGAGCATGCCCAGGCATTGTAGGCACGTCATACAGGCACACCGAGGCCACACACACCACTGAGCCTCATTTTGACTTGTTTAAAGGACATTACATCAAAGTTGGATCAGCCTGTAGTGTGTTTTTCCACTTTAATTTTGAGTAGAACTCTAAATCCAGACCTCCATGGGTTGATACATTTGATTTTCATTGATAATTTTTGTGTGATTTTGTTGTCAGCCCATTCAACTATGGAAAGAACAAAGTATTAAATAAAAATATTTCATTCATTCAGATCTACAACGTGTTACTTTAGTGTTCCCTTCATTTTTTTTATACGTACGACACACACACACACACACACACACACACACACACACACACACACACATATATATATATATATATATATATATATATATATATGCCAATCAGGATGACTCTAATCCAAGCCTTGTGATTGGTTGGAATTCTGGCACATTTCTAGGCTTCATCATGCTGAACGAGTGTGTTGACAGTACTGAGCACAGACGCTGCATTGCGAGTGTGTGTGCATTTGTCTGCACAGATAAAAACAAACACAAACGTGAGCGCAGTGTGCATGGAATTAACTTTTTGCTCTTTGGAATTAAGGAATTTGGAATTTTGCTCAAAGTTTAACTGTGCTTGCTAAACATAGTTTTCTGCTCTCAGAATGGATCTCTTTTTGCTCAAAAATGAGGCACAAGAATAACGTCATAGGCAGAAAGTTCAGTATGCATTGCTATGTCAACAAGCTTTGAGTGGGAATGAAGGAGGGGAAAACTTAGGCCAAATCTGGGCTACTTTCGACACCATCTCAAACACAGCACTGGCAAGTATGGACCAGCTGTGGACTAGATGTCAGTTGCTAGCCTGGCAAGCATTAGGTCACATGTAGTTGAGATGTAAGTTGTTGACCAGGATTTTTAGTAACAGCTGGTATTTTTTCAGGCCAGAGATGGTCTTAATACAGGAAGCTTTCCTTACAGCAATTTCCTTGTGGGCAACATGTGGTGGTCCTGTGGCTGAATTATGGCAGCCACAGGACCGATTCCATTCCGATCTTTTTGGATGCCAATTTGATTTAAATTGTGACTCTCACAATTCTTCAATAGTGCTGATTTTTGTATGCTAAAAACAAAAAAATAAAAAGGACAAAACTTTTTTTGCTAGTCATTTTTGTTGATTTCAATAAGGAAAAAAATACATGAGAGCCAGACCATCATTTTGCTGCAATAATGCCCAGGAACACAAGTAAATAGTAGATCAATAAAAGCAATAAAAATAACAAAGATTTTTTGATGGATTATTTTTATTTATTTGAAAAAAAAAAACAAAAAACTATTTTTCATCTTCATGCCGCTTATCCAGGGTCAGGTAGCGGGGCCAGCAGCCTAAGCAGGGAAGCCCAGACTTCCCTCTCCCCAGCCACATTTGCTAACTCTGCGGGGGGGATTCCAAGGCATTCCCAGGCCAGCTGAGAGATATAATCCCTCCAGCGTGTCCTGGGTCTTCCCCGGGGTCTCCTCCCAGTGGGACGTGCCTAGAACACCTCACCAGGGAGGCGTCCTGGAGGCATCCTGACCAGATGCCCGAGCCACCTCAACTGGTTCCTCTTGATGCGGAGGAGCAGCGGCTCTACTCTGAGCCCCTCCCGGATGACCAAGCTCCTCACCCTATCTCTAAGGGAGAGCCCGGCCACCCTGCGGAGGAAACTCATTTCAGCCGCCTGTATACGAGATCTTGTTCTTTCGGTCACGACCCACAGCTCATGAGCATAGGTAGGAACGTAGATCGACTTGTAAATCGATCTTCTAGCTCAGTTCCTTCTTCACAACGACAGACCGGCGCAGAGTCCGCATTACTGCAGACGCCGCACCGATCTCGCGCTCCATCCTTCCCTCACTCGTGAACAAGACCTCGAGATATTTAAACTCCTCCACTTGAGGCAGGACCTCACTCCCGACCCGGAGAGTGCAATCCACCCTATTCCGGCTGAGAACCATGGTCTCGGATTTGGAGGTGCTGATTCTCATCCCAGCCGCTTCACACTCGGCCGCGAATCGCTCAAACGAGAGCTGGAGATCACGACCAGATGAAGCCAACAGGACGCGTCATTCGCAAAAAGCAGGGACCCAATCCTAAGGCCACCAAGTCGGATCCCCTCAACACCTCGGCTGTGCCTAGAAATTCTGTCCAGATAAGTTATGAACAGAATCGGTGATAAAGGGCAGCCTTGGTGGAGTCCAACCCTCACCGGAAACAAATCTGACTTACTACCGGCAATGCGGACCAAGCTCTGACACCTGTCGTACAGGGACCGGACAGCTCGCACTATGGGGTCCGGTACCTCAATCCGAGATTCGACTATCCAGCGGACCTTCCTCTCCAGGACCCCTGAATAGACCTTCCCAGGGAGGCTGAGGAGTGTGATTCCCCTGTAATTGGAACACACCCTCCGGTCTTAAAAAGGGGGACCACCACCCCAGTCTGCCAATCCAGCGACACTGCCCCCGCTGTCCATGCGATGCTGCAGAGGCGTGTCAGCCAGGACAGCCCCACAGCATCCAGAGCCTTAAGGAACTCCAGGCGGATCTCATCCACCCCCGGGGCCTTGCCGCCGAGGAGCTTTTTGACCACCTCAGCGACTTCAGCCCCAGAGATAGGAGAGTCCACCGCTGAGTCCCCCAGCTCTGCTTTCTCGTCGAAAGACGTGTTGGTAGGATTGACAAGGTCTTTGAAGTATTCCTTCCACCGACCCACAACGTCCCAAGTTGAGGTCAGCAGCTCCCCATCTCCACTGTACACAGTGTCGACGGAGCACTGCTTCCCCCTCCTGAGCCGCCGGATGGTGGACCAGAATCTCCTCGAAGCCGTCTGGAAGTCTTTCTCCATGGCCTCGCCGAACTCCTCCCATGCCCGAGTTTTTGCCTCTGCGACAGCCGAAGCTGCATGCCGCTTAGCCTGTCAATACCCATCAGCTGCCTCCAGAGTCCCACAGGCCAAGGAGGCCCAATAGGACTCCTCCTTCAGCTTGACGGCATCCCTCACTGTTGGTGTCCACCAACGAGTCCTGGGATTACCGCCACAACAGGCACCAACGACCTTACAGCCACAGCTCCCGCTGGCCGCCTCAGCAATAGAGGCACGGAACTGTGTCCATTCGGACTCAATGTTCCCCGCCTCACTCGGGACATGTTCGAAGCTCTGCTGAAGGTGGAAGGTGAAACTCGCTCTGACAGGGGACTCAGCCAGACGTTCCCAGCAGACCCTGACAACACATTTGGGCCTCCCAGAATCCATTTTTTTTGTTCAAAAAAAAGAACTTTTTTTAAACAAAAAAAATTGATTTTGTGAATCAAAAAATCCCGATATTCAATTTTTCCCACCACTAATTCTTTTTTTTATTTTTTTTTATTTTAGAATTTATTTCGAAATCATAAAACAAACTCTGCCACTGTTATGACTTTAGGCCACTGTTATGGCTTGATACACAAGCACTGATAAATAAAAGCTAAGCTGTAAGACATGTAACACAGCTGTACTGTCTTCTCTTTATAATTTACAGATGGCCTGTGACGTACTTACATATACCAGAAATAAACAACTGCGCTTGCTTGTACTTTTCGGTTATACCATGGAAAACCACATAAGTACAATTATATTTGATTATATTTACCAGCTCAACACGATAATACATTACTTTTTTCGGCAGCTGAAGAGGAGAAGGAAGATGAAAAACTAGAGACGGGAGGCAGAAGTCTGCACATGTGGAGCCTATCTTTTTTTCCTCTATGTAAGCTACAGACCTGTTGCTTACTTTTGATGTGACTAATTGTACACAAACTAAATTTAAGCTCTACTTTTACTGCCGTTGCTGGTCTTAATTCAGAATTTTTTTATAGAAAAAAGTTTTGATAAATATCTTCCAGAATCATGTTCTATAGTGCTTGGTGTGTAATGTATAATATGTATGTATAATGTATATAATAACTAATTCACATTACTTGTGAGAGTAATGTTTTGTGACAAAACTGATGTATTGTCTTGACTTGTGGTGCACAATAATTTCAGTTTACATAAAATAATCAAGCAGAAAACCTGGCATAGCAGACATAATGGTTACGCTTGACAATAGAGATTTCAGTTTTTTCTTCTGTTTTGGCAGATGGTGAAACTTTTGAAACAAGCTGATAACAGAGTGTGAGTAAAAACACATGACAAATAAATACTGCTTTCAGATTTGCACGCCCTTAGACTCTCTCCCACCCTCACCGTCAGCCTTTTTTATCAAGCTGCCGAAAATGATTTTCAGGCTCTTTCACACTCTTTTTCAACCATTACATTTTCCCTCATCTCATCTCCCATCACCCCCACATTATGTGTTTGTTTTTTTTTCCCAAGCTTGCATGGGTGAGATGTGTGTGTGTGTGGAAAAAGGAAGATTTGTGTTATACTGGTAAGCTGACATAGTAAACAAGCCTTTCCTATCTGTCTGTCTGTCTGTTTTCCAACAATGAGTCAGAGTCAGTCAGTCAGCTATACACAATCAGTCAGCCTGCAAGTCAGTGAATTACCCACAGCTATTAATGGTCCTTCCTCAATCTTTCTCTCATTGTCTCCACACACACACACACACTCAAGTGGAGCAGCCATCCTCTGTGTAATTTAAATGACTGTCAGGTCAGTGGCGAGAGCAGCACCTTGCCACGTTAAAAATGCCAGGCGGCTGCCATTGTCACCGCCAACAAGCTGCCCAAACTGTCACACACTTGCACACGTGTGGACACGCACACACACACAGAGCTGTCAGCCACCGGTCACAATGCATTTACTTAGTGACAGAATTCTAATTAGTGGTCTGGCTGGTGTCACCTGACTTGGAGGGAGAGGAAGAAGAAGATTTGAATGGTGGAAGAGACGTGTTGTGGGAGATTGGAAAATGTGGATGGTAGGGAGATGGTAGCATTAAAGGTGATAAAGGAGAAGAAAGAAAAGAGAAACAGGGAGTGGTGGGTTCCAGTAGAAACTTGGAGGAACATATGAAGTGAAAGAGAAGATGGACAGATAGAAAAAGAGTAAAACACAGAAAACAGCAAAAATGTTTTCTGCTGGTCATTTCTATGTGGATTGCACCAAATCACCCCCAACAAGTTACTAAAGCAATCCCAGCAGCTCCTAAATGCCCACATACCTAATTGCCACATGGATGAGAGTGCTTGAGTTTAACCCAGCATAGCTGCTGACACAACTGCACTCTTCACTTTGACATGCCATCACTGGCAAACATCGAGGGAGGAGGAAGAGGGAGAGATGGGATTCTAATGAAAGGAAACATGAAAATAGATGTGAGGTACCCTAACTAATGCTCGGCACTCACCTATATTTCCTATTTGTCAAGGCACTTTCAATTTAATCATGGTAATTAACAGAAAATGAAAACTAAATGTTCTGTGGAGTACATTCCCACCAGAAAATGGATGTTTTTTTCATTCCAATTCCCAAATTTAAAAGGATTATGTTTAAAATTTTGCTCATCACTGATAACTTGAACATTTTATGATCTATATATCTTAATACATGCTTGTGCAACACTAACACAATACAGGTTTTGAGAAAGGAACCAAAAGGCCCACAACCGCCTGCCTCTGCTACATGCACCTGACACCAGATTAGACCAGAATAAAAAAGCCTGGATCCAGCAAGGATGCTTTGCTGCTTCATATGTGATGTTGAGGCTCATTGTTGTTTACTAAGTACATGCACATTATATGATTAAAAAATATTTGGATTGTAGTGGGTGCTTAGCATTCTCTGAAGGTACCCTGTTTGCTGTTATTGCAACAGCCACACCATCGGTCTGGATGTTCTTGTTTCAATGAGAATTTACCTTATCTGAAATGTTTGTGTCTGAATATATATCTGTCTAAATCCTCATAGGATTATATGCTTTCAATCCCAGATCGGTGGCCAAATATGGATCTGTATTTTTGGTCCTTGACATGAGGGCAGTTGAGAACCTCTGAAGGTGTAAAATGTGTGGAAGTTGATTAAGACTAAGTGGAGCACTCTGCTACTTGCTTGGCCCTTAAAGTGCTCTTTATTCTAGATATGATGAGTCCCAAGGACCCCTCTCCCTAACCACCCAGGGATACACTAGACTAGACTGGCATGTTGGCAAGTGACACAACAGCATGTAGAGAAGCAAATGCAGAGCAGAGAAGTAAAGTACCTCTTCACACTGCCAGTTAATAGTACCAGAGTGAAGTGCAGAATGGAGGGGAACCACTTTGCTGCCTGACCTCATGAAGAGCTCTCAGTGCAGGGCTCACTGAGTCCCCTCTATCCTAGACTTCCAACCCTGCAGTCAAGCAAGGTCAGAGCTAGCCCCACTCCCCACTCTGGTGGCTCAATAATGGGGCCTGGATGAACTCCTCAATGGGACTAAAAACCTCCTCTTTTCCCTGGGATTTTGATTTTTAAACTGGCAGAATTTTTAGATACTCAACTTTAACTAAATGGAATACAAATTTGTGCTCATAAAATACTTTCTTTGGAATATATTCTGTTGAAATGGATTTGAGAAAATAAACAAACCTGACAGTAGGTCTATTAGTTTTCTCAACTGGGGTTTGATCACAAAGAATCCTGTGTGCTTGGTGGTTGAGCAGTGAATAAAATGCAGTTTATGGCGTGAACTTGGCCATGCAGCACACAGAATATGGTTCAGTGTCTGTTAAAAAAAAAAACAAAAAAAAAACTGACGCAAGAGACATCACACACCAGCTTATTGCTGCAGGAACATGCAGTTTATCTGAGACATCGTGAAACTGTGCTGATCTGTAAACAAACTGAGTTTAGGAGCTATGTCAAATTCCTACTGTATTTCCTCAAGTCATTTGACCCAAATGGGACTTTCCACCCATTCTGATACTGTCTGCTTGTGGCATTTCAAGTGAATTCATATATATGTTGAATACCTTTCTTTACACACACTTCTAAAATCATTGTTGTTCAGCACCTTTACCTCAACTAAGCAGCAACTTTTGTGATGTACTCAAGCTCTGTTTCCACAATGACTACTTCCCAGTCTTTGGACTTGGTGTAAAGTAGTCGGACAAGCTAGACAGAGCTTTCCAGCTAAGGTCCTAATACATCAAAATTAATATTTCATACAGTTTATGGAATTCAGGCACACATAATATTAGTTCTTCCCCATTGTTCACTCTGCATCTAGATGGATGCATCAAATGTTGAATTTGCAGCCATTAATCTCGATGTAGTGAGCTGGCAACCACAACAAAGTCCTCAATGCATTATTCCAAACTTTGCTGGGTACACCAACAAATGACCATTTGTCTGTGCAACCCACTGAAAATGAAAGGGGTTTCACTGCATTTGGTCAGAAAGGGCACCTGGGGTTCAGTATAGTTTAAGACTAGCTTAGTGGTAGTATGAAGGAACCCAAAACGGAAGATGTTTAAGTTTTACTATGCCGATTTTGGCTTCATGTCAACTTTATGCAGTTGATCATCAAAAACCCAGCCAAACCGTTTACTACACAGATGATGGTAGCATATCTAATTTACTTTTTCATTAAAAAATGCAATTATTCTCCATGGTTAACAAAAAAAAGAAAAAAAAATCACATAGTATTCAACTTTCATGGTATTTACTTGGCAGCATCATAAATGCCCAAACTGGTATAATTTTTCTCACTATTTCTGATCCTTAGACCATGGTCAGTGAGAATTGAAATGCCAACTGGCGTGCATCATTTCCGCATGTAGTTTGGCAAGTTAAATCACTGTTGTATCACTCTCTTACAGGCGTCACCATGGTATTGTCTTAATCAACTGGTTCAGATAAGATGGCTTTTGACAGGTGAATTTGAGAAATTTGCTGTGGCTCAACAACGGTTGTTGAGCAAAAGTACTTCAAGGTCAACATAAAACATTTACTATACTTAAACATATTTAGCAAGTTTTGTAAAAAAAAAAAAAAAAAAAAAAAAGATAAAAATCTGTTGTAAAATGTTTACTGTGTGGTGTACACAGATTAAACAACTCGGACCCATGCATTACATGGTTTTAATCTACTCAGCTGCATGTCGTGGCATTCTAGACTCGACATTGCACATTAAAACCATGTAATGCACAGCTCCTCGTGGTTTATTCCTTACTTATCTGCTGCTGATTTATTAAGAAAGATGTATAAACTCCTTCCAGGTGGACACACCAAAAGGAACAATTCAGTTGTGCTTTAACCGTAAACTCTATTAAGCATTTGTCATTTCAAACAGTATTGACTGGTGAAACATCAAACTATGGATCATGAGTGTATTAAATTAAAATGACATTAAACCCCCACAAAGATTTTCATTTCATCATACGTCATCTGTATAATCAAAGGGCATGGAGAAACGATTTATGCTAATCCATTAACATTTCTATCAAGGCCTTGTCAATATCACGATTAGAGAAAAGTTGCCACATGTTTTGACAAGCCTCAAAATGTTTGGGCTGAAGATACATGTGTATCTCTTTGGTACAAGTGTTACTATAATAGCAGCATACAGGACATGTCTATGAGGTATGAACGCAGACACATACTCTGAGTTCATGCTAGAAGCTGGAAACATAAATAATTTGTTTATCTATTGCTTGCAAAGTCAGACAGGCTGCGAAGTTAAGAGGGTGGACAGAGCTCAAAAGCATGAAGATAAAGCATACTTATCTACCTTCTCTTCCCATAATCTGCCCTTCTGCTCTGACTCAAGCACAAGACAATCATCTGATCTTTTACCTTCAATGTATCAAAAGCATCTTCCTCCCCTTCCCCGTCTTTCTTCCACCCTCTCTCTTCTCGATCTCCAAGCCAATCAGCTGTTCACCTCTTTAGTCTTTCACGTTGACAGACATGCCCTCACATACGTTTATCCAGAAGCCATGTCTGTGTAGGTGTACTCATGAGACATGCTGACTGCTGTAACATCTCCAGCAAAGGACAAGGGTCAGTGAAGTTAGTCTCCCATCAACACGCGCAAACACACATAGTCCTTAAATGACCTTTGGCAACCTATAATGCTGTCACTGTGCTTCAAAGACAGTGAGTGAAGAAAAGGAGGAGGGCAGGATCAAAGAAATTATCTAAAGAACAAGACGTGAAAAAGAAAAAGGAAAAATAAAACTTAAAGGGACTTATTTTAACATTTTCAACAAGACAACAGTGTCAGTGACAAAAAGGCCCAGGACAGAAGTGATTGTCACCTCATGCTCTTTATAGTCTCAATCACTCTGTAAAGATGCAACAGTGTATTGACATTAAAAATGTGTGTGTGTGTGTGTGTGTGTGTGTGTGTGTGTGTGTGTGTGCGCGTGCGTGTGTGTTTAAGGTGTAATTAGAATCATATCTGTGAGTAAATGTGGTGTCACCCAGACCCCTATTAGGACACAGCATAACGATACATTCACACAGAGACAATAATAACCTCTGCAACGTATTTGACCTGTTCAGCTTGTTCCAAGTTACTTCCCAAATAGGTGAATGGACGGAGGGTGTGTGTGTGTGTGTGTGTGTGCGCGCGTGCGTGTGTGTTTAAGGTGTAATTAGAATCATATCTGTGAGTAAATGTGGTGTCACCCAGACCCCTATTAGGACACAGCATAACGATACATTCACACAGAGACAATAATAACCTCTGCAACGTATTTGACCTGTTCAGCTTGTTCCAAGTTACTTCCCAAATAGGTGAATGGACGGAGGGTGTGTGTGTGTGTGTGTGTGTGTGTGTGTGTGTGTGTGTGTGTGTGAATACATGGTTTTTGACGTCTAGAGCAAAGAAAGAATGACTAAATACGTGATGGTCAACAGTCACTTCCTTCTTTCTTTTTCTTCCTGGTTTATAAGACTACATCACTGATGACATTGGGGATTATTGTTAAAAATGACCAGTATACCTAAACAGCAACACAAACAGAGTGATGAACAAGCTGTGTTGCATTTTCCCAGTCCACTTCTTCTCTCATGGCATTATAATTCTAGTTCTCTCTTTTGTCTTTGCCTCTAACTCTACAGTGATGGGTCATTTTAATGCCTCTTTATGCCTACATTTGTCTCCACCTTTGAAATCTTTATTTACTTTTTTAGCTTTTTAAATTTCTGTTCCTTGAACAAAACATCTTAAATCATAATGAATGAAATATATTTCACATATTAATAATCAACAGGAATAAAAAGCATTAGCACATGGAGAGCTGGGTTTAAGGATCATCCTGAAAATAAAACTGGAAAGATCAGTTTGTCGTCTGACTGTGAAAGTTCCTCAAGACAATACAAAATAAGGCTCAGAAGTGTGTGTGTCCATCATGCCTGACAGTAAGTCTGAGGATCTCATCCTAGTACATAATCACAGTCAGGGTATCACTGGCCAACACAGAGGTCTGTGCAGCCCTCATGCCTCCCCAGACCATCAATGACTTATATCCAAAACGATCATGCAGGAAGATGTTGTAAGAGCTCGAACATTCTTCGTGGTGTTTCTAGACTCTCTCATGTCTGTTATATATATATATTCAAAGTGAACCTGTTCAGAACTACCTGTGCTGAATATGGACTGAAGACCTCCCAAGGTGGTGGAGAATAGAAGAGAATAGTAAAGAAGAAAACTAAGACATATGTGTCAAACTCAGGCCCACTATAATTATATTTGGCCCGCAAGATGATTTCAAATATGTATTACGTCTGGCCCACTGATCCATTATACCGCGCACGTACCACTAATACTACAAATCCCACAATGCTGCGCTAGACTGCGGACTGAAAAACGCCCCCACCTCATGTGTTGACACTCATTAGCAAACCTGCTGTTAAGCACATGCTCCAAGCAGACCTCTACCACCATGTTGCCTTTTACACAGTTTGCTGAAAAACTCAATCTACTTAGCGCTGAATTTACCTGACAATTTGCCGACTTTGAAGCCAAAAAATGTAGATTTGAAGTTTTTAGGAACCCGTTTGTGGTTGACGTGAAGGATGCACCAACCAACCTCCAATTGGAGCTTATTGAGCTACAGTGTGATGACACGCTCAAGTATGACTCTGTCGGTGCTGCGCAATATCCACCTTAACTCCCCGACACGCTGACCCAACTCTGTGCCCAAGCTGTACAAATGCTCTCTATGTTCGGCAGCACATATCTGCGTGAGCAACTGTTTTCTTTAATGAAGATGAGCAAAACAGCACACTGGAGTTGTTTCACTGATGAACACCTTCATTTAGTCCTGAGGATTTCTTCAGCTCAGAGCCTGACTCCACAAATTGATGCGCTTGCATGTGAAAAGTGATATCAAGTATCTGGATTGGACGATGTGCATCATCAGAGTAAATGGAAGCAAACCAAACTGGATAAATATGATTTTATTTACTGAAGGCATGGTCTGTTCAAAGTTGAAAGAGATAATTGGGTTTTTGTTTTTTTTTGGTTTTTTTTTTTAAGGTGTTGGCCTTGATGGCCTGTGATGAAATGATTTAGGAAACAATTAAAAAGAAAATATAAAGTTCCAGATATAGAGGCCTGATATTTATTTCAGTTAAGAAAAAAAAACCTGTTCAGAGTTTAGTGTTTAAACAAAAACAGGCCAAACTATTATTTAATATATGACTATGTTTAGTACAGTACTTTATCTCAAAGATAATAAAAACATGGTATTAGCCGTCACTTTCTGAATAAAAAATTAGTTTGGCCCTCTACTTTGTTCCTCTTTTTAATTCTGGCCCTCTGTGAATTTGAGTTTGACACCCCTGAACTAAGGTCTTGGACACTGTGATTATGAATAAGCAGCAGAGACAAGCTGTTTTGATCAATGTAGCCATCCCCAACAATGGCAATATTTGGAAAAAAAACATCCAAGTCACAAAATCTCAATTTAACACTGTTAAATGATAACGTACCTTGCTGAACAAACAAACCCATATCTAGATTTGCTCATGTAATGTACATGCATTAATGCATAAACACATACAAGACAGGAAAAATCTCCCGTCTATGGATTAGACCCTAAAAAAGCTTATACTGTCCCACCCCATTAAATTTAAATCTAAAGAAATTTATTATTTACAGCTTGTTTAAAAAAAAAAAAAAAAAAAACCTCTGAGATGATCTCAAGAGATTTTACTCCTAGTCCAGTAAATAAAATGCCCTCATTAGCATACAGCATCTAAAGAGAAACCCTGCATTAGCATCCAAATACCCTCATTAGGCTTCATCATTATGCAATGTGTATGGTGGCTACAGAAATATATATAAAAGATATAGAGGCAATCCTTTTGTGTATCCTCAGTAATGTACCATTTCACCCTTAAACAATCCCATAGCTATGCGAAATAACTATATTTTTTGGGGTTTTTTAAGCTTTTAATTGTGACTTTGAGCTATAATTATTTGCTCCTTTATTCCCAGTGTTGGAAGCTTGGCCGATTTGTTACCAGATGTAGCTACTTCCAAGCTCAGCATCAGTGACATTTTTTTAAGTGACTTGCAAAAAATTCTGTGAATTCTAGGACAAATTTATTTACTTAAGAGAGAAGAGCATAACCAATTATATTCCAAAAGGGTACAGTTTTCTGTTGCCTGTAAAAAGTATAAGGTGGCTCATTCAGCCTCATAAAGCCATTTTCCACACAGTACAGCAGAGACAGAACAGAGAAATTTGCATTGCATCCAATTCATTGCAGCTGATAATTATCTAATAGCATTGCATCATTTTTTTAAGGTTTCTAAAGAAGTCATTTAGTTCTAAGTATAAGAACACAGTTTGTTTTGTGGTCAACTTGTTATCCAGAATAAGTAGGTGTGAAAGGCCTGAAATTCACTCTAATGGACTTTCATTTAAAAAAAATAATAAATAAATAAATCATTATACACATGACCAGTCAAAAGTTTGGACACTTGGAAAATTGTTTCCTAACTTTTGACTGGTAGTGTGTGTGTGTGTGTGTGTGTGTGTGTGTGTGTGTGTGTGTGTGTGTGTGTGTGTGTGTAATGTATGTACATGCACTGCTAAAAACAATAAAGGGAACACTAAAGTAACACATAAATCTAAATGAATTAAATATTTTTATTAAATACTTTGTTCTTTCCATAGTTGAATGTGCTGACAACAAAATCACACAAAAATTATCAATGAAAATCAAATGTATCAACCCATGGAGGTCTGGATTTGGAGTTCTACTCAAAATTAAAGTGGAAAAACACACTACAGGCTGATCCAACTTTGATGTAATGTCCTTTAAACAAGTCAAAATGAGGCTCAGTAGTGTGTGTGGCCTCGGTGTGCCTGTATAACCTCCCTACAACGCCTGGGCATGCTCCTGGTGAAGAGCGGGTGTTCTCCTGAGGGATTTCCTCCCAGACCTTGACTAAAGCATCTGCCAACTCCCAGACAGTCTGCGGTGCAACTCGGCGTTGGTGGATGGAGCGAGACATGATGTCCCAGATGTGCTCAACTGGATTCAGGTCTGGGGAACGGGTGGGCCAGTCCATAACATCAATGTCTTCGTGTTGCAGGAACTGCTAACACACTCCAGCCACATGAGGTCCAGCTTTGTCTTGCATTAGGAGGAATCCAGGGACAACCGCACCAGCATATGGTCCCACAAGGGGTCTGAGGATCTCATCATGGTACCTAATGGCAATCAGGCTACCTCCGGCGAGAACATGGAGCCCTCCAGAGAAATGCCACCCCACACCATTACTGACCTACTGCCAAACCAGTCATGCTGAAGGATGTTGCAGGCAGCAGAACGTTCTCCACGGCGTCTCTAGACTCTGTCACGTCTGCCACATGTGCTGTGTGAACCTGCTTTCATCTGTGAAGAGCACAGGGCACCAGTATTATCATTATAAGAACTTTAGACCTTTTTGATTCTAAACACATTATGTAGGCATGTGTCCATCACAAACAAATCCTGATCTCCGACTGAGTTTTTACTGTAATTTTTGCAAACACAAATCACTCACTAACTGCTTTGTATTCTGGGTTTAAGTGAGAGACAAACCAGACAGAAGACAGATTTAATAATAATACACTTAAAATTTCATGGGACGACTCTTGACTGAGCAACAGGAGATGTATTGTGGTTGTTTCATGGATCAAAGACATATGAATGCCGTATACTATAATCAAAACATTATTTCAATAAAAATATTGTCAATAAAAAATTACCGTCCATGAAAATGGATATGTACATAAAATTCTCAAACTATTTAGAATATAATCAAATGTTTGATATCTGTGCGAGAAAAAAAGGAAATATTTTAAAAATAAAAAATTACAGTAATGTGTTTGTATTCATTGTAAAAACAATGTTTTAGGGGTTTGCTGTTTCATACAAGGAACAGGAAACTATTATCTCACTTGTCTGTGTAAATGCGTCATGGATCAAAGAAAGTTCCTGGAAACAGCTGAAAATGAGTTATTAAAGCTCATCAATCCAGAAAAACATTCAAAACCATCTCTGAAGAGTTCAGACACCACCATTTTACAGACAAATGAGGGAAATTTAAGATTATTATAGACCCCTGGACTGGTCACCTAAGAAAGCATAAAAGAGAATAGTCCTTGAGGTCACAAAGGAAACTATACAAAGTTCCAAGGAGCTCAAGGCCTCATTTGCTTAATTTACAGTATGTTAATGTTGGTGGTTCCTTCTCATAAAAACACTGGAAAAAAG
Source organism: Telmatherina bonti (assembly GCF_933228915.1). Classification (NCBI taxonomy): domain Eukaryota; kingdom Metazoa; phylum Chordata; class Actinopteri; order Atheriniformes; family Telmatherinidae; genus Telmatherina; species Telmatherina bonti. Next base: position 29,035,909 of record NC_136625.1, on the reverse strand, counting down.
CAGAGCAGAAAACCCCCCAAATAATGCTACCTGACTACCTTGTATAGACTCTCCCTTTCACAGGGAAATGAGCTTAATTAATATCACATTTAATGAATTGATATTTATTCATTCATTCATTCATTTTCTAAACCGCTTAATCCAATTCAGGGTCGCGGGGAAGCTGGAGCCTATCCCAGCTGGCTTTGGGCGACAGGCAGGGTACACCCTGGACAGCTCGCCAGTCCGTCGCAGGGCGAATTGATATTTAATGAATATCAATTCATTAAATTTGGGACTTCCACAAACATACATGTTTTTCCAATAACAGTTGTCTTTCAGGTTTATTCACCAGTGACCTTTCCATGCTTGTTGCCTGTGGCAGTGGTGGTAATATAAGTTTCCTGACGATTTTCTTTTTTGTTTCTTAACAGAAGACATAACATGTTTCCCGGTAAGTTTCTTTTTGGTTGCCTGCTTCATTATGTTTTACTGCCATTATTGCCATAGTTTTCTTTTTTTTTTTTTTTTATCTTGTGTGACAAAGCATCACCATTTGTCACTGCTGCGTTTCCTGATTTTAGGGTCTTACCCAAGTGTACTGTGTTCAAGAATTGTTATTTATTGTGCCTGATGTTAGTGGATGGGGAAACTGTTTGGAGGGTTATATAGGGTTACTGAGAAAGAATGATTCTATGTCTGTTTACTGTGCTTACCAGGAAAATGGTAGGTGCCGGGGGGTGGCCATCTTGGGATTAGGCTACCAGGGTATTTAAGGCCAGTATTTTGCCTGTTCGTGAGACAGAGAAGGATGTAGGTGCATGTTAGATTACTTTTGGTAGATTTTGATTTCAGTGATGTTTGGTCAGTGAAGATACTTATTGAGTTATATTATTCTTCCTTTGTGATTTTGTAGTTGTTTTGGTTACATCATGCACCATTGTTTAATAAATGCTCATTTTTGTTGGGGGACCTCTGCCTACTGCCATCTGTTAACCACTCTGGCCACACAACCTCCAACATCTGGTCTTTTTCTTGTTTCCTTCTTTTGTTCCCCATCAGGTCCAGCACAATATTCAGTTCACAGATAACCTTATTAGAGCAAAAAAGAACAATAATCAAATGCCCATTTAAGCTTTAATAGTTCCCTTTATATTTGTTTATGTCCCCCTTTGTGTGGCAAATTTGTTTGGCATAACACAACGTCCAGGACATAATTTTGATCGCTATGATACTGGACAACATTATGGGGGAAAAAAAAAGAAAGAATAGAAAAAATAAGAAATGCAAATTTCCAAACCCAAACATCTGAACACACACCCATCTGTGGCCATAGGATAGTTAATTTACTCTTTGGGACCTGGGAATTCACCCATCTCCATTGTCTTGTTTTTCCCAGTAAATTGGAGAATAATAACATTGACGATAAACCAACGTAGGTTTGAACCAGCATGAAGAAATGGACTAAATTCCTTCAAACTTGTCTTCAGGACAAATAAATACCAACTGGTCAATGTGTGAAGTTCTGTGGTTTAAAGTGGATACTGTGGATCTCAAATGGTGTGTGGATGTTTGTTTTCATGAAATTCAGATGCCAGTCATTTTCCATTTTTTTTCTGTGATGTGCTAATTAAATAAGTCCCATATTTTCTGTTTTATCTTCTAACCTAAACAAACATAATCTAAACTCCTTCACCCAGCAGGAAGGAATGGAAGTGTCTCCATTGCTTACCTCCTCCCTCTCCTCCTCTTTCTTCACTATTTGCAAGACTGCCTTATTAGCTCTGCAGTTTCTTATCCTCGCTGAATGAAGACCTAGTGATTTTTATGTTTGCCTAAACATGCCTGTGTCCATGTGTAGCTGTGGTAGTAGTAGTAGTAGTAGTAGCCACTTTGCTTCCTCATCAATTGAACATCTCTCCCAAGTTTGTGTCTAATGAGCGATGAGCGTGGCGCAGCCACTAATGACATCTTTATGTGTCCGTGTGTGCAAATGCCACTATATACAGTGTGTGTTTGTGTTTTAAGCAACCATGGTGCTAGTTAGCAGTGTGGGTGTGTCTCATAGTAGTTTTCATTCGGTGCATTTTCTGATACAAGGCACGAGAGGTCGCAGGGTCAGGCCAATTACCTCCTTGTTGAGAGATGTCTACTCTTTGATTTGGCGATTCCAAAGGTTGGTGGGGCTCTGAGGGTTCTGTTCAGGGTGCAGGCAGACTGCTGAGCACCGATTAAGGAGGTGTTAATTGGAGCATGTTGTTTGGGCCAGGCAGGGATGTGTGTGTGATGTATCTACCGTAAGTGATTGCATCTGCACTAATTTAGCATGCATTATCATACTGTTCTGTTAATGTGCTTTCGTCCACAGCATTAAGACTTATCCCCCCCACACCACCAGTGGAAAAACTGCTTTCACAGACATTAAACAGCTGCATGTGCATATCTGCTTGCCTTGTGGTAGTGAGCTCTATACATGTGGGACACAAATCATTTAATTGTTGGTTCTAAGGAGTCTACAAAAGACGAAAATCATCTTTGTCCCATTGGCAGCATATTTTCTGTAAAAAGCTTCCATCTCAGGCAACAGAATGTATGAATCCTCATTTTGTGTGGATGTCCACATTTCGGGCTATTTAGTTTCCATTATCAAATACATTTGGACATTTCTACATTTGGACATGTTTATTTTATTTATTCAAACATAGAATTAGGTCTTGTTTCATTTCCTTAAAGCATGCAAACCATTTTGCCTTCATAACATGGAAACTTATCATTTAATCTTCTTCTTAAAAAAATCCTTTGATCTATTGGATTCATGCCTTCTTGTTCCCATTTATTAATATTTAGCTATCAATATTTAGCTAGTTATATATGTACTCACTGTACATACAGTACAGACTGTAGGTGAATATTTTCTGCTCCTCAGTGTTTTGTCATCAGGAATGGACAGCTTGCCATGAAATAAGCATCTGTCCCACACATCTGTAGTTGAGTGACCGTGCATGTGAGTGTGTCGTCAACACAGCACAATTTGCCATATGTGATGAGGTATTGAACTGGACAGCTTCTCACAGGGCTCGTTTCACTTGTCATGAAACATACATCCTTTATTGGCCTGGCCATCCACACACACACCCACACACAAACACAAAGAGATCTTCCAAGCACCTAGTGCCTTACCCAACTCCCCACCCCTCAGGTCCACTAATCTACTTCTAACAGAACAATCTCCTGGGTTTTTACTTGCGCTGTTGAGCGTGTCTATGTGTGAGTTTGCCGGAAATAATGCTGTGTTGTTGCCAGGAAAGTGTTGGTTTAAACTACAGGGCAGTCCTGGGAACGAGCAGATAGAGGGTGTTGGAGGAGGTGGAAGAGGGAAGGTTGAGATATTTAATGCCTTTGCTACATATGTTCTTAAGTAATGCTTCCCATATCTACCAACCCCTGGGGGGTAAAATTCTTCATGTTTACAAATCACAACTGGATTACCACAGGAAGAGAAAAAAGTAATTCAAGACTCACTTTACTGTATCTTGATGTTATTGTATTAGTAAGAATATGAATAATTTGAGTGTATCTAAAGAGAAGGGCAAGCAAATAGAAGGTGCTCAAATTGTGGCCATGTTTGATATGCAAAGTTAGATATTTCTTAACAAACCAGCGAACATAGCAAAATGATTAGATTTCATAAATAGATACAATAAGCCACATTGTGAGGTAGATTCAATCATTATTTAAGTAAACCTACATCATCTTTAAAAAGTCTTATAAATTGTCATATCTTCCACAGATGCAACATTAAGTTTGCCGTTCTGCATATTTCTACCTTGTTTGAAAAGACTAATGAATCCATATTCAGCCTAGTTTCACAAGAAAATCAATATTAAATATAGTTTAACACATGCAAAACACAGAAGTATCAATTCTGAAGATTGAATATGTGGTGTGAGATGGCATGAGATGTAAACCTGCTGCTTTGTGTAGAGGAGAATGCTATCATGAAGATGCATGGACGTGTAATGAATAAATGTATAACACACAACCAGTCAAAGGTTTAGGCACAATTACCCTTTGAACTAAATAAGAATGTGCATAATGATGCATGCAATTCCAAAATGACTGAATTAAGAGATAAACATTAGTACAGCATACAGGCAAAACTGTAAATAAATAATCATAGAAAGTAGGGCTGGGCAATTAATCGGATCTTAATCTCAATTACGATCTGGGTTTTCAACGATCATAAAAATAAAAGGGTGCGATTATTTTTCTCTTTGCAGTTTCCTCTCCTGCTGTCTTCAGTTGCTAATCGAGCGTCACTGGCATTGCAGCGCTGTGCTTTAAACTCCTCCCACAGTGGTTTCATTCAGCCACTGTTGCCAACTTGGAGAGTTTCTCGCTAAATCTGGCGACTTTTTTGTTAAAAGCAACAAGCGACAAATCTAGCAACTTTTACTGGAGTTATTAGAGAATTTTCGGGTGTTTTGGCGACTGACTTAAAGGCACATATCGTTCTGCAATTACTGTAATGGACAAGCAGCGGGAGCTTCTCCCCATCCTAAAGCACTCCCAGGCATCCAGTCTCAGTCGGCTCCGGCTGCAGGTCAATGCAGAATAACTGCAGTAGGTTGTGGAAGTTCACAACGGCATAGTTTATACCATTGTCAGTGAGAACTGACACCCACAGGGCAATGGCCAGGTTAAAAGGTTCAACAGGACACTACTAGCAATGCTAAGAAATCTAACAGAAAAAAGAAAATTGACCAGTTGTCTTCACTAGCAATAGTAGTCCATGCATATAATTGCACACGCAGTGAAGCTACTGGTTATGCTCCATATTTCCTCTTATTTGGTCATCACCCTCGGCTCCCCATTGACCTTATGTTTGGCCTCAAGGCATAAGATCAAATTCCATCTCGCCAAGCCTATGCAGAGAAATGGAAGGCAAGAATGAGTGAAGCCTATCAGCATGTATCCAGAACAGTCAGCGAGGGGGCAGCGAGAGGAAAAACTCATCATGACAAGAAAACACATGGCGTAGATCTGAATCCAGGGTCCAGAATACTTGTACGATATCTGAATGAGAAAGGAGGTCCAGGAAAACAGATCATTTTGGGAAGACCAAGTGTATGTGGTAAAAGAAAGAAAACACCAGGACAGTCCAGTCTATGAAATCATGGCTGAAAGTGGGAAAGGTCGCCCCCGAGTTCTCCACAGGAACTTGTTGCTTCCATGTGACTTCCTCCCAGCAATAGAATCTGCAGTACCTGCCAAGTCAGAAAAAAAAGAGGAAGGATGAACAAAGGCAAAGTGGACAAGATGAAAGCTCAGATGATGAGGAGACCTGGAGAGTCATCTTGAGTCCCCAGCTACCGGATCCCAACATGGAACTGGCACATCACACAGAGTCAACTCAGAGCAGAGGCACCGGAATTCCACCTTAACAACAAAGTCATCACAGGCAACGGGGTCGATGAAGTAAATGGAACAGGGCAGCAGGAGGCTCAGGCTGAAGAGACAGAGGCACTGAAAGATGACGTCCAGCCAGAGGATGCGAACAGTGAGGATGCGTCTCGCCTGTCAACATCCCGTGACCGAGAAGATGCTGGAGTGTCATCCAACAGAGAGAAAAGAAACCTAAGTTGATATTTACGTATCATAAGTTAGGACAGCCTGTTGTGTCATATGATTAGGTAGCAAATTTATAGTTAAGTTGAAGCTTGTTTAAAATCTTTTGTTAAAAAAAAAAAAATCGATGTTTTTCCATTCAGTTACATAAAATTAATCTACTATAAAAGTTGTGTCATTTTTATTGGTTTTATTGATATTTTTACTTGTCTTCTTAGGTATTATATCTGCAGAGTGATTGTCTGGCTACTGTGTAGTTTTTTCTAACTGAAATCAAGAAAAATTACTAGCAAAAAAAAGTTTTATCATTTTTTTTGTTTGTTTCAAATCCACAAAAATCAGCTAAATCGAAGAATTTTGAGAATTGCAATTTAAATCGAATCGGCACCCAAAAAATTGGAATCGAATCGGGACAAAAGCATATCGTCACAGCCCTATCAATGGATACATATAATTTGTTGTGGTTATTATACAACTATATGATTTTGATAGACTTGCTAGGTTACCTAAGATATCAGTTCCCAATATGTTATTGAAATCACGGGCTGATACTTTGTCAAAGTAACTTACTCTCAGAGGAGATGCAGATATTCACGCTCCAGTCAGATGAAGATGCGGATTGTCATTGTGCACAATGACAGCTGCAGCAAGAATCTGACATTAACAGGAGATATATTTCTGATTTTGAGACTGGCAGCAGTATTGCATCTCTGTTTCTTGATGAACTCTGACTCCTACATGGAAGTGACCTGTATATGTGTAAAGCATGTCAGACTCTGAACAAGGCATGTGCTAGTGTAACCTATTGAGAATGTTGGGACGACATTGCGTTTTTGAGGGGAGAGTGTGGGAATATAGAAGATTGACACAAGCAACCCCCCTTGGTTATTGGTTATGTGGTTATTTGATTTTGTTCTCACAAACTTTGAACAGTGTGTAATTGCTCCATTTGGCCACAAGAGGGAGTTTCTCATACAATGAACACTGAGTGCGCCACAGTATTCAGTGCTGTGTCGGCTGTTGAAAATGGTGGATCGTTATGCTTACTGTCCCCTCATTTCTGTTTCTAACAGTGAAATATTCGCAATGAATGCATGCATGTATTTGTATAGGATAGGAAATAAGTCCAAAGTGTGGGAAAGGTGGCTGATTATCCCCTGATGTGTAGAGTGAAGAGAGTCTGGCTTCGTGTTAGCTTAGCTGATATCTTCAAGCTAACTCAGTCAGTCAGTGTTATCAGGACTAAAGTTTAGATGTGAGTACTTGTAATGTGTATGTAGTTATGTAACAAAATAGAATCTATAAATAAGGTATATCATTCATTGTTAGAAAGGAGTTAGTAGTGTTTTGTGTAAACTTAAAAAACAGTATTCAGTGCTGTGTCTGCTGTTGAAAATGGTGGATCATTATGCTTACTGTCCTCTCATTTCTGTTTCTAACAGCCGTAATAAAGAAATAATAAAACAGCCATAATAAAACCCGCAAAGACCACACACTGACTCATCATTTAAGTGTGCAACATATACATAGTTGAGCGAGTTAAACACTGTAATATCCCTCCGTTACCGGACGTTACCATTGCAGCACATTAATCAGCTGGTTCAGATCAGCTGTCTCAACAGGTGAATGAAAGAAACGCGCTGTAGCCTGACCGGTTGTTTGGCATAAAACGTACATCATAAAATACAAAATACTGGATAATTGTGTTAAATAATCGAGATCTCAATTTCAATCAAAATAATTGTAATTTTAATTTTTGTCATAATCGATCAGCACTAATAAAAAAGTTTTATTTCTGTCGATAATGACACCTAGACAGGATATGACTCCCGCACATTTTGAACCATCAGCCTAAAACCAACAACAAACAGGCTAATAAAGAAAGAGAAAAGCTGCTGACTCAGCATTGATGCTGATGAAAGATGGTTAAAAATTATGTTCTCACTTTCAATAAGATCATTTAGTTCAGAAAGACAAAATACTTGGGGTGCTAATCTACTGATATTAATGGACCAGTCTGGGGAAATTTCCCGTGCGCCCCATGGTCAATCCACCAACCTTCAAGCATTGAGCAAGCAAAAATTAAAGGTGTTAAATAGTGTTGATTGTCAGGTCTCTAGACATAGCACAAGCCAGTTCGGAAGCTGAATACAAATAGATACCAATTAAAGCAACTAATGTAAATGTGATTTGAAAACATAGTTGAAATAGTGCAAATGTGAAAAATATTTTCTTAATATTTGAGTCGGTCTTCCCATCAAACTTAGCATAATTCACTGAAACAAAATCACCATAAACCTATGCTATCATTAACAACAATCAGTGTTAACGTGGACATTTGTTAAAAAGATGAAAGCAGAAGAGCTGAATAACCTTAGGCCATGAGAAATGCACTGCACACTAACTGATTCATGGAAAAGGGATGGAATTTCTGGATGGACCGTGAGCAATTTGCAAAATAAGGGCAGATGAGTCGAGAGAGAGAAAAATGTTCATTGACAAATGTGACTTTATCTACTGAATAAAACCACCTCAGGGAGACATTTATGGGCAAAAGGTTTTTTTCTTTTTTTTAATGATTTCATACAACAAATTCGGGATGTCGTCCCATTTGCAATGCAGTGCATTAAAAATAAATGAGTGCGACATGTTACAAAACTGATTCCCTCATCACACCAAACCCCTCATTGGGAGCTAATGTCTTACTCTCCCAACGAAAATTTAAAACAAAAACTCAGCTGATCTGTTGATGGAGCAACACATATTCATTTACTTGTTGCTTAAACAAGCTCATGGAACCATTTCAAAATAGATCCTTAAGTCTGTATAAAACCAGTTTACAAACTCACACTGACAGAGAAATAAAGAAAAGACATTCTAGTGCTCAGGAACTAAGACTTTCTTCTCATAATCAGGTCGACCCAACTGGTACCTTCCTTCACTGCTGAGATGAGGCCATTCATCCATCCCTTCTCACTCCCTCAGAACTACCACTTTATTTATTTATACACTGGCTCACGGCTGGTTTGTTTTTTAGGCAAGACAAATTGAAAGGAACAAAAGTCCAGGCTTGTTCAGCCTCCTGCACCCATTGCCTTTGTGTCAGAAGGCTCCACACTGGGTTATGAATCATGGTGCATGTAAGTATGTGTGTAAATGTAGTATTTAAAAGTACAAATAGTTAGATCTGTATATTTTTTAAAATCATAGATGACAGAGTTTATAAAGAGGCTGGGTCATTTCTAACAGATTGACAAGCTAAGGAAAAAAAAAAAAAACATTGTAATTTTTACACAATAAACAAGATCAGTACAAAGCTTGATTTTTCCTATCTGTACAAAAGGTATAATAGTCTTTTAGAAAATATTTGATGGAACATAATTGTTTGATAACTATGGAAAGGTTATGGTTTTTTTTGTTTTGTTTTTTAAAAAAAAAATATTTCTGTCTTATTTTAACCAGTACATGAACTGGAAATTATTATTCGTGCTTCTATTTCATCATGATCGGATTATTGCAATGCTCTTCCTCTCAGCAAAACCTCCCTAAAACAATTGCAAGTTGTTCAAGATGTTCTGATTCTGACTAAATCCTTCAAGTTTAACCTTCCTAGCACTCTCTCTTAGCTCTCTGTTAACATCTTTGGTGTTAACAGGTCAGTTTTGACCCGTTTCTTAAGTCAGCTTCATAATGAATTAAAACAATATAATGTCATCCAACTTTTTTTGTCATCTCTTGGGTACCTTGTTGGGTTTCCTTATCCATACAACACATCTTTGAAATGAATTTGCTTAAGTTATAATAAAAGCTAATAAAAAAAAACCAGCTGAACTAGACTAAGCAGTTAAGAAAATGATTGGATGGAAGTTCAAACAAACAACGAATTAAACAAACCGAACCAATAGAAATCAATTACTACTTCCAAAACGATGAGAAAACTAAATAAGAGTAAAAGTCTTTGCATTCAAAAACATGCTTATGTGTGTGTGTTTATTTGATTCTATTCTACAGTCATTTGGCAGACGCTTTTATCCAAAGTGACTTACATGTGATAAATGATCAATTAACCAAAGCAAGTACCCTACCTTGTGGGTGAGAGGAAGCCGGAGTACCAAGAGAGACCCCACACATACAGTTTAAACCTCCACCCAGCCAAGGCTCCAGCCAATAACCTGCAGTGCTAATCCCTACAGCACAGTGCTTTGTACCAAGAAGTGACACTTTTTGTGTATTCTTTACAGATATATTTCTTGCATTGGAAACACAATACATTTGTCTTTGTTTTGACTGCTTGGAGAGACCTGACACCTCTTCCCTTTAGATTCAGGTAACCTGAACATGATACAAATGAGGATCCCTTTACGCTCACATGATTGGGAGAGGAGGTGGCTGTCAATGTGTTGGCAGAAAGCGCTCTTATGATTTTAATTTTGGCTCGAATTATTGCTTTATAATCTTATTTTTATAACCGATTGAAACTGACCCTAATACTACAAAGGATATCATTTCAACCACAGCATTTTACAATGTGAAAAAATCATTCTTGTTTAATTTTGGTAAAATCGAGATTCCTGACACATTCAAAAAGCCTTCAACATACAAAATTTAAGTTATTATTTGATGCATGTAAAAGCTAAAATGCGTTGGTGCCGACCTTAACACAAGAGGAAGGTTAAACATAACTCCAATCTTGATGCAGTTGCACTGGCTTTCAATTTATTTTATAGTCACTTTAAGACTCTTATTAATGTGGAGAGTTCTTTGTGGACAGGCACCAGGTTACATAGGAGGCTTTCTGCGCCCATACGTCCCCGGCAGGTCCCTGAGGTCCTATGACCAGGGCCTGCTCATGGTGCACCATACTCAACTAGAAACAATAGGAGACTGAACGTTCCGTTAAGTACTTACGTCTGGTTTACTCTGTGGTTGCTTTGAAAAGCCATTTTAATAGATTTCATCTTTTTAAATATACTTGTTAAACATTGCTCTTGTTATTAAGCATCGGTGGCCCTTTTGAGGCACTTTGTGATTTTATATCAAACCAAATCAAACTTTATTTGTATAGCACTTTTCGTGCTTAAAAACAATACAAAGTGCTTTACATTATAAAACAATTTACATCAAAGTAGATAAAAAACAAACACACATACACATCCCCTTTCACCCACCCACAACCACCCTCACCCATGCCCTATTTGCCCTATAACAATTAAAAGAAGATGAATGGCCAGGTGCATTTGTACCAGATGTGCACCAGATAAGGAAACGACATTCTCAGGGAGCCTCTACACAAAGGGCTACCCCTAACCAAGACCCCCCAGGCCATCACCATGGGGGCCACCGGGCAGATAGGACCCACGCCACAACTGTAAGGCTGCAGCGCCGGATCCCGACCCACCAGATAGGGACAGCCCCCACAGCAACACCCATGCAGGAGTGAGCCCAATGAGGAGTGAGCTGGAGTGATAACTAAACAAAAGTAAAAATGCATTTAAAAAATGATAAAATAATAAAATCTATACTAATATGTAAATAAATATATTAAATAAATAAATCAAATGAACTAAAAAGATGTAAATCAATATATAAAATATATGAATAAATAAAATTAACTAAAAAGAAGAATAAATATGGGTTAATATAAGAATGTTAAAACTTAGTTAAAAGCTACACTAAAAAGGTAGGTCTTGAGCGTTTTTTTTAAAAACATCAACAGTCTCTGCAGCCCTGAGGCCCTCAGGCAGGCTGTTCCATAGGCGAGGCCCGTAATACTGAAATGTGGCCTCGCCATATGTTTTGGTATGAACTTTAGGAAGAACCAAAAGGCCAGTACCTGAGGACCTCAGGGTCCGCGAGGGCCCATACTTTAAAAACAGGTCAGATAAATAAGAAGGCCCAAAACCATTAAGACATTTATAAACCACTAAAAGATCCTTAAAATCAATGCTGAAATGCACGGGGAGCCAATGCAGCGACTTCAATGTGTTCCCTGGCGATGTTTTTAAGATGATAAAATCCTGTCTTTGTAACATTTCTGATATGTGGAATAAATTTCAGCTCAGAGTCAAAAATAACACCCAGATTTCGTACACACTGGGAGGATTTAAAACTCTGCAGTTTGCATGAAATGATCTCTCTCTTGTCTTCAGGACCGGTGATTAAAACTTCAGTCTTGTCCTGGTTGAGCTGTACAAAGTTCTCTGCCATCCATGACTTTATATCTAAAATACAGTTTAAAGGGGTGTTAACTGGCTCTAGGTCATCAGGAGACACGGCGATGTAAAGCTGTGTATCATCAGCATAGCTGTGAAAATCAATGCCGTGTCTCCTGATGACATCCCCAAGTGGCAACATATACAGGTTAAAAAGTAAAGGGCCTAAAATTGATCATTGGGGAACCCCACATTTTATTTTATGGGTCTTTGAGGAGAATGTGTCCATACTTATAAAAAACTGTCGATCTGTGAGATAGGAGTAAAACCATTTTAAAACAGTACCTGAGAGGCCCACCAGACATCTGAGTCTATTTAATAAAATCTGGTGGTCTACTGTATCGAAAGCAGCACTGAGATCCAGCAGCACCAGGACAGAAAGTTTTTGTGCATCCAGATTGCCTCTTAGATCATTCACAATCTTTAAAAGGGCCGTCTCAGTACTGTGGTTTGTCCTAAAACCAGACTGACATTTTTCTAAGATGTTATTCCTGTTAAAAAACTCATTTAGCTGAATAAAAACAACATTTTCTATCTTTTTACTAAGAAACGGCGAGTTGGATACAGGTCTGTAGTTATCAAGAATGTTGGGATCCAGATGACTCTTCTTCAGAAGAGGCTTCACCACCACTGTTTTAAAGGCGGTGGGGAAGACACCCGTCTGAAGAGAGGAATTTATTATAAGTAAAAACTCAGACTCAAAGAAGCCATAAAATTTCTTGAACAGTGATGTGGGAATGGGGTCTAAAAGGCAGGTTGTTGGGTTCAGCTGGGAGAAAACTCGACCAAGCATCTTTGTATCAACCAGGACAAAACTCTCCAGCTTCTCCTCGGGTAAAAACAATGCTTCAGATCTGTTAAAATCAACACTGCATTTAGATAAAAGACTGGATCTGATAGCATTGATCTTACTTCTGAAGTGGTCTGCAAAGTCCTCACATGCTGTTTGTGATGGTTGCGTGGAGGACTTATTAAAACCAATGTTTATTAAAATATCAATGGTTTTAAAAAGGAACTTTGGATTACTTTTGTTGACAGTTATGAGTTTTGAGAAGTGATCAGTTCTTGCCTGTTTTATTGTGTTATTATAAATTCTTAGGTGATCACGCAGGATTTCATAGTGCACTACAAGTTTAGTTTTTCTCCATCGTCTTTCTGCTCTCCTGCAGTTTTGTTTCAACTTTTTTATTTCTTCAGTTCTCCACGGTGGCTTCAATTTGGTTTTTACGGTTTTTAATACAAGTGGAGCTGCTGTATCAATTGCTGATTTTAATCTATTATTAAACTGATTAACAACTGAACCGCAGGAAGCAAGTAAGATCTCAGAAGGTGTTTGGTATAAAATTTCAATAAAATTCTCAGCCACTTCAGAAGTAATATATCGTTTCCTTACAGTTCTCACTGGGGCCCCCTGCTGGTTAAAACTGGTTAAAAACCGGTTAAAAAACACAGTAGTGGTCCGATATGGCTAAATCCACAATAGAGGACACACTAACTGACAAGCCATAACTAATAATTAAATCTAATGTATGTCCTCGGTTGTGAGTCGGCTGTTTACTATGTTGTGTAAAGTTAAAACAATCTCAGACTTAAAAACCCTTTTGTCATTGAATCAGAGGGGTTGTCCATGCGTATGTTAAAATCACCAGATATGATGATAAAATTGTAGGCGGCATGTATTGCTGATAAAAGTTTGGAAAATTACTGATAAAAGCAGCATCATGTTTGGGTGGTCTGTAAACAGTGATGCATCATGCTTTTGTTTTTAACAAAAGCATGATGCTCAAAGGTGGTGTACTGATCTAAAAGTATTTGTCTGTTATTTAGGAGACTATTTGTTATCGATGCAGTACTACCACCTTTCTTGTGACTTCTAAAGGAGAATAAAAAATTTCCCTGAGGGTTGGAATCCAGCACGTCTGGGAGTTTCTCCGCCACTTCTGACACGGTGGCTCCGGGAAACACCAGGGTGAGAGCTCCCCTCAGACGGATGATGGAGTCTCCGATGACGAGCGTGGTGGCTTGTTGTTGGATGGTTGTCGCTGCAGGTTCAGTCCCCCCGTCCTCCCCGTCACGTTCCCGTGGCTGAGGACGCCCGGAGTGCCATCTAACCGCATCTCTCAGGAGCCGCCTTCGGTAGGTTGAGGGGCGGGAGGACGGTGGAGGGCGACCTGGCACGCCCCGTCCGTGGGGGCAGCGGCAAGCGGGGGAAAGGCGGCAGTGACCGATGCAATGTTGGTCTGGGAAAAAGTTGGGGAAATCCCTTGATCCGACGGGTGGACCGTCGTCTCCATATTCCCGGCAAGAACCGAGAATTTGTTGTTCAGGAGAATGGCGGAGGACGACGACACCGGGCATGGAGCCCCACCGGGATTCCTACTGCGGTTGTGGACCACAACCTCAGACCAGGGGGTCGCCTTGCTCAGAGTAGAGCAGGAGGGCCGGTGACAGATGGAGGAAGAAGGGTCCCAAATCACGGTGTCCCTCAGTGCGGCAGTGGTATTTTGGGGTTGCTCACCAGTCTGTGTGGTCTCCAGCCAGCTGGACAGCATCGGAAGCCGCAACTTAAAGTAGGCCAGCAGTGAGTCCTTCCTCCGCAGCTCATCGGAGAGCCGACTAACATCCTCCAAAAGATCGGCTATCTTTTTCTGAGCTTTGATAAGCTGCTTCTCGATTTCCACAGGTAAGGGAGTGCCAGTTTTTATGAATTCCACATTTGTGGAAGAGAGATTTCTCATCACCAGAGACGCTTGCTTTTGGCGTTCTGCCATGGCGGCCATCATAAACTATGTTCAAAGGTACTATATATATATATATATACGGTATATAAAGTTTTACTTTACCTGGTCGTGAGTGTGGAAATTGAGGCCTGTGGCCAAATGATATTTTCTTTGTTTTTTTCACAATTCACAACATAAACCTCAGTAGAGTTTGCTCTTAAAAGGATTTTGCAACCAGGAAAATCAAAATAATTTGGTTCAGGTTTCTTAATGAGATTCCTGTATCTATGCTTTTCCACAATGCTAACTGGGGTTATGTGTTTGATGATGTATTTTCACTACAGCTGGTATCCTTTTCAGTTTTAATTTTCATTGTTTTAGCGAACAATGACAAAGTAATTTGCTTTCCAGCTGGTGAACTTGTTTTCTTTAGTGCAGGTGGAGATTTGGTAGTTAAAGGCACTCTTCATACCAAATGGCATTTCAGATAGTGAAGCAAAACTGGAGTACTGTTGCTTATTGTAGGTTGTATGACACATTTTTAAGGCATTGTGTGACATCTTCATTATAAAACCCTGCCAAATGATAGATCTAATTATCTAATCATCATTTTTCATAATAAAAAATAATAAAGTTGCCTCATAGTCAACTTAGTCTCAGAACGCTCAGAGACTTGCCTGATTTCAGAAACTACTTTGACCTTCTACAATGGTCAAGTGAGCCCACACTTGCAGACTGACTGTACATGTAAGTGTGGGCTTTCTTGACCAAAGCGGCAGACCTGGTACAACACATATGCATATAGAAGAGTTTCCTGGATGGATGGAGGAGTGTGTTGGCTTCTGGGGCATTAAAAGAGTGTGTGAGAAAAGCCCTATTGAAAAGATCACATGTGCAAAAAGTTCTGTGTGGATCCATTTCATGAAAATAAAACCAAAATTAGATCCAGTGTAACATTTGCCAGTTAAAACTAGCATTCATTCTATCACAAGCCTACAATAGCTATGCAGTTATTTGTAATGAAAGTAGTCAGCAAAGTTCATCCACGTTTCAGCATACAGTGACTAACTGAGACAAGACAAAGAAAGCTTGTTGGTAGATGTGAAAAGTCAAGTGGGCTTTATCTCAAATACCTAAATACGTGCTTTCTGTCAGTTTTGTTGAAGTGTTATGGTCCAGCTTGTCTAGGCGTGAAGGCCGCAACATAAAACAAAAGCATGCTAGACTGAGAATAAGAACTTTGGGAAATTTTATCGTCTCAAATCAAAACAATACAGGCCCAAATGGGAGGGCAGGTGGTGCAGCTTACACAAAATACAAAACCAAACTATTTAACAAGCAAAAACATAATCAAGCACCATCAACTACCCAAATCACAAGAGGATCAAAACACCTTAAAAATATCTGCAACATGGATTTTATATTAGTATTTTCTCTTGAACCATAACAATACAGCCAAACTGACACAAATGGTTTTTTTTTTTTTTTAGAGCAGTCCAGTTCACCCAAAACCAAACACACACAAGCACCTTGAGATACAAGATGTTAACCAAGATCTTCATCTCTGTGTGCTTGACAACTACACAGATAGCATAGCCTAAAATAAACCATTTTCTTCAAGAGGTCAGTTGGTGAAAACAACACCCAGCACTATGAGTAAGTGTGTGAGCATGTGGGTGGCTGCTGAGAGCGCTGTTAGATGCGCTGTCACATACTACTTTCCTATCTTGGTGTTTATGTGCGTGACTGACAAATTGGAAACAGAATCAGAGTTTGCGTGCGTGTCTACGTGTGTGCGTGGATGTGTAAAGGTACTTCAAAAAAAGAGTGCCAATAAAAGAAAGGGCCAGACTGAGAGACAAGCCAAGTAGAAGAATCTGGAAGACAAGAAACCATCAATCATAGCTGCAACACCACCATTCTTCTATAAAGCCACAGTGAGACACAAATATGAGCACAGAGGTTGAACTTTTATCCAGCAGAAGATCATTTTCTTATTCTTTATGTAAAAATGTCGAACACCTTTTAAGACAAATGTTAGTAATTTCTACTATTTATGCATAATGTTGAAGCTCCTATTTTTTTACACCATTTATATCCTTTTTTTTAACCGGACCTTAAACAACATTAAAACGTAGTGTTGATCAACTGTGCAAAATCTGAATCTACATCTTATTATCCTTTATCAAACGGTGATACACCTTGTGATTGTCACCTTGTGTCATTATACAATGAAAACACAGCAATGTGATATTAAGTCTTGAAAACAGTAACTGTGTGAAAGGCCTTTCAACTGAGAAATCCTTAGTTTGAGCCTATTTTTAAGTCTTTCACAGTTTTATTTTTCTACTTCAGCTCAACTTTAACTTTTTTACTTTGTTTTTAATTCTCCTGAACAAATTGGTTGAAGATTGACCCTTGGCAGATGGTGACTGGAGATTGAAACAATCAGCTTTTTCTGGTCACTCTTTTACTGTTTCTATTAAGAACTTTGTAGTCAGCTCTGTGCAACAAACATGTCCTGTTAAGTGAAAGTATACTGCTAATGCTAACAGCTAACGCCTGTATGTACAAGTTGGAGTGAATTTGAATATTTGTTTATTGTTCAGTTGTTTGTTTTTTGCAGAATGTGTTGGGTGGAAATAGGTAAAAAAAAAAAAAAATTACATTGCACTATAAAATACAAAATTGAACGTGATTAAAAAAAAAAAAAAAAACAACAACAAAAACTATTTGCTTATTTTTTTTGCAGATTCACTTATTTTTAGGAAGCATTAAATTGACCAGATCATCTACATTACCTAAGCTGCCAACATAGATTAAAGCATCCAAGAAAGACAAACATGAACATCTAATATAACAAATTTTGTCCGGATTTTAAATCTAATTTAGGTTTCATTTTTCGCTGTGTGTGGTCAACTGTAAACTGCACAGGAACTACAAGCTGTATCAGAAGCAGGTTCCAAGCAGTGTGCTGATTAAACCAGTTTTGTTTTTGTTTTGTTTTTTAAACTCTGGCTGGTTGCTGTTTTAAATGCCCTTTGCACTAAAACGCTAACAAATTAATAGGGAAGTTATAAAAATAGATAAAATGGGCTTGTTGTAAATGTTATGTCATTTTTTGTCATCAGGATCTAAAATGCTGAACAATAATGTTTTAGCTGTAAATATGAATGTAAAGTTAAGGTTGAGCTGCATCACACTAATATACTGTGCGAGGAAACAAGGACATAATTAAACGGTTGGCAATGGCATTAAAAAACAAAAATGTTTATTACAAATCTTTGAAGGTTGTTAGGAAAAATGGAGTCTGGGGACTCTTTCCCATCAACAGATTTCTAGGGCGGGACAAACAAGTGCAGAGTAAACCAATCAGAAAAATGGTGGACGTGACGTCAGTAAAGCTGCAGTCCGTTAGTGTTCAGTAGAGCAAAGGCAACAGAAGAAAATTAACATGACGCGGAGTTCAGAAGACATAAATGAACCATTTAATTTTTGCAGTAAAAACCATAGGCTACATGGCGTTATTGGCAAATCAAAGTTGCTTTTTGAACGTAATCGTAGAAATTGTAGATGAAACAAACTCCCGCAATGTCCGTGCGCCATCTTGAATGTTTTGTAAAATATGTGGTAACGCAAGGCAAGAAGTAAGAGTTTCCTCAGATCAACCAATCAGAGTAACCAGTTTGTTTAAGACTGATGCAAATCTCCATGAAGGGGCGGGTTTCCAGACTGAGTTGCTCTGTATTGAATACATAGAGGACTCCAGTCTGGCATGTCAGGCTAAATAAGTCTAAATAGACGGATAATTTTTTTGGAGTGTCAATTAGCAAGGAGTGATTTAACAAGTACATATCTTTTTTTTCTTTTTTTTATCATCTAGATTAAACTAAACTTTCACCACAAGTTGCCATGGTGTTGCAACCCATTTAGACCTTAAACCAGCCCAGCCACACTGAGATCCCAAAACTGACCATGAAGGTCAGTTACAAAACTCTTAGGTTCTTGTTGCAGTAAAATCACATTACAAAACATGTTATTCAATGAAAGCTCATTTAAATGTTATTTTGTAATTCCACAGAGTAAAAACTGGAAGTGGGACATAAAACTCGGAAAACACACAAGCCATCTCGTCATTTATCATAGTTTGTCGGTAAGTGTGGTATCTACATCTTGACCAGGACATTGAGTTGTTCTACTGGGCTGATCTCCCTCTCTGTACACACTTGGAGTCATGATATGCTGCGAGGAAACAACAAAGAGTGCAGAGATTGAAAAGAGTTGAGGCTGACAAAAAATGAGACAGAGAGCAAGAAGAGTGAGAAGAACACGGAGGGGGACGCAAAGAAGAGCAGGATGCCCTGAAGTGTAAATCGATTCAGGAAAGGGTGTCACATTGACAAATTTAACACTGTGTGATCTATTAGTTGTACCACTGACTATGTTTAACAGCTGCCCTGTGCTCTGGTGACGGTTCACACAGACATGCACAAACGCACTTAGTTTAGAGGCCACCTCCGTCACTGGCTGCCTACAGAGAGGGAACACAGTTAGCTTCTTTGTGACAGAAAATGTGCAAAAACAAATTCAGTCTGGTGGGTTCTGAACATTTCCTCGCTCCCCTCCCTCCTTTATGTTAGAATAAACACGTATTTGTTCTCATTACTAATTAAACAACAGTAAGAGAAACTGCAACAGGGATATTGACAGCACTGAAACTGCCCATTCACCAACACATACACAGAGGGTATACCCCTTAAAGCTCTGTGTTCTTGCTTTAAAAACAGTGTACGTACGTGTGTGTGTGTGTGTGTGTGTGTGTGTGCATTATGTGATTTATGAGCTGTTGCTGTTGTAGCATCCACCTGTAAGCCATTCATAAAGCAAGCAGTGGAATAATGAATGGCTGGTGTCTGGGGCCAGGCGAACCTACGCTGTGCCCTGGTGACTGTTTTAAATGAATAGGAATTAGTCTGCAAGAATAGAGCGCAGTGCCCCCTCTGTGCATGTGTGGGTGTGCGAAAGTAAAAGAGAGGTTGTTGTTTATAGGCACAAGGGATAACCATTTATCAGAATGCCATCATCTTGGCAGGGGTAGTATAAGGGTGGACTACGGGGCATTTGCAGGGAAATTGTGTTTTCTCTCCACCAGTGCGTCTTGTTTTATTAGTTTGGACAATCATTCAGTTCATTGTTGAGATTTGGAAATATAGTAACATATTTCCACAGATTTGTTCTCCCTCAGGCTCATTAATGATGTTGATTATTGTGAATTATTATACATTACTACATTAATAAAAAAAAAACAGAGGTTGACCAAGTTAGGTTTTCATACAGTCAATGCCAGATTTTGAAAAGCTGGATATTCTGGGTAGCTTGTTTTGAGTATGGCTGTTATGAAAAACATTGTGGTTGGGGTTAATAGTAGTGAACCAGGACAATACTAATTACTAGTGTCTTATATTTGTGCCTACTCACCCCTCACAGCTCTAAATTTTTACCTCAAGCTATTGTGACACAGAAATTGGAATATATTGTCTTAATACTGTGTAATGAATGAGTGTCAGCCAATGAGTACTTCATCACTTTTTTATGCACTTTCACGTGTGCAACATGTGGGGATTTTACAGAGTTATGGACATTTCCATTTGTAAATTTATGGTGCTAGTTACTTCATGTGACAACACACTTGCAAATGGCAGCAGGCAGCATATTGCTGAAAAGGGATATTTCTAAACCACTAAAGCCACATTCACTCTCTGCCTCTGTGTATTGTTACAGGGCTTAATTATGGGAAAGTGTTACGCTATGGCAATTGTAGATTCAAATTGGATCATTTGTTGGCTGCTCTCTTCAGCCGTTCTGCCCCTGTGGTGCTTCAATTCAAATGGACATGACACTTAAGCAAGGGAGAACATGAAAGTAATGAAACCTAAGTAAAAACTGTACAGCACTGTGCCTCAGATGACTGAACATACTTTGTTAACGTGATAGAATGTGAACATGACAACAAAATATAATATTTGCTGTTCTCTGAGGATTTACGTGTGAATTTAATTAGAGTGAATCGTCACCACCTTACACGGTGGTCAGACTACATGTGATTTTTTTGGTTGTTTCCAGTCTGGAACCAACCAAGTATTTATCAAATATTTGAAATGACAAGGGCTAAGTGTCACCGTCTCAGCTTGACAATGCCGAGCTTTTCCCAGGTCAGTCAGAAAGTGTTGTCCTTCCTGCACAGCCTGTTTACAATATACAGTTGAGAGGTTACCTGTGTTATTTCCGAGATAAAGCCATATTCAGATTTTTAAATAGTCATTCATCAGTCACTTTCTTAACCACTTGTCCAATTAAAGGTCGCAGGGAAGCTGGCGCAGCAATCAGGGAGCACCCTGCACAGGTCCACAGTCCATCACACAGCCAACACAGAAAGACAAACCACCATTCACGCTGACACTCACTCTTAGGGACAATTTAGAGTAACCCATTAACCTAACAAGCATGTCTTTGAACATGTTGGGAATGATGCCGGAGTACCCAGAGAGATGCCGGAGTACCCAGAGAGAACCCACATATACATGGGGAGAACATGCAAACTCCACTGTTTGAACCAGTGACATTGTTGCTGTGAGGCCGCAGTACTATCTGCTGTGCCACGGGGCAGCCCACCACTCTGCCACAATACAGATTTTTGAATAGCACTCGAAACAAGTTTGTTTCTATTCTGCAGTCATTTGGCAGATGCTTTTATTCAAAGGGACTTGCATGTGAGCAGTGATCAATTAACCATTGCAATTAACCCAACAAGCATGTCTTATGGGTGGGAGGAAGCCAAAGCACCCGCGCATACATGGGGAGAACATGTAGAACATGAGGAAACAACAAAACACAGTAAATACAAGGCAGGAAAAGTAACAAATGTAAGAAATTAAGAAGATAAAGGGATATTGGTGGTGGATTATGTTCACAGCTGTGACAATACACTGATGCCAAATCCCTGTAGATTTAAGAATCAGCAAAATCATTTAGTTGAAGAGTAAATTTATTGGATGAAGCAGCAGCTATAAAAACTAGAATATTATTAGAGTATTGTCACAGTCTGAAAAAGCTTCAAGTGACCACAAGTTGGCACTTGGTTTTAATGGGCTGTTTCTGATGCATTTAGCCACCTGACTACAAGAAATATGAAAATATGTGAATTACAGATTATGTAATGGGAATTTAATTGTATGAATAAATGTGTACTTGCCTGTTTTAACAACAATATAGAAGTCTAATAATTGTGCATCAAATTTATGTCCATTAAAAGGCCTGCTTCAGCCTTTCATTTGAGTAAGCAAGGTCAGATTGAAAACTTGAAGGATTACAAAGAACCTTCATAGGACCAAATTGAGGAGCTTTGCTCTTTTAACAGTAATTCTCTTCTTACAAAATAGAAGTTAACCATTTATTATAAATCTCAATTTATACAATGTTCATTCATTCATTCATTTTCTGAACCGCTTATTCCAATTCAGGGTTGCGGGGAAGCTGGAGCCTATCCCAGCTGGCTTTGGGCGACAGGCAGGGTACACCCTGGATAGCTCGTCAGTCCATCGCAGGGCTCTCATACAATGTTATAAAATCAAATATATCGGATGAAGGACAAAAATTTTAGGATGTATTTATGAAAACAAAAACAAAAAGATTACAAGTCAGGAAGATAAGTTTCAAAGCTCTAAAGCTCCTTTTCTTCTAAACTCAAAGGAGCATATGTCGGAATATGAATACAGGTATGTTATCTGCTGGGACAAACAAAAACAGGATTACAATTTCCAAACTTTTCTATTGCAAAACAGGATGTGATGTTTCAAACACAAGAATAGAAAATTACATCAAACTTGTTTAAATATTCACTTAATTTTAATAAATAAAGTTCAACATATTTTATTTAATTTCCTGTTATGACGTATCAGCAGGAGAAAAGAAAATGACTTTTGATCAGTAACAAGGCAATGACATGTCTACCTTGTATACAGGTTGCCTTTGAAACATAAACCTTAAAATAAAAAGATATGCTGTAAACATTACTTTATGAGTCTAAACTTTCCATAGTAATTCAATGAAACAATCACAAAATGGGTTTTCATTGTGTTCATGTTTCCCTTGTGGAGATGTCGATGGACACCTGTTTAGGTGAGCACTGGCAGCCAATGATCTCAATCGCTACAGCTTTAAAAAAAAAAAAAAAAAAAAGTAAATAAAAATAACACATATGAGGAAATAATTGATGGTATTGTTTTATTCATATGTTCACATAATTATGAATTAACATGCCAGCCAATTTAAATAAAATGTCAACACATTATGGGAAAGCATTTTGTCTACAGTCTACATTTGTTATCTCACAGTAAGCTGGGGTTTGATCAGTAAGCAGTAGTTTTTACATACATACAATTCAGTCTGGCTGCAGAGATGAACTTCTGCTCTGACTGCTGCTGGGAGGGATGTCGAGTTGATTATTTTCAGCTCTGTGTATTGTATGGTATTATATGGCATGGCATAAGGATATTGTTAAATAAGCTCAGACATTTTTCTTTCAAAGTGGCATGCAACGCTCCCTTTTATAAAACTCCAAACAGCAGCCATATAGTATTTGTGTTTCCACCACGTTGATCTTTTGATCAGATTCCTTTTTTTTTATTTGTTCATTTATTCATATTTGTATTTATTTATCAAGAAAAATTGACCTATGTCAGATATAGTTAGTCTCCACGTTACCATCACAGCTAATATGTAGTTTGGGGAAACCCTTGGTGGGGATGTGCATGTCCACACCAGCAGGTGTGAGCATGTGTATGTATGATCCTAGTTTAACAACCACCATCTGCTGCAATAACCACCCCTCTGTGTGTGTATGTGTGTGTGCAACATCAGGCCATTGAAGCTAACAATCAAACAGCTAGCAGACTGTGACCTTTTCGTCTGTCTGGAGGCACACACATACACATGCATTCAATACATCATACAGTGTTCACAGAGACACAGAACCACAAACACACACATTCTCAGAGAATTCGGTTTGTTGCTTCTGAGGCTTCATGACAGCTGTCAGTCAGCACTCATTCACTAAACATACGCACAGTTAGGGGCAGTGTTGGGGTTAGTGGTCCGTGTGATCAGATTGGTAGACAGCCAGCGTACGTACCATGTTAGGACATTCAAAACCCTTTAGGACATGATCTGTGAATACCAGTGTGTATGAGCGACCCCTCTGGCTCCAGTGCTGTGAATACCAGTGAGATGACTGCCACCCCGAGCTGATTGACACATCAGGATTTAAACAGGACAGGCCACACACAGACACACATACTTGTACAAACATACACAAGTTGAAAATATTCACTCTGGATAAGACGCCAACTTTCTTAAACCATTTCATGCAGTTTTGGCATGATCTAGCTGTCAAATCTCAGCTGGTGGGAACAAACAGATGATGACATAAGTCAAATATCTCTGCCTCTTTTTTTGGTTTATATTCATTCACAATGAAAAGGCCACAGCGGTCACTGCTGTGCAACAGATGCACACAATCTTTTGGGGAGAGCTAAGAGGAAGAAGCAGCTGGCATGTAGACGACCTGCAGCATCATGAAAACAATCCTGCAGACGGACAACCAGCTGTTCTTTTGACAGCCCAACACAGCAAAATAATTACCTGATCAAAATACGACACTTTGAAATTTTCTGTACACATTGTGCTTCTATCAGATTGAGCTTCTGAATATATAACAAGTTTTTCACCTGCCATATGGTCCTTAAGGCCACAAAAATTGACCTGCTTTTAATTGATTTAATCCTTTTGTGTGTAGCACTACTAGTGTTTTAAGACCTGCTTTTGAGATATTTCAAGTTGCTACAGCTAAACAGTAATGAGTGAAGTTTGTCATTTGAAGCCAAATGACAGTATTTATTACATTACTTCGGATAATAATCTTATGATCCACCCACACATTGATAACTTTACAAACTGAGATGAAAATAAACAACATGACACAGGACTAATGAGTTACTTACTGGTTTAACTTAAAGTAAAGAGACAGCATTCACCTATCTTCCTGTTTAGCCAAAGTTTTTTCTTCAATGAGTAAAATACAAAAATGTGTGCGAGATACAAAAAATGCCTTGGTATCTAGTTGTTGGTCTGTCCCACAGCACGGCATCAGCAAAATGGTATGTTGCAAGTTTGGAGAGCAAAGGTGTAAAGTATAATTTCTGGTCCCTCGAGGCGTTCAATGGAACTTTCAGGTCTATCAATGAAATTGGCAATGTACCATCATACCAAGTAAAAAGCACATAGTTTAGAAGTTCACACACTTGTAGTGCAACTTTAAGTCTAATGTTTGTTAAGCCATCCATCCACCCTGATATATAACGTTTTTTGTGTCTCTGCAACTACTGTACCATTAGCTGATTTCATCCTTCTTCTGGTCCTAATCACCAAGGCAACAGTAAGGTGCAGTTACAAAGAACTTGGGTGGCCATATGGAGGGCCAGGCAAATCTGATGACACAGAGAACAAACAAGGGAAATGAAGAAAACTAAAAGATATGTACAAAGGGTTTTAAAGGGTAGAGGGAAAAACTGTTAAAAGACAGAAACCAAAGAAGAGAATATGACTGAGTGAATGACAAAGACAGCAAGACAGCCTCGTGCACAGGCATGCGTGCACACACTCATGCCTTTGGGCAGCACTTTCACCTCCAATGACATTTAACTAAAAACCAATCTCCATGTCTGCCATCTACAGCCCTTAACCTCAGGGCTGGAGGGTTGTGTGTGTATGCATCTGTGTGTGTAAGCGCAGCAATTTGCAAGTATGGATTTTGAAGAATGGAACATGCACTTATACACATATACATACAAACACAGTAAAGACATAGTAAAGACATTATATATATATATATATATATATATATATATATATATATATATATATATATATATATATATATATATATATATGCAGCAATACATGTACAGCTATGTCCAGTGTCCCCTGAGTGAGGTCAAGGTCTATTGACACTCAACACCATCACCTTCTCCATCTACACACACACTTACACAGCCATGACTACAATAATCATGCCACTGAATCAAATATGTAATCAGACAGGAAATGTCCCCCTGGTGCAACCATGCCATAATCCAGCAGGTACTGCAATTGGAAAACTTATACAAGGGTTACCGAATGCAGTCGGATGGTGCCCTCGGGCCTCAGCAGAGCAGAAGGGAGTAAGAGGAGAAATACTGGGGGTGAAGTGATAACACAAAGGACTGAGAAACAGTGACAGGGTAAAAAAAAAGCTGGTGACAGGGTAAAGTGAACATGGAGGTGCAAATCGCCTTTTCATTTTCCATGAAATATAAAAAAAAAAGTGGTGAGGAAAAAAGAGAGAAAATGTGTGCATGTCCTTTCTTGTGTTTGACATGGTGTTCAGGTAGTTATAACCACTGCCCATCCCACCAATTCTGTCTTTTTACATCTCTACAATCTCCAGCATTTCACTGGAAAGGGTCTCTGAGCTCAAGTTAACTGCTAGCCCGAGGGCCTTAACACTGAAGCTCCCTCGAACCAGCTTCGACTGACTAACCGTTCAGACACGCCACGAAATCAGTCTGACTAAAGTGAGATTAGAGTCAGAAAAGTAGTACCTTTTAGAAAATATTTCATTTGTCGCCGGTACTTACTTCAATTCATTTATGTTAATCAGCATTTGAGTATTTAATTACCACATGGGACAGTTTTCTTCTTATTTTTTCCATATTGTAACTTATCCTAACCTAATTCTAATGCTCCCTACACCATCTCTTTCCTGTATGCCAAGGTTTAGATACTGTTCCATTAGGTAAGGAATATGTTTGATGTAATGTGCAATAAAGACCCCTTTACATGTTTTTCCATACATTCCAGTTATCTGCATTTTTAAAACATATCACTTAAAGTTTTTACAGAAAAAACATATACATGTTTTCATGACGTTTAAATAAGTGAGACCTCCATCTACCCACGGATCACATCTCTCTATGTCATGACTGTTTTTCAGAAACTGGGATACCATGAACTAGCAGTTTCTGAATTTCTCATATTTTCCCATTCTCCAGTCAGTGCATCTTAGCTAGTATGCATTATCCCCCACCACCATTTTATACCTTTAAAACTAGAGTGGCTGCAAGTGGCCACGGGATGTTATAGCACTATCCCATTAAAACTGCCCTAAAATAAAACTACAAAAGTTGAAGTGATCTTTCTTTTAGCTGAACGCGAAGATATTTGTATTTGATTTGTCTTTTGAAAAAACACACTTCTGCAACAATATGTATAGTGTGATCACTTTCTTTGTTTTTGTGCATTAGAAGTGTTTTGGATGTCTAAGTTGATACAATCTCCCTGACCAGTAGCACAGTTGTGAAAAATGTCTAAACACAAATGTTGTAGGTATACTGAATCTGAATGTTAAGGCTGTTTGAATAGTTAAAGGGCATTAGTCTGAACAGCAAGGGGTAAGTGATATTGCTTCAGATGTCAGGGATGTTTTGGCATTGAGTGTATGAACACATGACAATCTGAACAGGTATACAGTGAGGAAAATAAGTATTTGAACACCATGTAATTTTGCAATTTCTCCCACATAGAAATCATGGAGGGGTCTGAAATTGTCATCTTAGGTTCATGTCCACTGCGAGAGACATAATCTAAAAAAATCTAGAAATGACATTTTATGATTTTTTAAATACTTTATTTGTATGTTACGGCTCCAAATAAGCATTTGAACACCTGAGAAAATCAAAGTTGATATTTGGTGCAGTTGCCTTTGTTTGCAATTACAGAAAAACCAGGTTGCAATTACTTTTTCACCAGGTTTGCACACACTGCAGGAGGGATTTTGGCCCACTCCTCCACACGAAAACACATGTTCAAATAAAAAAAAAAAAGAGGTTGGTTCAAACACGGAGTTTGAGCTCCTTCCAAAGATTTTTTATTGGGTTTAGGTGCGGGGACTGGCTTGGCAACTCCAGAACCTTGATATGCTTCTAATGGAGCCACTCCTTGGTTATCAGGTTGTGTGCTTCTGGTCATTATCATGTTAGAAGACCTAGTCTCGACCCATCTTCAAAGCTTTAACTGTGGGAAGGAGGTTGTTCTCCAAAATCTCAGAATACATGGCCCCGGTCATCCTCTCCTTAAAACTGTGCAGTTGTTCTGTCTCATGTGCAGAAGAACACCCCCAAAGCTACCATCCCCATGCTTCACAGTAGGTATGGTGTTCTTGGGATGGCACTCATCATTATTCTTCCTCCAAACACAGTGAGTAGAATTGAGACCAAAGAGTTCGATTTTGGTCTTATGTGACCACATGAATTTCTCCCATGACTCCTCTGGATCATCCAAATGGTCATTGGCAAATTGAAGAAGGGTCACATTTTTTCAATCTCAGGAGGATGCTTCACCAAAGGCGGCAGCTCCCCTTCATTCTGAAATTATAAACCTTTTCAAGTAGTGATTGGTAACAAGCTTATCTTGTGGTACCCAAAATTAAGACAATAATTCAGTGAAAATGGTCATGGAATTATGATTTTTACACCTGATGACCTCAGGACTTTAGGTGATCCCTGGTACACTTCACTGGCTAGCAAAAACATCTGCAATGACAACGGCTTGCTGCCAAAAAGAGCAAAATACCCTTTTCATTGCTATGAATCCTTGAAACTGAACTGGGTCTTGAATAATTTTCTAAACCATTTGTTGAACAATTAACTGAAATAATTTACATGAAACAGTTTTGATCAGATCAAACACCCAGTCAGAATAAAAGTGCATTATGTAAAAGCCCAGCAGATCTGACTGCCCCCAACTGGAACAAATTTTCAGTCTCACTGAGAGGGGTCATTTAAACCATTTTACAATCAGATCCACAGGAATATGTATATACTCAGTGTGATTACCTCTGTGGTGTAAGCTGCTCCTGTGCATGCTTGAACCACATCGGGATTGGGAGATGTCAGGAGTTCCAGGGAAAAGTTGAAAAATGGGGAAAAACAACTGGCCTGTGGCGTATACAATGCTTTTCGTTGGAAACTGAAAGATTTAAGGATTTATTGTGCATCTTAACGGTCAAAAGGTTAAAAATAAAAAATAAACTTTCTTCTTCATCAGTCATCCAATTTCCACCATGTAAAAAAACAACTGATCAGATCACTTATCTATTGTTCGTTTAAAAATGTCAGCTGGAATCTGATCTGATTCATTTCAATCACATAAAATTTGTGCGTGGAAGCGTAGGTATGACTGATTACAAATTTGTTGATCATTTCCTTTTTTCCTCTTCCAATGTGATATAACGCATAAAAACTGTATTACAGTATAGCTGTAAGCTAGCCTCTTCAAGCACTGATAGTATGAGAGTAGCAGGTTTTGCAGCCCAGAGACCCATCATTAGCCTTTTTCTCAAATGATCAGCTTCATTCATCTAGATATGAAGCTTGTGTCAAGGTTAACTCTGAAAGATCTACTGTTTAATTTACATCTCCAGTCTTATCACCTTTAGCTTATTTTCTTATTCTTTCTTGCAAAACACTCATGCCATAGTTTTTTTTTGTACCTTGTCTTTGTAGTTTCCCCTTTTTCATCCATTCTCTCCTTATTTCTTTTCATCTGTCTCTGTCATTACACCAATTTGTTTCCTCCATCTCCAAGCATTGTCTTTACCTCTCGCTCATTCTCTTTTCTCATTTCCCCCCCCTTTCCTTGTTGTCACAGGGAGGCCACTGCTGTCGGGGAAGTTTTCCCAACCTCCTCATCCTCTCATTTTTCATCAGCTTGCCTCTGTCACCCTCCACCCCTCCCCTCACCCATGCACGCACACACACACGCACATGTACATACACAAACACACCCACCAGCTCCCATCTCCCCATTCATCCCCTCTCTCTGCTCTGTCCCTGTCTGTCCATGGCACAAATGCATTTGTTCAATACCTCCAGCAAACAGATTAGCAGGCCGTTATCAGCGACAGGGAGACGGTGATAATGGTTTTCACCACATCTTCTCTCTGCCACAGATTAAAATGGGCCAGGTCATCCACCCCACAAACACGCCAACACACATTCATGTTCACTGACAATGGCTTTCCCACAGCTACATCGCAAATCCTGTCAACAATTTTAAGCAAAAAGTAGATGCATTTGTTTAACAGAAGATAAAATACATGCTTGTGCTAATCATGCAATACAAGATATTATAATCTGAATGATCACTTCCACACATACACCTGCACAACAGCAAGATGGACAATCTGTTTTCTTCCGTTACCACTCCATCCCCCTCGTCTGCTCTCCTAGTATCTCAGCTTGCCATTGGATTTTCGTTCAATCTATTGTCACAAGCCAGGGCCAAAAGATACAAGGTGAAGTCAGTTCCAATCTTTTGGGCCATTGTCTTGACTCTGGATATTTGCACACCAACCCACAAACTCACAAATAAATAGTCGCATACACCATATCTGTAGGTTGGTGCAACAAACTCTCCGTTTAGCCATCAATCATTACTTTGACCTTGCTGCTTGTCACTTAGGTGTATGTTTTTTTGCATGTGTTATATCTTCATTAACTTGAGGTTTCAGCATTAATCATAGTTAAGACTGTTTGTCAATCAGCTCTTTAACATAAAGAAGAAGAACCAAATTCTTTTGTTGGTCAGATCAAAACTAGACTTTCAAAATGCATGTAAGCTTGTTAGCTCAAAAACTATACAATAAAATGATCACCAATGTATCTACAGTGAACTTCACTAACATTACATAATGATATAAACCTGCATCTCTGATAGTATGGAGTTGAATCAGTGTCTATGGTTTGAGCTGAATGTATATCTGGGAAGGCACAATCAATGTTAAAGAGTGAAGAGGTTTTTTAGCAATATATGTTCCCATCCAAGCCACATCTCTTTTAGGGAACACCTGACAGTAAATGCTAAACCATATACAGCATCTATCACCACTGCATGGTTTTGCAGAAGAGATCTGGGTGTTGACTGCCCGTAGTCCAGACTAATTCAGTGATCTTTCCGACAAATATTGGGATTTGTTTGATTTGTTTATACAGAAATAAATTGTTAGAAGAAGAGGGGAATCTTCACAATGGTATGTATCAACCCATTTCAACTTTTGTCAGATGTGTAGCAGGGATCAAAGTCCAAATTAGCTAATATTTACCAAGATAAAAGAGGTGTCTCAGCATCAACATGTTGTTGAGATGTTATTTTCCATTGGAAATAATATATTCACAAGATTTGGAAATCATTGCAATTTTTCTTTTTGTTTACATTTATTTACATGTCCCAGCTTTCTTGGAATTATGATTTTTTTTTTTTATAAACACCATCATTAGTTCATCTGGTTAACCCATCGCTCTCCATTACACACTCACGCTACTCTGGGTAGTAAATTAAATTAAATAAGATGTTTTAATATATAAATGTACTGTAATGTACTAGTGATGGTGTTAAATGTCATTTTTCCACATTCACTTTATTACATTCAGGAATCGGGAATCGTGCAAATGGGCCTTCCATACTGGTTTGACAGTTGAAAGCCAGTGATTCACTGTGGTGAGCCCTTCAAGGGAAACCTGGAGGGATAACAACTTTAGGACATTCAGGGCTCCAGAGGTTGGAGTCTATCTGATATACCATCTGGCCAGATTCCAGGATACCAAATGGGCAGATTGCCAATTCATCACAAGGCCAATACAATATGAAAATAGACAGTCATGCACACTCAGACTCACTCCTGAGGTCAGTTTACTGACCAAATGACTTAACAAACACGTTTTGGACAATGGGAGGAAGCCAGAGTATCTGGTTAGAACCATAAGCAGAACATGCAAACTCACACTGAAAAACCCCATTTGAAATTTTAACCTTCTTGCTGTGAGGTGATGGCACTGAACACCATATTATCCTGCATGTTGCAACCTTCTTAAATTGAATATTTTTTTAAATTTGAAAATCTAAAAATATTAATATCTAGATATATCTTTCTGGGGAGGTTGACAATGTTTCAACAAAAAGTCTGTGGGTGGGGCTCTGACTTGGAAGCCTGCACCTCAAAGTGCTTCGTGCAAGAAAAAGAACCAGATATTCACATACATTCAGTGTATAGATGTATGTTTGATCAAGATAGGCACTGCACAGAATAAAAAAAAAATGTGTAGACTGAAATGTTGTATTAAAGTGTGTATAAATGTTTTTTGCTGTGTAAATCTATGAGTGGTCAAAAATATGTAAAGCGCACAAAGAATTTTACTGCATATATCAATGAAACTTAATATTCTGCTTAACTTTTTACTCATGCTGTGCAAAGTAAAAAAAGAGACAGTACATGACAGACATAAATCCCGCAACACTCAGATGATAAAATTATTCTGTCTCTAAATTAATTTATTTATAATTTTTTGTTGGCTGGCAACAATATCCACATAAAAAAAGAAATGATCTTAACACAATCTCTTGGCACTGACTGTGCAAAAAATCAGGCACTGGTGGAAACAGTCTCTAGTGGATTAGAATCTCAGATTCCTGAAAAATAGAAGTTATGCCACTGTGCAGCAATAAAACCATTAAAACAATCCGTCCAAGTGTTGGTATAAAACTACTTATGTAGAACTTATTTTTATTCTGGTAAGACAAAAAAAAAAAAAAAAAAAAAAAAAAAAAAAAAAAAAAAAAGAATAAAAACACTTCTGTTTTGGACACATGCTCAAATCTGAATAGCATCTGATGTCCAGTTGTGATTAAATGAACTTGTGGTCAGTGTAATGTTTTCTCCCCTTGTAAACCCCGTCACATGCGCCCCAGTACTGTCAATAATTAATGTGAGGGATGCTTGGTGTTTTACAGAAGGCCACAGCTGCGTTTTATCACTGGAGCACATCATTCTCATTAGGTCAGATTATATCAAGCATCACTGTACACAAAGACCAAAGACACAGACTGAAGAAAGCTCTCTACAGCAGCTTCACTATAAATCAAACTAAATTTACTGCATAAATAGGACTTTTTTTTATATAAACAATCACTTTCAGTCTGCCATTGTTCTCTTCTTTCTTGTCCCTCCTCAACCAGCAATAGGACAATGTTTTCAGTGATTCTTTCCCCCGATGCAGCCCTGTCCTTGTTGCTTCCTGGAATTTACTGAATGCAAATGTGTGTGTGTGAAGTCATTTGTGAGGAGGTTGGTGATATACATTTTTAATGAGATGGAATCAGATGAGGGTGAGGGCAAGGTCAGAGGTGACACACACACAAAACACTCCACATATGAACATGTAGCCACTCTAAGATATGTTAATATATAGCCTAAACACTGAGCATGCACACTCGCACACACACACACTCACGCACACACATAGGCCCTCAAAGGCAACTGTGTGAAGTATGGTCTCATTAGGCATGCTGTAAGGGATTAACAACAGCAGTGACATTTGGTGTCTTGTAAGCGACCAGTCTATAAAAACAGACAGGAAAGGTGTGTGTCCCTGTGCTGATGAGTGTGTATGTGAGTGTGGGATATAAATGTTTCTACGTCTCCATTTTTTTCCTCTCTCACCGCGTTGCTTCGCATACACCTGGCAACAGACGGTCCCAACATGTTTGATGGGAGAACATTATTATTTGTCCCCTGGGTATTTTAGCTAGTCGAGTTTTCTGCTGTAGCCAAAGTGATTATGTGATCCGACTTTTATTACACAGCTTTGTCCTCATGCAAAGCTCCCCTCAAAGGATTCTGGGTGAACATGTGGGTATGTGTGCCTTCTACACCTCTGTCATTTCCATAAATTGTGTGTGTCAGCCCCCCACTCCCTGTGTGCCAATCCCCTGTTTGCTGTACCAATGCACCAACAAACTCTGGCTGCACATTGGAACACACACTTTTTACATTTACTGTCCTGAGGATGGTGGGAAGCAAGAGAGGCTAAGGATGCAGTGGCTGCCAAATAAACCAATGTCAAGATGATATTCTAGTTAACGAGCTGCTGAAATACAGCTCTCAGCTAGTGTCTGCATGTTTGTGTGTAAGTGCATACAGAGAAGAAAGAAGAAATGTGACACTGCCAAGATCCCTTTCTCTTTCTCCTCTCAAGACTGTCATTAGCAACGGGAAAATTTATCTGTATGCAAATTTCAATTAAACTTTGCATCTTATTTGTTTGAGAAAAAAACTAAACTAATTTGCACAGTATCATGAAAATGTGTGGTGCACGTTACACTACACACAGGTTACATCATTGTATAATAAACACAGCAGACAGCGTGGAGGTCACCAAACTGAAGATGGATCATTTTTGTCTTAAAGAGACTTTGGCTTAAGATATATTTTGTTTTCTTTAAAGTGAACTTATGTGAAGTGATTATGAGTAGTCAGTGTTTTACCAGCAGGACAGAGCAGCCAGGATGCTCTTAGTTTGTAGAATCAGGGGAGAAATCCTGAAGAAAATTTGCAAAGAGAAGTGAATGTCATGCCATCTAGAAACAATAGCAGAAAAAAAATTGTTACATAAGCAAAATGAATATTACAGTATCCCTTAAACACAAGACAGTTGTTTACTATTTCAACTACTTTTAAACCAAAGAGTGGGGTGTTCTTAATGGGTTTTGAAATCTTGTTTTGTACTACGACAGAAACATCTAAATGTGACTCAGTTTTCTGGTTACAGAAATGGTGACAAATAAATCATCAGCTACAAGAGTCTCTAAATAATCTCATCCCTATTAAAGTTCTTTGCTGAAAGCATAATTCCTGTGCAAGTTCCATTAAATTGTGCGAAGTTGTTTGTCCTGTAAGATATAACCATACTGATATTAAAATATAGAAAATTGTATTGAAATGAACAAAGTAAACGTCATCTGTTGACTCTGTAGAAAGCAGCTGTTTTCATGATGACAAATCTTCAAAGCTTATAACTCAAGTTAGCAGGGGTGGGAAAATCGAATTGAAAAATCGGAAATCTGGATTTTTTTTTTTTCTTCACAATTTTAAAATAAATTTTTTGTTAAAAAAATCTTTTTTTTTTTCTTTTTTTTTTTTAAACATAAAATTAATCTACTATAACATTTTTGTCATTTTCATTGGTTTTATTGATCTTTTTACTTGTCTTCTTGGGCATTATAGCAGCTGAATGATGATCTGGCTACTGTGTTGTTTTTTCCTAACTGAAATCAAGAAAAATTACTAGCAAAAAGAAGTCTTATAAAGAAAATGTTGTTTTTAATTACAAAAATCATCAATATTGAAGAATTTTGAGAATCGCAATTTAAATTGAATTGGCACCCAAAAAATCGGAATCGAATCGGGACAAAAGCACATCGTCACAGCCCTACAAGTTAGGTAGACGAAACACAGCATTTACAAAAATTCAGTATTCACCATCATCTGACTTATCTGTGACAACAGTGTCTTATGTATCTGAACAATACTCAGACATGTTGCACGTCTGTGGAGAGGCTGGTCTGCAGAAAATTTGTCATAGAAACAATGTTAAAAACAGCCCAGTATGGTGCCGGTTGAGATTCCTTTTATTCCTCTTCTCGGCCATCTCTCTTCTGTGCCCCTTTTCCAACTCAAAATTTCATCATTTCTACTCTTCTCCAAACCATTTCACATCACCTGTTCTCCTCCTCTCACTTTCCCTTCTTCTTCTGTCTCCACATCCTTTCTGTCACAGCAGCAATGATTATGACTAGTGAGCATAATGCATAGCCATGAATAGGACTGTCCAGCTGATTGTGATGTATAGTTTTTCATTACTGCTTCCCAGCCCCCTTCATTAGGCACAGAGTGGATAGGTGGAGTTAGCAAAGGAGAAGGGAGGGGTGAATGGTGGAAAGGGTGGTGGTTTATTTATCCACTAATTTGTGAGAAGAAGGGAAAAAAAACTTCCCCCTTCCTGTACGACAGTAATCAGGAGACAAGGTAATCGTCTCAATGTGTGAGAGGCCAAGATAGCCCATACCTGATGAAGAGCTATGTGGTGTCAGGCTATTGGGTGAAAGAAGAAAAGAAAAATGAGCATGGAAGGAAAAGAAAATGCATATAGCCTGCATACTTTGTAAAGTACCACCAAGGAAGCTGCTCACGGTGCAACTCAGCTTTAAAATCAAAAGTCACTTTCTTGAAATGAGAAGTCTATCTTCCATGTCATTTCACCAGCAGAACTAAAAAAATAAATAAAATAAAACCAAGTGCAGCTAACTGGTTGACAAAATGACTTGCTCAGTGTATTAAGGCAAAGTTCTCTCCATGCTTTCTGAAGGAAAGCAACCATGTTTTGTAAAACATCAGAAATTTTAAATTCACCTTAAACTACAGAAATTTACTGATTCTTATTGTTCAAAAGACTTAAAATCTTTCAGGAAAAATAAATAAATAAAGGGAGGGGTTATTGCCAAGATCTATCTGAAGTCACCAATGACAAAATGAGAGTCACAGGTGATGCCATAAAATGTTAGAACATTTCTAACTCCACATTTAGCACCCAGACATTGTGGTTGTAATTATCTTCCTGTTTGACACTCAAATGCATGAAAAGAAATGAGATTGTTTAAATTGGTACATTAGAAAAAGGACATTTAAGACAACGTGCAGATGGTGTGTGACTTTAAATTGAACATATTGAAACACAGAACAGGCTACTATCTCCCACCTCAGCCCCGGCCTCGTCATGTCGCATAATTAATTACCATTTGGTATAAATGATATATGGTAGAAAGCAAGTAGCTGTCTTACTTGGGCACTGATGATGATGACAAACACATGAACACATCTCCTGGAGGTCAAAGGGGGGAAACTTATTCCAAACATTTCTGAAAGTAAAAATAAAAAAAAGATAAAATAAACAGAATATCTTAAGCCTGCTACAGAACCTTTTTGTTTCGGGGCTTCAAGAAGTTTTGTGTGATTGGTTGGACATTTGAGGTGGGTGCGGTTAACACAGAAATACATGGGGCGGGTAGTCACTGATTATTTTAGCTGATACAGGTAAAACAGGTTGTTTAGATAAAACAGCTGATCGAGGAGGTGAAAAAGTACAAACATTTTTACATGTTGGCTTTAAACACACAGCCGCGAACCTGCCCCGCCACGAAGTTTGTCATTATACGTAAAATAACAGGTTTCATTGCAGATAACAGCAGACATCGCCATCTGCAGTTATCTTTCCCTCCTGGCAGAAAAAGCTTATTGTGGAGCATGAAAAGAACATATGAAGAATATCTTGTTCTTGCGGCACCAAGAGCAAGAATAAAGTTCTCGCTTCTTGTGGTGTATGCAACAAGATTTATAAAAGGTGGAGACACAAGCAGACAGGGTGAGGAATGACTCAGCAGGTGAATGGGAAGGGTTGTATTCTATCTCCTTAAATATACTGGTGTACATAGAGTATACACATAATTAAGGAAACAAGATCAATACATTTCATGGCAACACTTTGGTTAAGGATCTCTGAAAGGCTGAATTTATTTCATATCCTTGTTATTCTGATTACATCATTAAATATTGAAATTTGTTTTCCCACCTGGCTCAAGTCTGTCCCTATGAATTATGATCCATGAATATTTGCTTTTCTTATAATATTTACCATAAGTATTTTTACAAGTCTCTGCTCATGTTCATATTGCTGATATTCCTGTACATTTCTGAAAAAAGATAGAAATGCTTGTGCTTTTTTTTCTTTTTTTTTTGTTTACGTCAATGAACATGAAATGCATTATAACCTTTACGGGTGAATTTAACTTAACAAGCTTTTGGAGAAATCCCTCTGGTCGCTTTGTCTTTTAATGTCATTTGTTGTGGTATTGTTTTTTTTTTCTTCAGTATTTTGTTTTAAATTTCTCCATTTAATTTATTTTATATAGTATGAAACTTATACACTTTAAAGATAAAAAAAAAAAACTGCAGCACTTTGTGGTAAATTTTGGTCACTTTTGCCATGTGTGAAACAGCCCTTAAGTAAATTTCTATTTTAATTAATGTGTAAAAAAGTCCAACAAAATCATAAAGATTAACTATTTAAATTATTCTTCAAGCAAAAAACTGATGTCAACATGTGCCACTTCTTTGGTTTGGTTAAAGTTTTAAACATACCGTTGTTTTGGACATTTCTTGGTTGAAACTGGCTACCTTTTGAGAATGTTTTAGGTATCAAAGAGTTTAAGCTCAATCACTGTGCATTGAAATAACCATTTACGGTAGGTGTGAGTGTCCTGACTTGATGATATAAACAGGAATCGGGAACATGCAACCACTGAGCAGACTGCTGGTTCTCTCAGAATCAACTAAGCTCATTGTTTTGTCTGAAAAGTTGCTTGTGAGGTCATCATTCCTCTTCAATGCTGTGTCCTGTTACGTTGTGTCAGTAATCATCAGCTGTGAGTCTAAAAGAAGCAGCGTTATGTTGTTTTGCACAAGAGGGAAGTTCAGTAGCGTGATATGGGGAAGCCAGCCACAGCTGTGTGTGATCTGGACAAAAACACTGCAGGAGGCACGACAAAGGAAGCACATGGTTCACACACACACAAATAACAGGCAGGATGTCAACATGTTGTCATCATTTGGCAACTTACCAGACACAATACAAACAACCTTCCAGATGCAGTGTTACAAATTATCTGATCACCTGTTAAAAATCGATGTCTCACTGATCCAAACTAAAGCCACAAACAGACCTACATAGTCTTTTCACAGTAAAAGAGACAGTCTTAGAAACTTTAATAAAGAAGATTTTGTCTTCTTATTGTTTTGCAGGAGTTGGGCATGCTCCTGCTTACTTTTATGTTGTTTCAAACCCATAAGGCAACCAAACTAAACGGAAGTTGTTTCTAAACTGAACAGGATGCCTTTGAAATTAATATCAGAGTGATCTTAAACTGGAAAAAAAAATAAATTTAGCATGTAAATACTTAAAGTAATGATTAATTTAATATTTTGTTGCCTGTTAATATTTGCAATTGTTTCACAAACAACAGGCAACTTGGTTTCTTTTAAATGAAAACTGTAGTTTGGTGCGGTGGACATTAGACTGGAAGCAGCACTAATCTATGATTAGGAGACTATGTGTGATAGAACATCGGTTTTGCTCTGATAATGATGCCCTACACTGTTGGAATGGTCAGGATGGTGATCAGGAATCTATTTGCTTCGCTGTAAATGGCTCTGGAGCTCTGCCATTCGCTGTGTAATTAGTGCTGCATTTCTGCCAAAGAACCACTGCCTCACCCTGCACAAACATGTGCACTCAACAATTAGTATGTTTTACCTGATAATGAAATTATGTAAATGGCAAGAGAGTCCAAGAGATGCTTGCTTATTCAATTCAAACAAGTTCAGGGCCCATTACCATATTTTGAAACATCTGACTTAATTAGGAGGATGAGGAGGGTTCGGGACCTGGTGAGAGGGATGAGAGACAAAGACTTTTAACTGCATCCATTTGCCTCATAAAGAGGTTATTAAGAGTCGAGGCTGAAGATGGCTACTAATGATGTGGTGGGGAAATTAGGCCAATCAAACATTAAAAGCTAAGACCCCCTCCTAAGGGCAGAGAAGCAGCCAAATGGGTCAATTTGAGAGGTATTATTTCTCTTTCTCACTCCCTCTCTCAAGAAAGGGGAAAACAAGTGGAAGCTCATCTGCATAAAGTGTTTATCAAGACAGACATGTCCACTTCAGGATACGCATGCTGAATTACATCATCCGGCTTGATGCAAAGGAGGGGGAAGGAGCCAAATTGGATGAGTGTGCCTCGTTGCACAAGTGTGTTGTCTTAATTATGGGTACAATTATATCTGTTAACATATTCTTGCATGTTTGTTTACTTTTGGTGTTTATTTACTGTAGATGACACAGAGGAAGTGTAATTTGGAAGTTAAAGGGTTTGGACACAAGTATGCATAGGTAAAGGAGGAAAGCATGTGTCAATGGCGGTGGTGGTGGTGGGGGGTTAGTGGTCCTCAATCAAAAAGTAATTCACTATCAACTGCATAATGTCCCGGTCATAAATTAGAATAACCAGATTAACGTGCAAAGCACTTGAAATTTCCTTAAATAAAACATGGCCATACATCATTTGAGAATAGAGAGAATAATGTTCCTGGCAGAGCATCTACTAACAATAAATTG
Source organism: Telmatherina bonti (assembly GCF_933228915.1). Lineage (NCBI taxonomy): Eukaryota > Metazoa > Chordata > Actinopteri > Atheriniformes > Telmatherinidae > Telmatherina > Telmatherina bonti. The sequence continues at coordinate 28,996,154 of NC_136625.1, read as the reverse complement.
TCATTTTTATCTCTTTTTTAATGTGTTCTTTTCTCTCCTCACAGTGGCATATTTCCCACTAATTGCAGCGTGATGAATGGAGTCGGTTTTTGACCTCAATGAAGATACAGATTTGACAATTTAAAGACATTTTCACTTTACGCCGATCCCCTGCCTCTGTGCATGTCATTGATAGTTTTTTCCTACTTCCCTTTGCTCGTGCATGAATATGAAGAGGATGAACACAAAGAGTGGAAGGGGCATCCGAGGAAAAACTGTAATTCTTGTGCAGGGTTTGAAATAAATTAGCTTCTAGCCATTCAGGGTTAGGCTAACATATTAGAATTTTCCATCTGCTTGCTCTAAATCATCTGCAAGTCCGCTCAGCGCAAAGGGCAGGCTGCTCATCTCTCAACTTACTAGACAGATTGCATTACCGAGCAATACACCTTTATTTCCCCCATTTAATCCTCAGCACAAGGCAGAGCACTAACTGCACAGCTAGAGGTAATAAGACAGAGTCATGCACGGGCACAATTTAACTTGGAGAAAATACACACATTCATTTAGATGTCATTTAAAGGCACTCACACTTGCAGAGGAAGATGAATATACCTGCGCTGGTGCCATTTCTGAGGAGATGATATTTGGGTTTTCCACATGGCTTGTACAAAAAGAGGTGCAATCACACCTTAAACACTTAGCTAAAACCAACCACTCACCCAACACACACACACACACAGCGCTCTTTCTATACAAGTAACTGCTGTCCTGCCCATCTCTCCCTGTGCATCAGTAATCAACCTTGATGCTCGCTGCTGTTGTGGCCATTGATTTTTCTGTTCCACATGTGGGTGAAAATTGCACTTTAAGTTACCCTGAGTGTTAAATTAATAATGAAACCGCAAGAGTGCCCTCTCCTGACTTTCAATTAACACTGTTAGGATTAGAGGGGATAGATGGACAGATGGCAAAGGAAGAGAGAAAGAGAAGACAGAGGAGAAAGTAGGACTATTCATGAAACCAGTTCTCAAGGTCTTGATTTGATCTCCACATGTGAGGGTCAAGCTATTCAGAGTTTTTTGTACTTTTTGAAAAATCTTAATTGACCAGCAGTTACTTATTCCTGCTTTCAGGAAGAATGACAAATGGCACTAAAACGCATTATTAGAATATTTAACAGCTGAGGAGAAAGACATTCATGTTCAATATGAGGACATCTGATGTTAGAGATTCCCCAGATTAAAAGAGCTTTCACCTCAATCGAACTGACTGTATTTTTTAGCTTCAAAACCAGGAATTCCCCCACTTCCTCCTGTCAGCCTGTCCAAGCAGACAGACACGTGTCTGGAGGAAACCAGAGCCAACTAACAGAGACAGCACAGATAAATAACATGGCAAAGCTAGAGGATTGGCAGCTGGCAGCACGCCCTGCTTGGAACACACACCCACACACACACACACACACACACACACAACTCTGCCACTTCATACTGACCCAGCTTCCCGTCTCTCTGTCAAAGGGAAGCACCTGCCTGACAGAACTCTATTTAAGGAAAGTGGGAACATCCAGGAGCCTATTGAACCATTATGTTGAGGTGTGTGTATGTATGTGTGTGTACATGAGCGGGAAAATAACTTCAGTATCAGTCTCAAGTGAAGTCAAAGAATTCTGTTGAAAAACAGTGACAAAAGAGCTCAACAAGCACCTGAGTAATCAGTCATTTCCACAGGCAGCTAAGCCAGTCTACTAAAGCATCTACCAGGTTATCAAAATGTGTCTCTTTTGAATCTATGACTTCATACTTGTCCTGTCCCGAACAGCACAAATTAAACTTAATCCTTACTGTAGCACAGTTTATTTTTTGTTGACCTCAAGGCTTATTGAAGATTCTCATTTAATTTCAATACCAACTCTATCCAGCAACCACCAAGAGTGGCTGCTGGAAAGTCCATCACTCCTTTAGATTCATCAATGAACCTAACATGCATGTTTTTACACAGAGTGCCTTGCCATGAGCAGGCTCATACAAAATCCACAAAGACTCTTGCCAAAATTCAAACGAGACACCATATCTAACCACTAAACTACCATGCACCCCTAATTGATGGTTTTGAAACATCTACTCCACGGGCTGAGAATTAGGCTGCTTTCAGCAACTCCAGTCAGAAGATTGTTTTCTGAGGCTGTCAGAAAAACAGTTTGCTCAGTTTGCAGAATTTTCTGAAAGATAAATAATATTTTATGACAATGTTTTTGCAATGGACTATGGCTCTCTTCCACATCTTTTTACAACCTTTTTTACCTCAACAGAACACAAATGTGTGTGTGTGTGTGTGTGTGTGTGTGTGTGTGTGTGTGTGTGTGTGTGTGTGTGTGTGTGTGTGTGTGTGTAATATTTATTTATTTAACCTAACCTCTGATCAGAGTTTAGTCTACCAGTTATGACAGGAACTTGCACCACCGGCTGACAACTCAGTGTTCTGTCATTTATTCAGGTGCTTCCTTTATTTCTGAAGTTTACCTGAGTGTCATGAAGTTTTCAGGAAGTGCTGCATTTTTTCTGACTGACTGCGACACTACAGGTGTCAATCTAACGTTAGTAGTTCAGTGAGGTTTTACTCTCACATGTGCAAACGCAAAGGCTGGTGTCAGAACTCCAATACCTTCCTCTTCCTCATGTGGCACACACACAGTTCCAAGTGGAGTGTATGTGTATAAATATATATGTATACGTGTGCATGTTGTTCCCTTGATGTACTCCACAGACCACTGTTTTCAGATCATCCTTGCTAATAACTTCCTGTTTCCTGTTTCCAGCTCTGTTACTTCCTGCCTACTAAGCCACATGACTTCAGGCTGAAGTGCTCCATGAGGATGTCTGCCCCTCCTAAATCATTGTCTTCCTACAATTCGATTGCAATCTTTCCCTCCTTTTTTGCACTTTAAAAAGATCCTGTTTTTATAGTAAGACTGAATGCCTTGAGGTGAATAAACTACCTAAAAATCCTGATCTCAGTGTATTCTAAATTCAGCCTCGGATCTTCAGATAGGATAAAAAAAAAAATGGTAAAAATAAACCTGACAGCATTTTTCTGATCAATATTGTGTCTTGCAATTTAATCTTTTAAACCCTGAGTTCGGTTTGGAGAAATATATTCTTAACATTACATAAAGGATTACCAAATGTGATGACATCAAAATTTAAACTGGTGTATGTCATCACACAGTGAGGACAAGTTAAGACATGAACACTTTTACATCCCAACTGCAAGATGCAATCTGTGGTCAAAACACTAAAACTTACATTTGTCTTCGTCTTAAAAAAGCTAAACTGTTGATTTAGCCACCTAAAAAGTAATTTAAAAATACTTTTTTTTTTTATTATTTCTGTCAGTGTGGTGAAGATGGAAAGACCCATCTACTGAGAACTTCATATGCAGCTGAACAAACACAAGCTACCAACTATTGTAGTCATTTCTGAGCCATACTACAGGTCAAAATGGATCCAGTTTTCTTTTTAGGCTTTATTGATGCACTCTGAGATCTGGACATTAAAAATATTTAGTGTGGCTCCTCTCAAGAGAACCGTCTTTTTTCGCTTTATCAAAAGTTGGACTGTAACCTAGCCTAACTGATGGAAAATTATTCTGCGATGAGGTCTGAAAATGTGTTGTGACTCCAAAGCTGAGGGTCACTGTAACATGATGTTTAAAAGCACAAGAAAGATAAGAGAAATTGTGACTGAAGTGAGCAAACTTGTAAAACCGTGGACACCAAGTTTGAAACCTGGATAAGGCATGCAGTGTGACAGAGAGGGGTCAGGCTGCAGTGCTCCACTCGGGGGGTAGGCCACCACCACCACTGGGCAGGAAGAAACTTTCCTGCACCCATCCTCCCACATCCAATGCCAATGGGGAGGTGATTGGATGAAGGTTAGCCAAACTTAACCCTAATCAAGACAGCATTAGAAGAGAAAAAAGAAACATTTAACATTGTACAGAAGTGCTGTCACCCAAAATATATAAAACAAAAATTGTGAACTTATCATGTTATAATGTGATAGATTTATTGTAAAATAGTAAAATGTATTATTTCATATGATATGATTGATGTTTTTACAATAAAACTATCATCTTATGAATTAGCCCTCGTTGTCCTTTATATTTGGTTAAAACTTTCGCATTCATCTAGAAAAAAGTTTAAATTGATATGCTTAATGTTATTTAAAACATGATAAAGATGGCAACATGGTGGTAATAGTACATCGTTGGCTGATTTTGTAACTGCATTTTATTTTTAAAATCATCTATGCTGGTCCATAACACAACTTATTTAGCAAAGTCTTTATTTCTTCCAGCCCTATAATGAGATGGCCTGACAGTGGAGCCTGCAACAGAACTGTCTTCACTGTGGAGATCTGCAGCCAGACTCTCTCAGTGTAACATGAAAATAATGAAAATGAATTGTTCTTGTGATGATAATTAAAATGTTTTAAAATGCCATTTCAATTTAAAACTTATTCAATCTTTGAGTAATAATCTCTGATACTGTTCAATACAAAAACATTAAAAGGCTGTGGTTCCTCAGGTCCTAGCTGTTGGATGATACCACACAGCATAAAACCTCAGACTAAGAATAGGTGTTCAGCTTGTACGAGTGCTGAAAACTGTGAGTAGGCACTTGGATCGCTCAGGAACAGCACACACAGTCTGAATTAATTATCTGATATTAATGCAAATCTAGAAATGTACATGTATTTTATTATGATTCCAATTAACAACAGAAGTGTCAACACACTGTCCAGATAAATTAAATCAATACAATCAAATTCAATACAATAAAAATTTCATTTATAATCAAGCAAATGTAGAAAAGTAGTTTAGAAATGAAAGCCAACAGATTACACCAAATCCTGAGTTTTATTCAGTACCTTGTCTAGCCAGATGAGAGATCTTGAGCAGGACCAGTTTCAGCTGCTTAAACTGGGCAGGGTGTGGGGAGATTACCAAGACACACCAAAAGGAATATTTGTGCAAAGTATAAGCAACTCAGAAGAATTTGTCCTTTATAAATATCTTGGGAAGTGGTTTGATTTGCTGGGGTTTTCTCTGATCAGTCAAATGTCTTATTATAATCTCTTAACAGTTGCTTTACTGCTCAGAGTATCTGTTAAACTGATTCACTTGTTTTCTTATCACCGAGCACTTCAAGAGAAACTGTGTACAGGATGCAGATTTACTGAGCACATTTACATTTACACATTGCAGAAATGGTCAATTTAACCATGTGGTTCTAACATTGCCAAAACATGTTAAACTGGACCTCTGACATACTGAAGTACATCAGGAAATGAAAGAAATATCTCTGCAGCTTGTTTATCAGCTAGTGGAACTGTTCTTGTTGATAAGACCCAACTGTATCAGTCAATTTATTGCTACTGTAAAAGTGAGATCATAAAATCATCTTCCTGTTTAAAAGCTCATTTCTGTTATTCTGCATAAAAGTTAAAAAAAACTTTTTCCAGACACTTATGATTCAATTCAATTCTAATTTTATTATGTAGCACATTTAACACAACCTCCATTGACTAAAGTACTGAACAAAATTAAAATCAAGTTAAAAGTATGCATACTAAAGATAAAAAATGTTTTGGTTTAAAAGAAAATACTATGAGGACAGCAGGTAAAACACAGTAAAACAGATATGAACAACAATAAAACCCAAGTAAAAAGAAAAAAATCGAAGTCAGTAAACATTTAAATAAAAAAAATAAAAATATAAATGGCCAAGATATCCTGTTAGCTAAGTTTTAAATGCCAGGGAGGAGAAATAGGCATTTAAGCTAGTCTTAAACTGCTCTAGGGAGCTTGAGGCCCTGACAGGGAGTGGATCTAAGATTGGCCATTGAGAAAGCTCTATCTCCTCTAGTTTAGAGCCTGGTTTTAGGCACTGCCAACAGGAGCTAATCTGCTGACCTGAGGGCTCTTGACAGAGCATAGGGCAGCAGCTCAGTTAAATAAGGTGGGGCAATGCAATTCAAACATTTAAAAACAATGAATGAAATCTTAAATTGGACTCTAAAAGTCACTGGGAGCCAGTGAAGGGAGGTCAGTACAGGAGTAATAGGCTCCCATCGCTTGTTTTTTGTTAAAAGGCGGGCTGCAGTGCTCTGCACATTCTGCATACGCTGAAGGGAACCCTGGTCCAACCCGATGTAAAGTGAGTTACAGTAATCTAGTCGTGTTGTTACAGAAGCATGAACTGTTTGAATGATCAGATATGAGTGCATATTGTTCGCTTGTTATTCCTCTGTGCTTCAGTCTCTCGGTGCTGACAAAGACCAACAAAGATCGAAAGCTCCATAGGATGTTTACAGCACCTGCACTCTCTGATTACCTCACTCATTCCCTAACCCCCCCCCAATCCCCTCCTTAGTTTTACTGTCCCTTGTTCACTGTCCATCCTCTTCCTAATATCCTCCCTCTCTCCACCCACCACTTGCTGCTTTCTTCCAAACCCTCTGCAGTCAACTTATTCAGCTTGTTAACAGCTGGATGCATTACAGGAAGTGGCAGGATGGTGAGCTGATGTCAGCTTCCTGTTTGACACATTCAGAGTGTTTTGACGCTGGTCAAGGTGAAACCCATTGCACGTAAACAAGGGCAGGCAAAGCAGGACATGAACATCAGGGGTTAACTGGAAATTTCATTGTGGCTTGTAGCAGCGTACATGAACAGTCCATGTGTTAATTCCAGATAATAACGTGGGCCTCAAATGTTGGCTAATTACCAGAACAGCTGGCCATGTCCTCCAGATGTCAAGTGTTTTCCTCTTTTTTTTTTTTTTTTTTTTTTTTTTAACGTGTGGAAAAAGTGGAAATGAGCATAATGATGAACTACAGATCAGCAGTCAGCCAGAAAGGAAAAAGACATTTCCTAATTTTCCAGTGGAATTTTAGTCACTGATAGTGAACTATACAGTATATGTAAAGTCAATGTCGTTATCAAAATGGGAAGCAACATGCTAACTGTCCCTCCTCTCACTGACTCTCCTGCTGTTGTGGCCGCCTGGTCTCACATTATTCACTAATGAGTGAGTGACATCTGCTGGGGGTTTGTGTGACAGAACAGTCACCCGGCCTGACAAAGGACAGCTCTATCCATCTATCCACTATCCATCCATCCATTCATTTGTCTTTTCAATATAGCAGTGAAGTACAAAACATTTACAAACCACTTATATAAAGTCTTATTAAAGTCTTAAGTCATATTTTTTTGTAATTATTTTTCTGATTTCTAAATTTCCTTTATATTTTCAACTTTTGTCATTACTTGGACAATCAGAGATTCAAGGAAGCTGTAATGCATATTACTGACACCTGGCTAGAGACATCTTCCTCACCCCTTTCTCATAAAGTCACTGTGCTCCTGCTTGCATCAGCACTCAACCTCATAACAATTTGCGAGCAGTGGATTATGAGCTTCTTTCACACAGTAATACCCCTACTGGTATCCTGACACCTGATATCTCCACTTTCCCCTCTTTTCACACAGAGAAATGTCTCCTGTGTGCAAAAACAATTTGATAATTTACTGTAAAATGCAACAATTTTTCACAAACACAGCATTGACAGGAATGTTAATCTATGCTCGCCTAACAGTGCAGTTATATTTGCATGATAATTTGCACACAGCAGAATATCTTGCATTTTCAAGATGCAGGAACTCAGATAGCCACTGTTTCATCTTTTAAAAAGAACAGGTAAAAACAGTATAAATTCCCTCCACTTTGTTCCTTAACAATATTTATACTGAACAATATAACAAAAACTTACCCTTTAGATTATCTGGGAGTTACGTAAAGCTGGATTTATATTCACAAGATGTCCACATATGATAGGGCCAGCACAGCTGATGTTACTGAAATGTGCTCTCGCACGCCATGGTTAGCACACAAATTCAACGAAAAGCTCCAGAAATCTGGAAGAAAGTAATCACTATCTAGTCACTCACAGGAGTGCTTCTGCGTAAGCGTACTGCAAGCAGGGGTGCACGTGAGGTATGGACGAGGTGCCGCTCGAATGTATTATCTTTTTTATGGTTTTGATAAAGTGGATAAAAACGTAAGACTGTCCTCATGTCCGCCTCTTCAACATGTTAGCGTAAGATTGGAGCTACAGAACATAAATACAAATATACAAATTTTTACACTCGCTTAATTTGTTTTATAGCAATTTTCCATCACCTGATCATAAGGCTGGACAGATACCAATGAACTTGAATATAAGTTTGTGTAAACTGCAGACTTTGATTCAGTTTCATCACTACATGAATGCAGAGTTCTCTCAATCTGCATTGTTATGCATCACAGACTGGAAACTGCTGGATTTCTCACTGTTGTAACATGTCACAGCCCCCCCCCCCCCTCCCCTTTTTCATCATACATTGTTTGTAAACCGCATATAAACTTTTTAACAGACAAATGTACAACTACAGATTCAAATTCAGAGAAAGTTGATTTTTCAAATGAGTGAGACTTTTTTTTTTTTTTAATAAAACTTTACCACAATATTAAATGCACAGTTTATTGGATTAGGATGACCTAAGATCGCAATTTTCTATCGACACATTTTCATTTGCTTTAGCAAATATACAATATATATGTGCCTATAGCATAGTTTCTATGGGTTAGCTAGCTGTCACTAAGAAACTCCATGTGCTTGATGGAAATATCTTCATTAGAATTTTCTAGTTAATAATTTAACTCATTAGTATAAACTTGTGGCAGGTCAAGTGCAACAAACGAAAATGCTGAAGCCCCAGTAGTTTCACAGCTCCAATTCGACACTACGGTCTGCTTTCTCATTGCTGATGCAAGATCATATCAAAAATCAGTTTAACTTCACAGTTTTATGCATGTTGACTTTTTTCTTTGCTTAAATATGACAAAGCCCTGCATATGACAAATATCAGACAGAAAACTTCACTCCAAATACAAGTTCTACTATTGCGTTGCTGATTCTTCACTTTAAATTTCACACCACACCACACAAAACACTGTTACAAATCACTCTGTAAATGAAGGTCTGCACTAGTCATCCTACTGCTTTATAAAATCATGATGGAGTGCCTTAAGGAGAATAGGAGGTTGAAGTGTGCAAAGGAGATGGGCAGTAAAGATTGCAGGAGAAATAAGGTGGTAAAAGGGAGACAGGCGGGGGGGGGGGGGGGGGGGGGGGGGGGGGTGGATACTACAGAAGATGAAAATGTGAAAAACTTGCTGTTCTTTTTTTCTCTCGCTGCTCTCTCATCCAAACTGGTCAAATCTTCCCTACCTGAGTATGTTTTTTTTCTTCAAAGGTTTAATTGTAGAACAAAGATTTTTTTCTTCCTACTGTTGGAGCCCAGTCTTTTGAGAATCAGTCTTTTCAATCAGAGTCCAATAGACAACCTTTTTTCAGCTTTAGAGTCGTTGAAAAATGTCTGCAATTCCCCCTCAACCATTTGCAGAATAATAGTTTGTATCTTATTACAAAGACTAACTATCAGTGAGATTAAGGCTGCCTTATAAAGATTTAAGTTGTATTTACCAGACAGATTCCAGTTGGTTGATGTATATAATGGGATTTTTAAACATGCCAGAGTCAGATATGGCATTCCTCAGGGTTCTAGTTTTGTCTTATTGTATTTTTTTTTTTTTTTTTTTTTTTTTATAAATGCTCAAGTGCCCGGCTATATTTGTCCATGTAGGGTGAGAAAACTAAGGCTACCAAAGCCTCAGGCTTGAAAAACATGAGTATGGCCTGCAAAATATGTAATTCTCTTCTTCTGTCTTACGATGAAAGTGAGGTCATTGTTTAAGGTCTTAACTACAATATAATATGTTACCACTCATAAAACTGAAGAAAGACTTTAAGGTGCAACACCAGTCCCTTACCTGCTTGTTTGGTGTTTTTGCTGTTTGTTTGTTTGCTTTACTCACTATGTAATTTAGCGTCCACGTGGTATAAATGTTCAACCATGCAGTTTAAAATTTATATTTGCATGGCTTTGTAAACATGTAGTCACTGTAGCTTAACCATCTATATTTTATCTCTAAACCTAACTATGTATTTTTTCATGCCCAACCACAACTGATCACAAAAATCTCACTAAAGTTATTGGGTACCACTGTATCAAATGGACTCTGATCTATTGCATTGCATTACAGTATGGGGTGTAAGACCACCGTTCAACCTCCTCTACTAGCTAATAAGTATCTGCAACCATGTAACTTGATATAATGCAAAACAATCTATTGACTAGCAAAAGAAGATGTAGGCGTGTAACATTTTTGAAGAATTAGAAATGTAATTTTTCAGAAGCTGCACACTAGTCATCGTTCATGTAACGTAAAACTGAGGTACAGCCAGTTGACTGGATTCCTAAAATGCTTAACAAGCAGGAGGCAAAAACATGTGGAGGCTACAAGTGAGGTGATTGGGATAAGGCTTGTTTTGCTTCCCTGGTTCTCTCTCCTGACATACACAGTGAACACAAATATCATTCATTAACAGTAATGTGCCATCTTAACACTGATGGATGGGGCACAGGCAGACAGTCACGCACTCACACACACAGAGCTATCACACGCACAGAGCTATAAAACACAGAGACAATTTAAAGACAGACCTGCTGGGAAGCTGGGATGGCTGACTATCAGTCACACACACACATACATATACAAGCAGGCACAGACACAGTCATGCACATAGAAGCCTGGAGCTCAGGTGTGAGGTGAGCACATTGCAAATGAAGACATTTCCTTCAGCTTGCAACCTGTGATGGCTCTATGATTTCTCTGTCCCCCACAAAAAATCCCAACAAGAAACAAGAGATGAGAGTGACCAACATTAAAAGATAGAACCAAAGGATTGGGAAAAGTATAAAATACAAAACATACAAGTCTTAGGTGTAAAGGTGGGATCTGACATATTTTTACACTGCTTATACTGCATACATTCAGAGTCATTATGATATCAGTTTAACAAAGACGTAAAACTAACTGATAGGAGAACCTGCTTTACTGGACTCACTGAAACACAGTTAAACAAAGCAATACTGTTTGGACACCACAACACAAGTAGTTTCATGGTTTATGAAGTAGAAGCTACGTAGTTTGGTAATGGTAAGGTGTCAACACAAATACGCCAAGTCTAGTAAACTCAGAGCACTTCTAACGGATGCCGTATGCAGTGGATGAAAAATGTTCACACCCCTGTTAAAATGCCAGGTTTAAAAAAAAAAAAAACTGAGATCACATTAAGCTATTTAAAAACTTTTTAAAATCTAATTTCACTTTAAACCCATACAGATTTAACATACAAATCTAATAGTGGCAAAACTATTGCAGTAAGTGTTCACATCTTTAAGCTAATACTTTAAGTACTTTATGATTTATTCAACCCATGCAGGCTTTGGCACACACCAGCTGTCAATGAATGAGACAGATTATGTGAACAGACCTAAAGTTAAAGTGTCATTTTAACAGAGCAGAGGTGATCACCTGTTTTGACTTGAAGCTGGATGTTGCATGAGGATCAAGCTTCTTGTGGATTCTGCAGGATAAGGGAAGGGCGCATGCAGCGACCACCTCTACTAATGCAGAGGTAACTATATGTGCTTTGTCACCAAAAGTCTCCGATATCACCAGAAAAAGTTGCTAGTATTGTTGATAGTCACGTTTTCTTAAGAGACCATTAGAGGGGTCTGGAATATTGTTAAATGTAGCACCAAAGTTTCTAAATTATTAACGGAGGTCTGATGTGTGCAACAGTGTAATTGGTGTACCAGGAAATTGTGCACTGACAAACATTCCACGTTCTGCAATGAAATGCATACACTTTTCAATCATTATTCACTCGACCCACCCCTAACATTATACACACACACTCACAAATTGAGAGAAAGAAAGAGACATAACTATAAATAAATATGTTATATTTTATAGTTTTCCCTGTGCTAGGTTGGTGAATGATCGCAACAACAGTATCATACATCAAAGTCCATAATAAATATAGTCAAAATTGAGTGAGTTGTGCCGAGGAGGAGAACAAAAATAATAAACATTTCAACAACAATAGGGCCCATTTTCATATGGCTCGGACCCTAATTAAATTATAAATCTTCTTAATAAAAGTTCTTAATAAAATATTGGATCGGTACTCGGTTTTGGCAGATACCTAAACCTCTAGGTATTGGAATTGTATCGGACAGAAAAATATGGTGGAACTGCACCACTCAGTTCCACCACTGAATGGTGGAGTATGGTGGAATCTTTACATTGAACCATATCCAAGATTACATTTTTGTAATAACAAATCATATTAATTAAATCACTATTACTGTGTGTCTCATAAATCCTGTCTCAATTCACTATAAGCACAGCTCTTCACAAGAAACAGTCAACAAGTACATAAGAGATTTTAGCCATGCAGTCCAAATTTTCTTTTCAATGCCAAGATCCCATCATGTAAACTCTTTCTTCCCTTTCATTGACCATAAAAATAGTCTTCATAGTTTCATTCCAAAAACTTGTGGCATTCAACATTAATTTCCCTTATTGGCAAATGTTAAACAAGCAAGCAAATAAAAACTGAGCCATAACAGCAGACCTGTTGTGTTACTTTCACAATAAAACCTTCGTGATTGCAGTGTTTTTAGAGATGACTGTAATATAAAGCGTGCCTGTGGATTTTTATTCTCATTTATCGTGGTCAGTATAGTAGCCTGGTATATCTTTATGAAACATCGGTGCTTACAGAGGACTTCTTGTTACAGCTGCTGTCATGTTTCTCCTGCAGAAACTTTTTCTTCTTCCATAGTACAAACCTAAACTTAGTCTAATGAGAGTCTCCCATTTGTTTAACACTGCAGTTCTTATTTGCCAATTTAAGCACTAAAACAAATTTCATTTGCACACACATTCAGGTCGTACGTAAGCATAACATCTGCCTGGCTTGAGTTGTTTTCTTTTTTTGGTTGGTTTGTTTGTTTGTTTTTTAGCAGAGCCCAAATGTCAGCATGGCAATTTTTATAGTTGGCAATTTACGTTTTAAGCAGCTAAATAATTTTGGTTCTCAAAATTAGACAGCCGAGCTAAGCAGCTAATGGAAAACTGCATTACAAGCAGTAGCCTACATACCTCCATCCCGACTGGTTGCACTGAGCTGCCAAAACCCTTTTGTTTTGCTCCTTCTTCCTTCCTTTGGGACTATATTTCACAGTGTTGGTCTTCCTTCCTGCAGTGAAACTTCACTCCAAAGCAGAGAAATGCTAATTAGCCCACCTGAGGGTCTCGCATTTGGTAGGTTGCGTTCATGCAACCAGGAAAAAAAATCGGATTTCTTAGAACTTCCTCTATTTTTCAACAGGCGGTTTGTGAAGTTGCACAGCTATATGTATAACACTGGTATGGAAGGACAGTGGCATCAAGACATACCCACAGTGCTCTTAGCTAACAGTTGCCTTTGTCAGTGGGAAAAGATAAAAACTCATTTCCCTCAATCTCTTCTATTGTAATGGACTCTATATCAGTTCTACTCCTCTGAGGGCCCCAGTCGTTCAGGTTTTCAGTGTATTCCTGCTCCACCAACATACCTGTCTTTAAGATGGGGTACGTAATGTTGGGGAGCTAGCAAGATCTAAAAGTAGCACCCTGTTTTGGCTTCTCGCCCTCTGATTTAGCTCCTTGCGTGATCCAAGACTTTTTTCTTACCTCCACCAAGTAGGTTATGTTTTTATAGGCGTTTATCTGTTTGTGCTCAAGATAACTCAAAAAGTTATGGACAGATTTTAATTAACAGATTTATTTTTGGTGGTGATCCGGATCACCATTTGGATTCAGGAATTTTTAAAATGCCGTGGTGAAGTTTTGCGCTCTCCGAGTGCTCTTCTTGTGTGCACCAATAATTTTCTCTTTCTCTGCTGTTTAGCTGGCGGAGGTAAATAAACCGAACAGGGTCGGGAAATCCTTCCTGCATTTTCTTAGCCGTGAAGAAGCTTACGAAATATAAGAAATTAACAACTTCAATTCACCCCAAACATTTTGATTGATCAGAGTTTTTACAGATTTACAGTAAACTGAGGGATTTAAAATATATTTCTTACTGTTTATGATTATAAAATGGATAGAATCAGGATAAGGAACCACTTCACCCAGAGTAACAAAAATGTCTGAGCAAGATTACCTAGCCCATCTTTAAAATGAGTCATTGTGCAGAACTCAATAGGTTGTTGGATTCATTTAATCTGAGCCAGGTGTGTTGGAGCAGGGTTCCATGTACGAAAAGTGATCATATCAACTCAACGAGGGGAGAAAAGTAACATGTGTCACATAACCTCCAGTCAGGGGGACTAAGTTTAACAACTGGACTTTGTCGTTTTCAATGTCTAATATGGTTCTGGGTTTCGGAAAGAAATTTGGTAAGATGATTAAGATCAGGGACGTCCAGCTCCAGTGCTTGAGGTTCACAATCCTGCAGCTTTTTCCACTTATCTGTGCTACAACACACCTGCGTCAAAGTAATGAGCCATTAATTTATTGGTTGTTGAATCAATTTAATGTATGTCAGGTGTGTTGGAGCAAAGACACAGTGAAAACCTGAAGGATACTGGCCCTCGAGGACCGACTTTGGACATCAATGATCTCAGTATATCCTAAAAAAGCAAATGTCAGTTTGTTACTAGGATATATGTTTTTGTTACAGGCCTCCGATGAGTCCTGTATATTTTTGCAGGAAGGAAAAGACACACGTGAGCCGTGATCTGTGATCTGTTGGCAGGCAGGCTCTGGTCTGAGCATGCGCTGCTTCTCAGCAGATCACCACACCCAGCGCTCACCTTGACCCAGACACCCTCTGCTGTCCTAATATCGCAATTACACTTACAACAACAGGCCTGAAACAGGTGTATTATAGATAAGCTGAGACCTTCTTCTTAATAAAAAAAACAAATTAAATCACATTTGTGATCCTACATTTGTAGGCATCACACACTCCCCTACAAAAAGAAAAATGGCTCCTGACGCAAACGCAAAACATGCTGATCATTAGCACTTAACGGGTGCACATCAGTTGGTCATAATACACAGGTACAGTATAGGGTATGGGAATGTACGGTAGTGATTGGATTGGATAAATGATTGGAGCAGGGTAGGATGGGAAAAAGTTTGGCTGTACATTGTAAAATGCCAGATCAGGTAAGATCCTGACATCTGTACTGCTGACTTTAGGATGTGTATGAATAGAAGGCTGACCGAGTGCATTATATGTAAGTAATGGGGCTGGTCGTCGTTCTCTTGTGGAGCGTCTTAGTATTGGTTCATTTGTGACAGGATCAGCTACAGGGGGCATCTGTTCTGAGGAAGGAAATTTATTCTCATTCCCTGGACATGACACTCCAGTGACTTCAGTTTCCTCCATTCCTTCATCCCTCTCCTGTCCATTGTCCATGTCTGCTTCCATATCTTGGGGATAAACTTGTCCTAATCCCAACTCTCTTGTCTCCTCTGCCCGTCCTCTCTCAGGCAGTTGTCTCTGGTCCATCATGGGTAATCCACGGTTCACTAGCTGGTTTAACCCTACAGATGCTGGATTCTTTGAGGGAGTACAGGACAGGTCACTGTTCGGTTGAGCATTGTCCCTGGTCCTACTTCTCAGATCATACCTTAACTCATAATAAGTAGGACTGTCCTCCTCATCAGAGCAAGGTTCACTGGTGTGTTGATACTCTCTGTCTTTTTGGGTTGATCTTGTTCTTTTTCTCATTACCACTGATGATTTGAGTTCCTTTTTGGTTTCAGGCAGCTCCACAGGAAGCTCATTAACCAGATGCAGCAGGTTACGATGTAAAACCCTTGGTTTACTTCCACTGGTCTCAGAGACTAGTTTATACACTGGGCTGTCATTAATCTGCTCTTTCACAACATAGATGTTGTTTTCCCAGTACGACCTTAGCTTCCCAGGACCACCCCTTTCAGACAGGTTACGTACTAACACCCGATCCCCTGGCTGCAGTATTACTCCCTTTAGCTGTTGGTCATAATACTTCTTACCACGAGCGCTTGACTTCTTGCTGTTCTCTGATGCAATCCTGTAGGCCTCAGTCATCCGTTCTGCCCATTTCTCTGCGTAGCCTCTTGCTGTTTGCGGTCCATCACTTGAAGCCATCTGAAATAATATATCAACAGGCAATCACGGGTGTCGGCCAAACATTAGAAAGAAGGGAGAATACCCTGTCGCCTCATGACGTGTACAATTGTACACGTGGATGATCTGGGGGAGGTGATCTTTCCACTTCTCCTTTTTCTCATCACCCAGCGTCCTCAACATTTGCAACACTGTGCGATTAAAGCGCTCAGCGGGGTTGCCCTGTGGATGATACGGGGTTGTGCATGAACATCCAACTCCTGTCAGTTGTTGTAATGTCCTGAAGAGTTCTTTCTCAAACTCACGCCCTTGATCGTGATGAAGCCTCAGCGGATACCCAAATCTAGGAATGAAGTCACTAAAGATTCAGTCAGCTGCAGTTCTGCCACTCTTGTTACGGGTTGGATATGCTTGTGCATATCTGGTAAAGTGGTCTACCACCACCAAGATGTACTGGTACCCTCCTCTACTTGGCTCTAAATGCAGATAATCAATAGAAACAAGCTCCATGGGAGAGCTGGTTGTTATACTTGACATTGGAGCTCTAACATGTGTCACAGGTTTTTTCTGTTTGATACATGGACACTGACGTGTGACATACACTTCAATATCTCGCCTCATGTAGGGCCAGTAGAATCTTTGTCTGACCAAGTTAAGAACTCTCTCAGTTCCAACATGACCCATATTGTCGTGCAAGTGCTTCAGGACAAGAGATCGGTAACTGCTTGGCAACACCAGCTGTCGTCTTTCTGCTGTTTTACGGTATAAAACCCCATTTTCAACATACAGTTTTGTCCATTCATGCAACATTTTTCTTGTCGTGCTTTTCACACTTCTTTTTACATCCTCTGTGAGTTTTTGGTTGGACTCTTTCATTCTCAGGATATCACCAATCACGGGATCTGTTCTTTGAGCGCTCTTTAGTTCAGCCAAGTCAGTAGATGGGATCAAATCTCTGCTCTGCGGTTCAAGCTGGTCACCTTGGGCAAGAGTCAGGGTGGCAACCCATGGAATATCCTCATGCTTGCCTGCGCCACAGCCTTCCCATACTGCATTGACTGCTTATCTGGAGAGCTCATCTGTACATACTGCCACATATTTGTCAACATCAAGGGGCCGTCTTGACAACGTGTCAGCATCGACATTTACTTTACCAGGTCTGTAGCGTATGTCAAACCTAAAGTCTGACAGGTCACCCACCCACCTGTAACCGACCGCATTTAACTTAGCAGTACTCATGACGTAAGTTAAGGGGTTATTGTCTGTGTAGATGGTAAAATGTGGGGCGTAAAACAAATAATCCCTGAATTTCTCACAGACAGCCCACTTGAGAGCAAGAAATTCTAACTTGCCTGAGTGAAGGCGATAATTCCTTTCAGCTGGGGTAAGTGTTCTCGTGCCATAACCTATCACTCAGAGTTTCCCATTCTGCCTCTGGTAGAGGACAGCACCCAACCCCATATCTGAGGCATCTGTGTGAAGTACGAAAGGCAGTTCGAAGTCTGGATATGCAAGAACAGGGGGGTTTGCCAACATGTCAATCAGCTTACACAAAGCCTCCTGGTGTTCATCAGTCCATACAACAGGTGTTTTGGATGGTAGCTGTGCTCCTTTTTTCTTTGGACCAGGCTTTTCCTTGCATTGCTCCTCCTCTGTTTTCTTGGGTTTCAAGTGTGCATAAATGGGTTTAGCGATCCTTGAAAAATCTTGCACATAAGAGCGATAGTAACTCAAAAAACCAGTAATTCTCCTCACATTACTGTAGACTGTAGCTGGTGTTTCACTCTTTTGGGCATACACTGCTTCGAGGTCTTTTGGATCAATGCGCACACCCTCAGCGGAAACTAAACGACCCACATATCTCACCTCCCTCCTAAAGAAGTCACATTTGGTGGGACGGAGTTTAACTCCATGACTCTGCAGGGCTTTCAAGACTTTTCTCACCCCTTCCACATGATCCTCAAATGTCTTTGCATAACATAAAATGTCGTCTAAATATGGGATACAGCACTCGTCCCTAAGAGGTGTCAGCATTTCTTCCATGCTGCGTTGAAATGAGGCAGGTGCGTTGGTCAAGCCGAATGGTATTCGCACCCATTCGTAGAGACCCCAGGGGGTGATGAAAGCAGTCAGATGGCGGGACCCTTCAGCGATAAACCCCTGGTGGTATGCTTTCCCCTGATCTAGGATAGAGAACCAGCTATAACCTCCCAAGGTGTCAATGAGGTCCTGTATTTGGGGCAAGGGATGACGGTCTGGGACTGTGCGTTGGTTAAGGAGACGATAATCAATGCACAGTCTGAGAGACCCGTCTTTCTTTCTGACACAGACTATGGAAGCAGAGTAGGGAGATCGAGACTTCACAATCTACCCTCTTACTAACAGGTCTTCAATATACTCCTTGACCTCTTTATAAATGGGTTTAGGAATAGAACTATAGGATCTTTGAATTGGAGTGCTATCTGTGAGTGTTATTGTCATTTCCAAACTCGGGATGCACCCCATGTCATTTTCATCATGAGCAAATGCACCTGCTTCCTCCTTCAACATTTTCTTTACAACTGAGGTAAGAGTATATGTAATCAAAACAACTTTCTGCATCACCACGTATAATGCTTGAAGGATCAAGATCAGGTACCAGTCTGATGTCTGTAGCAACTTGGAAGAGTTCCTCTGTAGTCAGCTGCTGAAGACTCTGCTTGATCTTCCAAGTCAGTTTTTTCCTTTCGACCTCCGTCATCTTGTGTTCGTTGGCCAGCGACTCCTCACAGCGCAGTCAGTTAAACAAGCAGCACGTCACTCTTCCAGCCAGGGTCTCTTCAGCATCCACGTCTGTTGTTCACCCTCACCTGTGATGTCAGCCTTCGGTTCGTTGGTTATTGGACCAGCATCTGCTCCGTTGGCGTGCCAGTCCCCGTACGGGCCACCAAAATTATTTTACAGGCCTCCGATGAGTCCTGTATATTTTTGCAGGAAGGAAAAGACACGCGTGAGCTGTGATCTGTTGGCAGGCAGGCTCTGGTCTGAGCATGCTCTGCTTCTCAGCAGATCACCACACCCAGCGCTCACCTTGACCCAGACGCCCTCTGCTGTCCTAATATCGCAATTACACTTACAACAACAGGCCTAAAACAGGTGTATTATAGATAAGCTGAGACCTTCTTCTTAATAAAAAAAAAAAACAAATTAAATCACATTTGTGATCCTACATTTGTAGGCGTCACATTTTACTGTTTGTATTAATTACAGGTGTCAAACTCTGGTCCTTGACAGGATGCTGTCCAGGGCAAAGATGAAGTAAACATTTGAAACATTTTCCATGGCTTTTTTGTAGAAGAATGTGCATTTGTGGAACAAAATTTGTACTCTAATTAGTTGATTGTTAATATGTTAGCCTTGCAAAACATTACAAATGTAATTTATTAAGATGTATGTAAAGTGTTCTCTACTCTCAAGCTTGCTTCTATTTGCAAATAAAGCACTAAACTTTGACATGTGTACTCTTCTGAACTGATTTTCAGCTTATTTTTTAAAGAGTGTCAGTTTGAATAAATAATTGATAGTTTAAATCAATGGCAACCTCATAGTTTGCATCAACATCTATAGTGCATAAGGACTGACTATTATTGAGTATTATTTATCTTTTTGTACTAAATAAAAAAAAACAAAAACAAAAATCTCTCACCTACACAGTCTCCATGTCAAACTTCGGTTCCATTATTGATTATTTCTCTTTTTTCACTTTCGCTATAAGAATTCCTCTAAACATGAGAATGAGAATTCCTCTTTCATGCTCAAATATATTCTTATACTTTTTTATTTTTTTAATTGCATCAAGGTTTAAAGATGAAAAAAAAATGTTACAAGCACTTTGTCTGGTGTCAAAGAAAATTGTCTCTTAAAATGACTATAGTCCCAAATGTCACCTTTAAGCCCTCCTAACGCTGCCCCACTACAAGCAGCAGCAGAAATACAACAAAAAGAAAAGGTCAGATAATTATTGAATATGATCGACTTCCCCATTTGTCAAGCGGATGTTCCAGCAGATAACATAATGTACATGTCAGAGAGAGATACTGGGAGATCCATGGCCTCGGAGGAAGAGGAGGAGAGACACGCAGAGTGCAGAGCCGACAGTGATGTAGATGCATCAACCTTTGTGAGAGGAGAGCTGTAGATAGGAGAGAGAACACAGGTGTAATAGATTTCTGGTGTCTATATTTCATGTTGAAAATTGGCTGGTACATCCAAGCAGTTTGATCTATGAGGGCCGTCGTCTTAAGAAAAAACCTTAGTAAATGTGTAATTTCTCCCTTGATGGAACACAGGCAAAAGGCTATTCTTCTTATTCCTCCCTCTCTCGTTCTCTTTCGCCCTCCTTTCTCTATGGTTGTTTCCACACTCCTTCCATTCTCCTCTCTTCATGCTCCTTGATGTCTCCATTTCATTACTGGCCCTCCATCTATCAACTTTTCCTGTGTGTCCCCCCCACCTCTTTTTTTTTTTTTTTAGAAGGAGGGACTCTTTCTCATGGCTTTTGGAAGGAGTTGCCGCAGTTATGTAGGTGCTACTTGCTCCATGTTCACATCAAACCTGTAAACCTGTATAAGATATCCACATGTGTCTTTGTTTGCACACAGATATACACACACATGCATTCACTTGCTGTTTTATGTACGTGCTCTGGAGTCACTGTGCTGTGTCTGTGTGACCTGCTCTGACCTCTGCTCAGTCAGTAGAGAAGCTGTGTCCCGTGCAGACTTGTGAACAGTGAATAGAGACAGAGCAGCAGCATTATCAGATGTGCAGATGGGAAAAAAGAAAGAAAGAAATGTTGAAAATAAATGGGCCATAGCTGAACGGTGCCGCACTACTGATGTGTAAAAGATAAAGAAGGTCTCAGCATTGATCTACGAGCATGACAGCAACGTAGAGAGAGGTGCAAAGAAAGGAAGGCTAAAGAAAGAAAGTCACACAAGAAGACAGAGGCAGATAGAAATTAGAATACATCACACTGAAGAGGTGGGAGCATTTAACAGCTGTAGACCCATATGAAGTACTTTTATACAATTTATTCTAAAAAAGTAGATTAAAATATAAATTAGTGACAGAAAAAACATTTGATAGAACAATTGAAGCTTTTATCTTACCATTTTGAGTTTATTCAAATCTTTTTTGAACATGGGGTTTGCTCATAAAATTCAGTCACATTTAAAAAAAAAATCAAATTTTTACTGCTTGGACCACACAGAAAAAACATAAAAAAAAAAAAATTAAAAAAATTAAAAAAAAAGTCAGATTAAAAGAGTAATAAGTAAAGCCATTAAAAGGTAACACTGAACACAGCAAATGCAGACCAGAGCAGGACTAAATATTTTCAGAAGTGAATGATAAATGAAGAAAAGCCATCACAGATCGCATTAGAATGAAGCGGCTGCTGCTGGTTGGTGGCGAACGTGCCGCTAATAATGTGAGATCAGTTGTCTCTATCAGCGGTGGGCAGGGCAGGCCTTTTAATCATGGTCTAAGGGGTGCAGAGCCTCTCTATCATCATTGAACTGTGTCCAGGGCTAATTGTAGCTATATTTCACTGTCCCTGTGGCCTGCACACTGCAACGATCTGCTGGCCTGCAACAGAATCACACACACACACACACAGACACACACACACACACACACACAAACACAAGCACATCCAACCTCCACATACAGTGCTTAAAGACAAAAAGGAGAGAAACAGTTATATCTATTCAATAGGCTTTTTAAATATGTAAAAATTGCTCTGACAAACCATTTTTATTCCCAGAGGTTTTTTGACTGTTTTTCCTAAAAGTATACATGCATCCATTATTACAAGGAAGCAAAGACTCAAACTCATAACTGTAAATATTTTAAACAGAAAACAAATCTAAGTAATTTATTTTATGTGAAATTATGAAAAACCAAGCAAACGTATCAGTTTTAAGGTTATACATATTCATGTGAGGATACAATACAGACAAGTGTAATCTTCAAAAGGTCTTAAAATGGGGTAAAAGCAACCACAAATAAAGAACAACTCATGGCCTGAAAGACAATATTTTGATCT
Source organism: Telmatherina bonti (assembly GCF_933228915.1). Taxonomy (NCBI): domain Eukaryota; kingdom Metazoa; phylum Chordata; class Actinopteri; order Atheriniformes; family Telmatherinidae; genus Telmatherina; species Telmatherina bonti. The sequence goes on along the minus strand of NC_136625.1, from coordinate 28,973,897 downwards.
ATTTAACCAAAAACCAAAAGTGAGTGAATTACAAAGTTTATGTACTCTACAGGCATTAGTTAGTATGCTAAATATAAAGGTTTCTGACAGCACAACACATACCAACTGTGGAGCACGGTGGTGGAAGACTAGTGATTTGGGCTTGTACATATTATTTTTACAAAATTGCTGACAAACACTTTCTGCTTGTTTTTTCTCAAGGAATGTTTTGCAGTTTGCAGTTGTGAGTATTTTCAGCTAATAGCTCTTAATACATCCAACTGAAAGTGGATGTAGACAAGTGAAATAGACCTAGAAAACCGGTCTGTCACAAATAAACACCCAATTATTCCACAGTCCAACCCCCATGAATGAAAACCTTTTGGAAAATTTATGCTTCCTTAGAAGGTATCGTCACTATGAATAATGTGTTTTTACTTTCTAACACTAGGTTTAAAATACTTTCTCACTCAAACACACAAATGTTTACTTGCTCACCCGCCCTTTCCAAAATCAATCCATCTTTTTTCTTTGCCTTTCCCTCACCTCGACATCAGAGGGTCACCTCTGCTGCAGAAACTTTTAATTAAAGTTAGAGCTCCGGCAACTGGACAGCTGAAAGAGGAGGGGGATGGATGAATGGATGGACGCCGCTGTACGTGTACCTCTGAGCCAATCTTTTCCTTTCTCCTTCTCTATTCATCTAATAATTTTCTTCCTTCACTCTGTCAGCACTGGAAGCAATTTCCATGAATTTGACTTAATGGACAGGGTTGTGTCCCTAATATGCAACAATGGATTGACACTCAGACTGAAAGTGCTTCCCTTTGCCCCGAACCTCAGTATATGTGTACCACAATTATTTATATGCGGAAACACACACACATATACAACTTCTCTTCCATCAGTGATCTTGAAGAGTTGTTTGTGTAAACCAAACCACATTTGTTGGAACGTATACATCTCAATTTGAATTAAATTGAACTGCACTTTTTCAAAAATGATTGCATTGCAGTCGAACCCATTGAACAAAAATGAAAAAAAAAAATTAAATACAAAAAAATCATTTGACAAACTATTGTGGGTGCATAATGGATAAAAATGCGGTTGCCATGGATGCAACAGAGCCATGTCATTAATGTCCTTTTTGTAGTGTGGGAACATGTAATTGCACTTATCTTTCCATAATCACTCATGGCTTTTTGTTGTGGTTACTGTGCATGCATACATGCTGCATGTGAACACATTGTATGTGCATTTGAGAGTGCATTAAGTCTCTCCCTGTTTCCCTGCAGTGGCTCTTGTTTCAAAAACATCGTCTTCCACTTTTGCACAGCAGAGGAGCCCAACACTTAACACAGGCAGCTGATGCCACAACACTGAGCCAACATCAGCTGGCAAAGTAATTTATATTGTTTAAAAAGCCACATAACAATGTTAGCAAACAAGCTACAAGCGTGACATTAACTTGTTAGCGGGAAATGTGGGCTGTGTGGGGTCAGTGCAGACTTAATGTAAACCTTTCACCGGCATTTCATAAATCTGTTGAAAGAGTGCTTACTGTGAACATCCCACTTCTTCTGTGCTTGTGTGAAGAATGCCCATAAAAAGGGAATTAATCTAATGTTTTTAATTATTTAGCAGCTTTCTGTTCCAAAACTTGCATGAACTTAAAGCTTGTAATTTTAACAATACAAAATGCCAAAGTTGCTCTAAGAGACTAAGCGCTAAAACAACATCATAGCTTTAGAGTCTGACATGCACATAGTTATGATGCCATGTTAAGGTTTGCAAAGGACCAATTTAATCTTAGTTTAGAATGTCAGCATGCTTATGTTTTATAATTAGCGCTAGATATAAATTACAGCTGAGCCTTGTGGGGATGTTATTAGTCTTGCAGGTATCTGGTCATAAATCAAAGTGTGATGAATTAAATTTTTGACCAGATGCTAAATGAAAGGTAAAAGGGGTCAATCAGTCCACCATGTCTTCTAGAAATGACATTTCTCAAAGAATCAAAAAATTGTTTCTTGAATTGCTTTGTTATATGAATGTAATTAGTGACTGGGTGATTTTCAGTAATGATGTTAGAAAAATGCTATTGGATATGGAAGAACAGTGTCAAGAACATATTTGTCTGCTTGCGTTGCATTCTGTTTTAAGATGTCACTGAAATCCTAATAAATAAACTAGCATCACACCTAAGGAAATTGCAAAAGGAGGTTCGTATTTTGTACAACAAAAGTAGTTCAGAGTTACTGTTTTCTGCAAGTAAGTTGGTAACATCAGTTACTGCTGGTATTTGGTTGTTCAACAAACTAACAAACTAAAGTAGCGGCCAGATGTAAAATGGTGCATAGATCTTGCATTCAGACAGCAGCTTCTGTGTTGCAGTCTGTTGGTGCAGCCTTTGCTTCATTATTTGGAGTTCATGCCAAACCATTAAAAACATTCATTACCATTGGAGAATGCAGATGAATTCATGTCATGTTGTTATTAGTATGTATTTTTTAGTTTTGAGCATACACACAATGTCCTGGCTGTTAGAGGTTGGCACCCTGCTTTACCTTTACCTAACTCTTGACACTTAGTGGTATATAACCAATGTGCCATGCCAAAAGCTTAAACATTGTGTAACTGACCAGAAATAGTGGCCTGGTGATGTTCATCATGCACACTGCTATAACATTGTGGTCAGGGCCCCTCAACCCTGGTCCTGGAGAGCTGGTGTTCTGCAGGTTTTCCAAGTGTCCCTGCTGGAACACACCTGACTCGGATTCAGACAAGCTCTTCACATGGCTGCTAAATACACAATGATTTAAATCAGGTGTGTTGCAGCAGGGACACATGGAAAGCTTTCAGGACACCGGTCATCCAGGACCAGGATTGAGGAACCCTGATCATCAAAGTGTTGGTGTTTCTGCTAAATCTCTGCGCTAATGCACATGATTGTTACTTTCAGACCAACGCTGCAAACCCCTAGAGATGTACACAAGTTCAAATAAATGACATAGTCTGTGTTTCCAGTCTGATGGTATGATGCATTGCTTCTTTGCTTTCCTTTTCAGTTTAACAGATTCTTCAGAGAGAATTAAAAACACATCTCTGTAAAGTTACCAAAAAATCTTACAGCTATTGAAACTGAGGGGAATGAGTATATTTATGTTACTGACAACCAAACAGAAACAGGAAGAAAAAACCCAAAAACAAAATAAAACCAAACAAAACATGGGTAAAACAGAGGAAAAGAAAAAAAACAGAGCCTGTATGACTTAGTCACAAAAGACTAAGCAGATCAGCGCCCTTGGTTCCTCGCTCGAAGTATTCAGCGGAGAGATAGATGGAGGCAATCCTTCCTTCCCATCAACAACCTCATTAGTCCCTTTCAGCTATAAAGCTGTCCCTTCAGGCCACGGTGTCATAACTCACTTTAGAGCATTGATTTTAATCACAGCAAATGTAAACATACGTATTATCAATATCAATGCGCAAAATAACGCTGTAATATGCAATTACCGAGCGGCATTGATTTTTCTCCCCTCTCCCCTTTTTTGCTGCTTTTCCTCTCCACCCCTGCTCTTCTCCCTACTTCAGTGTAATCATGGGATTGGCCTGCTTTGAAATGATTTAATAAGGTTGTTATATCTAAATATATGTAGCAGGCAGTCTGTGGCTGAATATTACAGGGAAGATTTTCATAAATTTCAATAGCGGGTGCGAGGGTGTAGCCTGGAGGGAGGTGAAACCAGGAATTAGCAGGAGGACTTCATTGTGATGAACAGGACACACAGCAGCCACTGCAAACAGTTCATCTTCTTTGCCGCATGTTTCCCTTTCCAGTGAGTGCCAGTATGTTGTTTTTGTTTTGTTTTTTTACTTTGTTTAGTTTGTTGCTTTCTGTTACTGCAATAAATGATCAAATTGATACACTCATAAATAAATTTTAGCCTCAAAGTGGCATAAAAAAAAATTTCTTTTTGACAAGGCTTTAAATTAACAGTTTTTAAAAAATATATATATTTTATTGAATTTTTGCACTTATTTTGGTAATGATGATTATATATTTTCCTGTTTGTATCATTTACTGTGTGTAGTTATTGCCTTGCATTAATGGTTTCTTTGATTATTTACAACATGTTGGGTTGCCTTATATTTGAAGCGCATGTTCTTGTGTGCTTAATTATGTCAAAAAGCAAAGTTAATTGTTTTTGGTTTAAATAGCTCAAAGTGTAACATGGATAGGCATTAATTGTGGATTTATTTGCTTTCAAAGCAGAAATCTTATTCCTGTTTTCAATACTTTACTGTTAGCACCCTGTTGTGGCTGTATTGATCATTATCTATGTTTGTTAACAAATCTGCAAAACTGTGTTCTCACTTTATTTACCATCTCAGTGTGATCATCATTTATGATAAGGTGAAATAAAATTAATTTTAACTTGAAACCATTCTGCATTTAATCCAGCCCATTTATATGAACTGTCATGCTTTTTCAGACATTCACAAGTTGTAAAAAACACCATAATCCTTTCCTAAACCAAACCATATAGTTGGGGTTTTGTGGACCTAATCTAGAAGCAAGTAAATGCAAAAGTATACATGGAGTGAAAAAGAAAGAAAAAAGTATCTGGAGAAGAGTAGGTGCAAATCAATTACAAAAAAAAAGAAAATTAAAAAAAAGTTGAGAAACTATCAATATGTCTATCAGGAATTGAAGTAAAACGAAAAGCGAAAGGGGAATTTGCGTTCCAGAACAAATACATAACTTTTTTTTTCTTTTTTTTTTTTGGGAGTTATAAACAGTAACTGTATGGCCTAAGGCTAATGCTATAGAGCTGAAGAAGCCTCTGTATGAACACACTTCATTATTTAGCGCCACATTGATGTCCATGTGCATGTTTTTGGTTTATAGGGACACCCTAATTTTAGGGCCATCTTAGACCTTATTCCATGCACACGGAACTCACTAATCACTGATGTATTCCTGTTCCAGCACACCTGGCTTCCTTAAAACGGATCTAGCAGCAAATGAAGTTCTGGACAATGAGTGATTAGTTTGAATCAGGTGTGTTGGAGCAGGAATACATGGAAAACCTGCAGGATTGTGACCCTCAAGTACCGATTTTAAGCACCCCTGCCTGGCCTAAAGCAACTATGCAGCATCCCTTTCACAATGAGCTGACAATCACCATTTTCTCATGGCAGAACTGCAACTAACCTTGAAAGTCCAGAACCCAGCACACAACCTGAGCCTGAAACATACGGATTTCATTTCACATGTTAAATCATGCTAATGTTTTTTTTCTTTCAAATTAAAAGTATTTTGAAGGAGTTCCATCTATTTGATGACAAAACAGATGAACAAAGGAGACAAGAAACTCTCTGAAAACGATGCTCACATGCTTTCCACATTCCCCTCACATGGATTCTGATGACACAGACTGGACCAACACTGGATCAATCTGTCTCCATTTGTCACACTGTGACTGCCACCATATATGGGAATCTGTTAGAAGTGTGTATGGGTGCTTTTTTTCAGTCTTCTGAACTGTAAATATACCCTTAGACAGGTGTATTGAGGACATGGTCCCCATTCTACATGACTGCCCTAACTGAAAGCCTGATTGTTATCTGTCTTTACATGAAACTAGGAGGAAAAAACGGAGAGACAAAAGCATGTGACATCAAAACTGACAGGAAAGAAGAGATGGGAAGGAGAGAAAATGGAGTAAAATCAAATCCAATAAAGATCAGAAAACAAAAGTGTAAGAGAAAAGGAGTTAAGACGGGACGAAATAAAGGTTGGTAACCATAGATACTGAGGAAGAAAATGGCTTTTGAATCATTTTGCCTGGAAAACAATATGGTCCCGCATAGGTGGTAGGTGCTAAAGAAATAAAGAGGCTAGCAGAATAAATGATTTACTACATCACAGACACAGTTTTTATATGACCAATACATCTCTGCCTCGCTCAGAGAACAATCCTGCACTTATGCAACGTGCCTAATCCATAACCATAACGGCAGCGTGGCAGCATAGACTTTTGCATCGAGACATTTGCTCCATATGATAATGCTCCTTGTAGCACTCATATAACTCTGTCTGCTGATCCCTTACTCATAAACAGATGTTCATGTCACACCTTTAGCATTTTATAAAGTAAAAAAAACCACATGGCGCAAAGTCACACCATTTCTTTTTAGGCATCCACATCCTCTCATTATGAATCACAAGCTTATTAGTTTTTAATTTGTGCATATGGCCTGAGTATTAAAAATGTAAACAATAATTAACTATTCAATGACAAATGACATTTAATATTTTTCTCTTCTCTTCTCTTCTCTTCTTTTCTCTTTTCTTCTCTTCTCTTCTCTTCTCTTCTCTTCTCTTCTCTTCTCTTCTCTTTTCTTCTCTTCTCTCTCAGCTGTTATATCTGCCACACTTTGTTCGCTGGTTTCATTTGGAACAGTTCTAATGAGGACAAACTGCTCCCCGGTTGAGCCACAATGGCTGTGCTCACTCTGAGAAGAACTAAAATGGCTGAATGGAAATGAGAGGGGCAGAGGAGGTCAGCCCTCAGCATCAATTCTTATATTACACACACACATACACACACACTCACACAAATGACTTTAGCACATTGAGGTGTCATAGACGCATAATGGTGACAGCAGCCTCCTCGCTAACCATTTCTCTCCTCTAATATCATCATTTGAATCTTCTTTTTCTCGCTCTCTCTTTCGCTTCCTCTCCGTTTCTCATCTCTTAATATTATCATCTGAATAGCCTGCAAGTGATGGGATGTTAGAGCAGGGATCAAATTCAGGAAAATGTATAAGGAAAAGCAAAATAAGTGTCACATTGGTATCAGCATCCTCATGGCAAAGGTTTGCAAATGGTTTATTTGTGACTTTTTTATTTGGTTTATTGTGTAAAATTGATGAGTTTAGTTCACATTGTGAAATATAATCGGAAACAAAATAAGATTAAAACCTTTATGACTGCTTTCAGAATTATTTTTGATCGTTTCTAAACATATATTTTGCAGGATGGATGGAGTCAAAGAAATTAATAAAGTTGAATTAATATACTTAACATTGCTTGTTTGCCTGTTAAAGCAAATATGTCATCAGCCAATCACATGACAGCAACTTAGTGCATTTATTTGTGTAGACGCAGGCAAGACAACTCTAAAGGAGCCTCAGAATGAGTAAAAAGGGGTGTTTTAGTTACATTTGCTTGGTTGTTAGTGCCATCCAAGCTCATTTGAGTATTCCAGAAAATCCTAATTAACTGGGATTTCACTCTAAGGTTGAAAGAAACTGGTTTGAAAATTGGTGAAAAAAAAATAAAAAATACAGAGAGCAGCAGTTGTATGGACTGAAAGATCTTATTGCAATAAAAACCTCCCACAAACAACAGAACAAAGGAACATCTTTTACAGCCAAGGTATGCACATGAGAATACCTGAGCACACAACACATCCAAGCTTGCAGCAGAGGAGCTACAGTAGCAGAAGACCACACAAAGTGCCTCTTCTGCCAGCTAAGAACTGGAAACTGAGGCTACAATTCACACAGGATTAGCAAAACTGAACAGTTAGTAGATTAGAAAAACACAGCCTGCTCTCATGAGTCTGTGTTTCAGCTCCAACATTCAGCATGTAAGGTCAGAATTTAGTATAAGCAACATGAAAACATGAGCTCAGTCGGTCTTGTACCAACAATTCAGACAGCTGCTGGTGTGTTATGGTGTGAGAGATGTTTTCTCATTATTGAGTTTGGTTTTAACACCACAGTCTCTATCTGGAATGTCACTGGAGAGCATCCATCATCCATCCATCATCCATCCATCTATCCATCCATCCATCCATCCGTCCATCATCCATCCATCTGTCCATCCATCCATCCCTCCATCCGTCCATCCATCCATCCCTCCATCCGTCCATCATCCATCCATCTATCCATCCATCCTTCCATTCAGACAGCCAGCCAGACAGCCAGACAGTCGTACCTAACAACTCATTAGGTAACTCTCTTGGCATTAATAAGTTTTGCATATGTAAGTTGGCAGAGACATCCATCCCCTGCATCCCTGAGTAGAAAGCTCTTCTTGATCTTTTACACTTTCGCAATCTATTTTCATAAACTTACTAATTTGCTTCAATTGTTTATTATTAGTCAGATGGTTAAAATGACATTTCTCTGGCTGGGACAAACTAAAAACACATTATTATTTGTGCCTTTCCATGGTTTAAGTCTCAAACATTCCTGAATTTTAATTTGCACCTGTGTCGAGAGAAGATGGAACTGCAGAGCCGCAGAGAGAGATGTTGCTGAAACATTTTGTAATCATCCTGACTGCTGCACTTTCATTTTCAGATGTTTTGGAAGTTTAAAAAGTGCTATTCCAAACATCTATTGTGCACTGAGTTTGAAAAGGGTTTTGGAACAAGTTGAGCACTTATCTAGTCTAAAACCCCCTTATGAATAACACCCTAACACTTTCACATGATCTTTGATTAATAATACACATTACTTTCCATTGCTATATATATATATATATATATATATATATATATATATATATATATATATATATATATATATATATATATATATATATATATATATATATATATATATATATATATATATATATATATATATATATATATAGTGGTAATACACACAATAAATAATAATATATAATATACATGGCTTTCTAAACATATCAGCCTTTATCAGCCTCATATATTTTAAGTATATCATCATTTATCTTTTGTTTCAGATTTTCTGTTAAGACAACTGCTGAATTATGGCAGCATGGCCCATACTTGGACATATGTTCAACTTTATGTCTTGTCTGTGGTTTTATCCTAACTACCTGTATGCTGCTGCCCTCTTGGCCTTGTCTCTTTTGGAAAAGACATCTTTGGTCTCAGTGGGACAAACCTGGTTAAATACAGGCTATTAATGAAAATGGTGTGTTTTATGTAAAACACTGAATTATTTTTTACCTGAAATGTATAAACAAACTTGTTCTGCTGAAAACTACTTTGTCAAGAATATTTGGTTAAACTAGTCAGTTTAATCATTTAAAATAATATCAGACTGATATGGACACTTGTACCAGGATGTGTTGTTCTTCCAATTATTTATTCATAATCTTAATCTAATCTCACTCATCCAGTTGTACAATTTCTTTACATAATGGTTAGCAGACCACTAAGTGGTTTTTTATTTTTTATTTTTATTTTTTTTTTGTTTAACGGACATCAATGTTCTGTTCCAGATATTATTCCATTTTCATTAATAGACTTCAGCTAGTTCATCTACCTTCAACAGCTGTGCCCCTGCAAAACTGCATCTTATACTTTCTGATATTCTGTTGTCTTGCTCGTATTTTTGTATATTAATAACTTTAAAGTACTAACAACCTATTTTTTTTTATTTTTAAACTCTGTTGCTGGCAAACCGCGACATTTCAGTACAAATCTGACACTTATGCATGTTTTCAGATGAATCTTCCACCTCCCACAATGCACAAATCTCCAACCTGACGGATGCTGTGATAAAGAAGAATGGAGGGAGGATCTTCATGTAAAATTCACTTAGCTGCCATATTTTTTCCTCCGGGACAAGATTAATTGCGTTATAACTTGTTTCATGTTGGGGTGGAGGGTGTATATAGAAAAGTAGGAGTATCTGCCAATGCAAGCTAAAGCCCCTTCCTCCTTCCCAACTCTCTCTCCACTCCCCTCCTCTATGTGGCGACCATCTCTTAATACATCCTGAGAAATTGAGGTTAAGAGGGGATATCCGGGGGGTTATCTGGCATCGCTGTGCTCGGCGTGGGGAGATTGATGGTCTTAAGAGGCTGGGGTGCTGTGGTCATATTCATATGGTAATTCCTCCCCATTGTCCCTGCGGAAAACCATGGCTTTCTTTAATCTGTGAGGGAGGCCTGCTCTCACTCTCTCTGTTGAAACGAAGCCCAGCATCACTTTATCATCTGCACAGATGCTATGATGACGATGGGTGCCTGGTGACGTGTGGATGGATATATCAGAGGAACCTGTTATGTGTGTGTGTAAATGAAAAGGAGAATAGGTGGCAGAATTGTAACCAGAACAATGGTGGGAGGAGAGGGGCACAGCAAATGTAATGATAACTTCATACTGGATATTATTTCAAACAGTCCACCTCCTGGAAAAGATCACTATGAACAATTTCACCCCCCTCCATTCCAATTGTGAGAAATCAATCCTGTGCGATAAAGGTATTTTGGTTTTACAGTTGTAAATCCATCTATTCAAACATCAGGGATTGTGTGAATACATTAGAGATTTGATATTCTTATCTAACAGCCTTTATTTACACACAGTCATTTTAGGTAGGTTTCTTGCTGGAGATTGGGATGATAATAGTTCATATGTTTCTGTTGCTTCCGTCAGATGAATGAGCAACAAAAAATAACACAGATCCCTGCCCATTACTTCAAAAGAAACAAACAAAATATGCTCTGAATTTTATGAACAGTTTAGGTAAAAATGCACACAGTATGCAGTCAACTTATGGTGGATCTATACCTTCATGTGGTGAATCTATACAAGTGGACAAAGATCTTCCATAATAAATGACTTATCTATATACTTGGTGGATCTATATATCCAGTGCATGCCTGGTCGATAGCAATGAATCTCAGCTCTGAGGATAGACAACCAGCTATCTGGGTGCAAATGCTCATTATTATATTCAGAAGTCAGGGACAGAAGCCCAAACAGAAGACAGTGTCATATCTTTGGTGGGTTTTCCCTTAAAGAACTATTAATTCATTATCTAAATCCACTTATCTCTTAGAGGGTCTCCGAGTATCTTGGAAATAGATCTTGTAACCAATTGAGAAATTATTCAGAAGATGCAACTGAGCTGCAATTCATACAAAGAAGGTCTGGCTTGATTCTAATGTCTGAAAGTTCAAGACCAACATGTTCTTCCATCTTGGTGGATTCAAGATAAACAGAGAATAATGTCCAATCTGCTTTACAGGGGTGCCCAGCTCTGGTCCTTGAGGGCCACTATCCTGCGGGTTTTCTGTGCATCCCTGCTCCAAAATGTTTGACTCAAAAGAATAAGTCATTATGCAGAACTTCATTGGCTGTTGGATCCATTTACTGGAAGCTAGGTGTGTTGAAACAGGGATATATCAAAAACCTGCGGAACAGTGGCCCTTAAGGACTGACTTTAGGCATCCTGGCTTCACACGTATCAGTGCATGTTCATGTATGTTTCTATAATAAGCATGACTGTGTTGCAGGTAAAACCAGGTCTCATTAAGAACATTTCTCTTTACAGTAGTATTTCCATGTTGGAAACTTAACATCTCCACTAGATGTTGAATAATTTGGCAAAGATTTTTTATTATGAAATGTACTTCATTGCTATTTCAAATTTAAACATGAGGTATCTCCAAATGGAACTGAGTAGGTTTTTATTTCTTGTGTAAACATAACCAAGTCTTCTAAATGTTTAATAGAGTAAGCTGCTGCAATAGAACAAAAAAGGTCCCAATACAGACCAGAACCTCTTTGGTGTTGTTGTATAAATGTGTATGAATGTTTAGTGATGTCGGAGAAACCATTGATGCTGACTGGCTGCCACATTTCCATCAGTGTGCTCCAGGGCTGTGACTATACATACTGCGAACCACCACCAAGTGTGAATGAATAATGGATTCACTTTAGGTGCCTTGAAGGGCTATATATATATATATATATATATATATATATAAAATTATTATCATTATGGTAAATGGACTTGTCCTTACATAGCACTTTTCCAGATCATGTTGACCACTCAAAGGGCTTTACACTGCCTGTCTTTTACCCATATATCCCAATGCAGGGTTCATTGTCTTCCCCAAAGACACTTAGACTGACTACATGCCTGGAAGCAATCTGACAACCTTCTGGATGGAGGATGAATGCTCTCCTTCCTGACCCATAGCCACTCTGAGGAGGTCATATTTTAGCTGGCATTTGTCTATTTGTGTGTTTGTTTGCCTGCATGTTAGCGATTTTACTCAAAAACGTCTGTATAGATCTTCAAGTTTTCTTAAAATTTTAAACTCTTTTTTTTTTCTGTGCATGAATCTTGGTATAACTTAACTGATAACTGATGAGATATGTTTGAAGAGCCTTACTTTCTTCAAAGTTGCCCTTTGAACCAGACCGAGCAGCCGTATTTGACGAGATGGGAAGAAGAAGGTTGTGGCAGTCAACCTCCTAAGGATTAACATTTTTGCAAATGACAGAACATTACGTTAAAACCTTGTGGAGTGATTTATCCATTGCAAGATGAATGAGGTTTTAATAAATGTCTGTTCAAAAATGGCATTTTAGTTTAAAAATTCAGAACTAAGGAAAAAAAAGGAGTGTTAAAGGATAGAACTTGCCAAGAAAAAAAACCACAGCTTTGATTAAGTTAGACTGCAGAGACTTTCTCTCCACTGTCCTGATCATCTTCACTTACCGGCCATTGACTTCCTGTAGTCTGCTATTGCTGTACAAACGTTTCTTCTCATCAGCCCTATCACATCCACATACACACTAACACCACCTTCTCTTCTTAATCAATACCCATATTAATCATGCAAAATATCTACGTGACAAACCAGTTATTAATCTTCACCATCAAGTCCAATACAGTGATAATGAATTTAGTGGAAATGCTGTGAACTCCATCCGTTCATTAACTGCTGAAGGCTGCTGTAATGACTGCTCAATGTCACCAGGATACTCCACTGTTATTGGCAAATTGATGACAGCGAGAGCACACACACCCAAACATACACACATACATACAAGGCATGTTTACAAAGAATATAAACATGTGAAGATAATGATAAACAAATAGAAATGGACAAATAAAAATATTGTTTCTTATAGTTACCTATACTACTTTCTGTTCTTTCTCCAGCTTTCCTTTTCTTCTTATTGATGTCTTTGCTCCTCGCTCCAATCAACAGCAGAGGATATCAGATCAGATCGCAGCAGGATGATGGATCAGGAAATCATTTACTGGGACTGGCCCACTCTTCTAAACCACAGGAACATATTTTCAAAATGATAGCTTGAAGAAATCATGAGCTCTCCATTCTACACCATTACTCCACTGCCTGCACTGAATAGACCAGGAAACTTTGGAACTCTGTTTTTCTTTCAGAAGAAAACATTTTTATAAATCACAGATTAAATTTACTTCACATGCCATGAACTTGACCTCTCAAAAGGGAAATACTAGTTTTCTTAAACACTTAAATCTGTTTCAGTAGTCATATTGTTGTGTTTGGCTTTTGTGTTTACACGCAATTCAAAAATGCTGGAAGCTAAAAAAGACAGAAATGTTTAATCAAGACTAATGGGGAAGATTATGTGACAGGTAAGGGTGTCAGGATTGGGTATAAAGAGAGCAGACATCAAAGCCTTTGTTGTTCCAAACAAGGGTGGGATAAGGATGCTACTTTGTGTCAAATCTGATCAGAAAATAATCAGCAATGTCAAAGATGCTTTAAAATGTCTTTGTCTATCTAACTATTGTCAGTTTGTCTATTTTTACACTTTTGCACTTCATTTAGAAATGTATCTGGAAATGAGTTACACAAACCTATTTTGTGTAAGGTAGTGAAATAAGTAGTTATCTGCTCTGATAATATGGTCACAAATAAGTAAATAGTGAAGAGGGCTGCAGCCGGTTTTAGCATTAGTTGAACATTCTGAAGTACAGTTCAGTGTAGTAGTGACACAGGAGCTGTGAATTTTGTAAAGAATGAAAGGTTTGATTCAGGATGTGTCCAAACCATTGGACAAAACTATTCAAAAGTCCAAACCCAAAGGGGTGTCTTTTAAAAACATAGCTAAACCATTTTCCAAAAGTTCCTAAAAGAGACATATTTCTGCCTTTTATTATGTAAAAAATATTAAAATGATTTGAGACATAATTATTCAAACATTTTGAATAAAATATTTACATTTAGTTATTTAACCAAATATTTTGTGATAATTCATTATTGGGAACTAACTGTCATTTTAAAGTAAAAAAAAAAAAAAAAAAAAAAAAGCATATATACATAATAGTTTTATCTTTCATGCAACACTATGCCACCACACTGTGACATGGTGATCACAAAAGCATCTTCAAACTTGACTAAAACAAGGAAGTTTAAATTCCTCTTTAATTCCGAATTAAAGTTAATTCTGTTTCAAACTGACGAAAAATGACCATGTGAACACCTAATTCCCAATGTAAGTCAATTCGGAATTAAACTTAGTTCTGACTAAGTGGTTGGTTTATTCGCATTTTATTTCTGATCTAGTTAATTCCTTTCGTTCTGCGCATGCTCCTTACCTTGTCCCATCCCGATGAAGTCACGATGACGCACATATTCTGTGCGTTGTTTTACCTCCCGTGTTTATAGTTTATTTTCCTTCTCCTTCTCAGTTGCTTAAAAAAATGATATAGTATGCTTGTGTCGAGCATGGGCTTCAAAATTATAATGAAAATAGCGGTGAAACTGGTATCTTTTATGTAATTTTCCAAGTTACGACTGAAAAGATAAGAAGCACGTAGCAAGTATTGTTTATTACCAGTAGACATAAATACGTCACGCACGCCCCCTGTCCAATCAGAACCCTTCTGAACCCGCCACTCTTAAGTAGACCTCCATGTAAACCTCCATTTGGAATTATCATTTCCATGTAAACTCATAGTAGAATACTGTTAATTCCTAATTATTCAATCCCGAATTACATATTCTGGCTGAAAAAACATCATGTGACCGTACCCAATGTCAAGTTTGCTTCTGAAGTGTTCATACAGGACTCACCAAACTCATTTAACAATTGCAAACATCCATATTGGTTCGGTAATGTTCACATTAACGTCATCATAGTAGGTTTTCTATGTGTTCCTTCAACTTTTTATTTTTGCAACAATAAATTTGTGAACAAGCTTAATTTTACAGAATTTTGATGAATCATGTCACACAGACTAGGTAGCTCTGTATGTGGGTCAGCGTTTAGTATTTCTGCCCTCCATGTTGTATGATGCCAACTATGTTCGCCTGTCTTCAAATTTGCATACAAATGAACATCTAAACGGGCTCAATGACATAATTGACTCGCAATTAGAAATTTTCTTGAGCTGGTCACTTTGCACTGGCCAGACCAAGCACACAATATGAAGAACGACACACACACACACATACACGTGAGAGAAAAATGGCTGCTATTTTGCATATTAATGAGAGTCATTAGCTGTCGCTTGGCAATGGCTGACAAGGGGACTTATTTATGCCCTGGCCCTTGATGCCTGACTGGGGAAAAAGTGTCCACTTCAGCGACCAGCGCTAATTGTTTCTGAGCATGTTGTCCGGCTGATGATCATCATCATCATGGGAAATTAGGCCTGCTTCAAAAAGACGACTTGGCTGACGTTGAGCATGGCCTATTATGATAACTCTGTGTAAGCTTTTAACTTCTGCTGCTTTACAAGAGCCAAGCTTTTAACTTGGACCCATTAAGGACCTTGTATCTTGCTGTTTTACTTCGTATTACAACCACTGAATTCCAAAAAAAAATTGGAAGTTGAGCCAGGATAGCAAGTCATTATGGTAATATTTTCATAAATTAAAAACAGGGAGCTGAATAGCTTTAGGTCCAACTTTGGAGCATTGTGATGACATCATAACTTCTTTGAAAGGGTCAGAAAGTTATTCAATCAGAACTAATCAGATATTTGTTTTTTTTTGTTTTTGTTTTTTTCCAGGTAATGCTTGGTGGCACAAACTGGCTCTGTTTCCGTAACCCAGACAAAGAATTGCTGGTGTCTAAACCTAAAGACACACTTTTGTGACTAAAGCTAATGAAGTGCCAAACCTAGCCAAAGATGGTGAAAAAAAAGAACCAAAAAGTGGACCATTTTGTTTTTTATGCTTCCTCCAGTGAACAAGAGAACCAGTGTGCCCAGAACAATATGACAAAATGTATGTAATCATCTCAAATGAACTGCCTTTTATTAGCATAGTTTCCATTATGGAGGCAGTTCATAGAAATTTTGGTTTGCATATGATGGACTGTCAGATAACAACTAAACAGCAGTGCTCTCCATGATTCATCTACGACTGACTACCTGTGTACAGTGTACCCTGCCTCTCACCCAATGATTTCTGGGATAGACTCTAGCTTCCTGTGATGCTGAATTGGACTAAGCAATTAGGAAAATGAATGATAGAATGAATGGATGGATGGTATAGAAAATGAATTAATCTTTTTTTTTTTTTTTTTTTTATAAACATGGGATGAAAAACTCATGAAGACAAGCTACCACTATGGATTATACTTCTGTCTCGGCACAATCACACCAGAGTGTCTGGGGGACTCTGTTCAATGAGGCCGGAAATTCAAAAATCATTTGGTTTGGTTGTCTTTTACACTGCACTTTACTCAAACAGACTAAGCCACCACAACTATGTCATGCAGTAACAACTCTCTAGTTTCTAGGGGCGGAATTCCTCAAAAACCACTGACTAAGAAAAAAAGGACCGACTCATTGATTGGCCAGGAGCAAACTGGTTCATTCACCTCGAGTAAACAATGGAGAAACAATAAATTTATACGATGCTGGGGTTTCTGTTTTTACTGTGATGCTAAAACTTGTGATTTTCGCTGGAATCTGCCCTGCAAGAGGAGCAGGTGAACCATCGAGCTATCCAGTGTGAATGCACATTCACACTGCTCCAGATGGATTGAAATATCCATGTAAGCAGACCAGAGGTCATTTAAAGGAGGCCAAACTGCGCCAGTATGAATGCCTCCTTAGTTTCATCTTCACTTTTTCAAAGTTTGGAACAGCAGGAAAACACAACCTAAAAAAAAACCTCCATGGTGGGAAATAGTCAAATGAACACAAACCTTGTGATATATACAAGTTAAAAGTTTTAGTTAAAGTAAAAGCCATGGATCCTAAATTGAGGCAACCATACGATAAAACCAAAATCATGATGACGAAATGAAATTTAAAGCTTGTGACAGCTAACTAAACACATTAATTCCTTAACTATGAGCAGAGGTGAAGAGCTGTCACTAAAGATGGTGCAAAATGAATAGCTGGTTATGGAAAAGTAAAGCAAAAAGTAATGTTAATCATCAATTTTAACTAATCATCACTGTAAGTGGATTTGAAAGTGTTTTCTCAATAACAATAAATGTATGACAGCAGAAACATGCAAAAGTGATATATAAGTTGTTTGTATTTCATTCAACCCCAGCATGCTTGATTTGTTATGAATTGTTATGGCAATAATGTATGTTGCTGCAAGAAGACTAAACCTTTTCTGTAGAGTCCAGTCTCTTGTAAATGGAAACATTGTGGTCTTCGCTGTCATAAATGTAGTTTTTCTGAATGAAGCTGAGATGAGGTTAAATGACACCACAGCCTTCTGTCTGAATGACTGAATGTCATTTCTTTAATGAATTAATGAAGCTTTAATATTATGTAACTCATGTCTGATAAGGCTTAATTGGTTTTGCCGAGATGTAAAAGAATAAAATGTCAATATTTCTTTTTGCCATTTGGGCTTTTGACTTGCATTTTTCACGGTCAATGCAAGGCAAGTGTAGAACATGTTTCATGTACACAACAATTCAAAGTGCTATACAGAAAAACATCAGAAACATTTCAAGTGTTGTAAAGAGAAGACAGCACAGATAGAAAAAATCACAATAAAGTAATAAATTAAATTAAAATAATTAAAAACACTCTAACATCTCTCAGTTTGGTGGCTGAATGTGTTGTTTTGTGCGGTAATTCTCCCACTGGTGCTTTTCAGTAGTATTTATGACTAACTAGAATGGACCAGGCAACATATAAATACTTTTGACATGTCTCCTGTGTGAACTTCTGTACTCACATTGGCTAACAGTGTTGGGTAAATTTGCACATGACAAGCCCCACAAGAATCTTAAAATTTGCATGATCAAATAAACAGATTTGTTTAAACTTTGCCTTAGTTTTACCTATCCTACACTATAAAAAATGTGACTATACGAAGCTTCATACAGTCTAAAGTGTATGTGAATCGCAAATATTATGTACACACTGTTGCTCTTTGTCCCATTTTTACCGGCACAGTGTGTCTAATGAGTAGTGAGTATCATTAATGGGAAAATGATCAATGTGCATCTGAATCGAGTTCCTTCAACAGACTGATTAAAGCATTAGTAGCCCTTTACAACATGCTAAATTAAACCAAGACTAATGTGCCCTTGCTGTGCACCATGTCATGTGAAAATACAAAGGCAGAACAGGGGTCAAGGTGGACCTTGGAGAAAAGTTGGGGACATCTAATACTGTGTTCAGTCATTAAAGGCAGACTAAATGGGGGTCCAAAAGGGGTGTGGGTGCAATCTTACAATTTGAAGTTTAGACAATGACATTTCTAAAAAAAAATGTTCAGTGTAAACTTATCTTTAATTGATGTACCTCAGATGCCCGAGAACACAAGAATGCACCATTCAACATAATCAGAACACGCACCATGCCCTCATAATTTATCAGGAATATTCTATATTAATCCTTAAACATCATTAGCCACTTTTCTTTGATCATAATATGGCATTCATAGTATTAGATTAAAATTTCTTATGGTTCGCAGCATGTGCAGCGTTGGTGAGGACTCAAACACAGGCTAAAGAGGAAGAAGGCAGACCGGCGCAGGAATAAGGGTTCTGATCAAAACAACTGAATGAAAAGTGAGGACACACAAGTAACATGACACATACATGATGTAACAAGACATGAAATTAACTGGGGAAAAGGAACTCAAACCAAGTGGTATAAATACACTGAAAACAAGAAACAGGTGAAGTGAGTTCAGTCTAACCAGGTGAACTACTGACAGGAAGTAGAAAGCAAAACTGAGCACAAAGCCAATGAAATAAGACAAGACAGAACTCAAATAGAATAAACTAACAAAACCCAAATCCACAGACCACAATAATATGTCAATTTGGATTGTTTCCATTTTATGAAAAGTATGTAATAATGATATAATCCGATATAATGACTATGCCACTGTAATCCACAATGCTAAAGACAGACTGGTAAAACTTTAATTCAGTTCAAGGCAACATTTTCCACCGTTATTAGTGAAATTGGTTATATACTAATTTAGCGTTCTTCTTTTTTTAAATAAAGATGACAGTAAGATAACCCATGTATTTATTATAAAGTTAATTATTAACAGGAATCTTGACTTGTAACTTTTTGCAGGTCATTTGCATGTGCGACCCATCTTCCCAGGTCTGTGCTCTGCTTGTCCCCATTTATAAAAACTTTTTAAGACCCATCCCTGCAACTCTTAATTGAAAAGAGAGATTTGTTAAATTTCAGTGCAAAAATGTGTTGTATAATTAAAACATGTTTTAAAGGTAATTATAATATATTACAGAAAAAGCACTGCGCTGTATTTATTTGCAACCAAATGGTGCTAAAATTATTCATTAACTCATTAACTGATGAATAAGCTGACTGCATATTATTCTATCTATTTATTTTGTCATTTTTCATCAACAAGTCATGCCAAACATTTCCTCCTTTTCAACCTGCTACTGAACTGAGCATTCTGGTAAAATTCAGTCGTTGACGTTGTAATAATTGATCTGACAACCTGAGTAATTAGAAAGCGGCCGTTTCGATTCTTTTTACTATTAACTATCTCATATTCAACAAGTCTACACATTGTAAACAAAAATGGAATACCAAATACATGAGAGAAACACAAAATTGGCTAATCTTGTTATAATAATAATTGTCGCTGACGTTTTCTTGACCGAGTCTTACTTGCTACCGCTTCACTGTGTAGGTTTCTAGTCTGTTTTACTGAAAAGGTCTCTTTTCTTCTGTTGCTCTGAGCTGGAGTACCAGGCAATTCCACAGCAACCCAGAGATGAGGAGTGTGACAACAAAGAGGTGGATGACAAGGAGGTTTTAGTGCACACACACACACAAACACCCACCAGTGTGCGGCAGTTATGGTCTCGACAGCTTTAGCACCCCCATATTGTAAACAGAAGGGTGGTGACCGCCTTCTTGTGCTTGTTAACATCATCTCCGTCATTGAGCAGACGCCATGCTGTCAGCCGCTCGCTGTGCCCCGACATAATCAACATTAACCATGACACACACACACACACAACACATTGCACTTTTGTACAACAATACAGTTAAATCACACACACACATTCCCACAAGCAAATGTCTTTGTGAGTCGCAGTGATTAAAATCTTTGCACTCACCATGGAAAAGTGCAGATATATGTGGAAGTTTGTACACGCATTTCTGCAACACACACACACGAAAGCATATCCTGGCAGCGCTGCATGCAATCAGTATTATCCGTGTGAGCTCTTTAATGGGCACCTCATAAAACAGATGACGGCTCTGCTACCAAGAACATCCACAGGGGAGAAAGACCTGAGCTAACACACACACACACACACAAAGGATAAAGAAACATTACGTATTATTAAACATGAAAGCAGTGTGTGAACGCAGACAACTATAAAACTGATTTGTTAGATTTACTGATCGACTTTCTCGGTTTTTCCCTGCATATTCACCGCTGTTGCATTGACTCAGCACTGAGTCATGGAGCAAAATATCAACATAAGCAGAAATAATGGGCAAAAACTGCAAAAGTAATCCTCATGTTGCCATAAACTAACACTGAGTTTCTGTAATAGTATGCTGGAATTATAAAAATGAGGACAGGGCAAAGTTTAAACAGAAATTTGAGCCATCGTGGACATCAAAGCTTCGCCGAACAGACATTCAAGGCATCAGTGGTGAATTTGGCTTCACATCACCCCACAAACAAAAAAGGAGCAAAAACAGGGACAGAAAACCACCAACAACCGGTGCTGCACTTCAAGGTTCAGTCAAGCTGAAGATGCTATCAGTTAAAGCTGCTGCGATGCCACCTGGTGTGTATCTGCTTGTGTGTGTGTGTGTGTGTGTGTGTGTGTGTGTGTGTGTGAGTGAGTGTGGTCACTGAGACATAAAAAGGGAGTATGCCACCCATGTCAGATATGTTGCCCTTTTTGCTAAGAGCTCAAGAGGCCACAGAGGCTAAGTACCATAGCTGCCCCCACTTCTGCCACCTTTATGCACACACACACACACACACACACACACACACACACACATCGAGGCATGCATGGGGCTCACACAGCGATGGTCCGTCTGTATGTCTCAAGCCAGCTAGCGGCTACACATTCACCACGACTGCCAGTGCATTTGACCTTTCCTGTCCGAGCCTAATCGGATTGTGTCCTGCTTTATGAAATCAGACGCTAAAGGTCAGCAGGCTGTTTAACATGGGATGGAGGCCCTGAGCTATGGAATTTGCCTAGGCGGTAAATTACCTTTATTATGTTTGGCCCGTGTGGTTCTATAGCCTCCCACAGGCCGTGGGGATCTGGGTGTGGTGACACATAGAGACAAGCTTCACGGCTGCAGTTTTCCTCCAAAGCCCCCAGGAAAGTCTTCACTCCAGGATAAAAAACAAACTCTACATGACTTATGGTATTACTGATTGGCTGGGAAATGTCCAGTTAACCAACACAGTCAATGGCCCTTCAATGGTTGTTAAAAAGAATAATTACATTTAATTTATTAAAACTGTACGTTTTGTGCTTGGACACACAGAGTGAAGAAGCTGACAGAAAACATAACACGATGTGAACCCCCCCCCCCATCATCCTGGATGCTGGACGACGCCTATCTTGGTGGAAGACATCTTTTTCTGTTAGACACCCACACATACACATACACACAAATATCATCTGTGATATGTTGTGCTGACCCTTTTTAACCAATGTTCCTGTCAAGCAGGAAGACTTCGCCTGGTTGTCATGTAGCCCTTTGATCCATCATGAAAGCCAGTTCCTGATACCTTACCCCCTTCATACCTACTGATCGTCACTCACATGACATGTTCTCTCCCTCACACGGGTCATGTGTATACACACACACACACACACACACACACACACACATATATATATATATATATATATATATATATATATATATATATATATATATATATATATATATATATATATATATATATATATATATATATATATATATGTGTGTGTGTGTGTGTGTGTGTGTGTGTGTGTGTGTGTATACACATGACCCTGCAAAAGTAATCCTCATGTTGCCATAAACTAACACTGAGTTTCTGTAATAGTATGCTGGAATTATAAAAATGAGGACATAACACGATGTGAAACCCCCCCCCCCCCCATCATATATATATATATATATATATATATATATATATATATATATATATATATATATATATATATATATATATATGTGTGTGTGTGTGTGTGTGTGTATACACATGACCCGTGTGAGGGAGAGAACATGTCATGTGAGTGACGATCAGTAGGTATGAAGGGGGTAAGGGATCAGGAACTGGCTTTCATGATGGATCAAAGGGCTACATGACAACCAGGCGAAGTCTTCCTGCTTGACAGGAACATTGGTTAAAAAGGGTCAGCACAACATATCACAGATGATATTTGTGTGTATGTGTATGGCACAAGGGAGAGAACATGTCATGTGAGTGACGATCAGTAGGTATGATATGATATATTTATATATATATATATATATATATATATATATATACATATATATATATATATATATATATATATATATATATATATATATATATATATATATATATATATATATATATATATATATATATATATATATATATGTGTGTGTGTGTGTGTGTGTGTGTTTGTATATATAGCTGTGAAAATATATCTGTGTGTGTGGAAACATGTTTGTGTCACTAATGGAAAGAGAGAAGCTGTATTCAGGTTGACATCTGTCCTGCTCCTGGCTACAGACAGAATGATGATAGAGATTAAACTGATACATGCAGACAACAAAGAGAAAACCTTGCCGAGGCCTTTTATGTGCTGCGAGTGTTATCAAATAGATCAGATGATGATGAACATTACCTAAGACAACAGCTGTTGTATGAAAAATTGTAACCCCGTGTGTTAATTGTTGCTTTTAATATAATATTTTTTCTCATCATCAATTTATTTATTTATAAAGCGTTTAAACACCAGCCGAGGATGCTAACTTTTACCACAAATCTTTTCATATCTAATGCGTAGTTCGTTATATTAGCCACATTAATCAGTTACAGTCATAAAAGTTGTCTCTAATATCCACTTTGCCCTTCGTAACAGTATCATGGCAGAGTCAAAAAGACAAAAGAGGCTGATTTCTTCAAAAAAGAAAAGAGAAGAAAAGATTCTAATAGAATCTTAACTCATCTCTCGCTAAAAGCCTCCTCCAGAGACAATTACAGGTAAAAAATGGACATTGCCTATTTCAAACTGAACACACACACATTCATAACCCCTTAAACCAATTGTAAAAATGTCTCCTTCTCGGGATGAGCTGCAAATGTTTTCAGACTAATACCATTTCCCTCATCAATCGGACGCTAATGACTGCGAGGTCTCAGAGCTGATGTGAGGGAAAGGTCGGTGGCACATAACTTTCTCTGAAGCACAATGTCTGCAAACTCTGGGGAGGGATGTTTTATTGTAAAAGTGAAACCTATATATGGTTTACATATGTGATTCCCCAATGCAGGAATCTTTAGTCAGTTCCTACTAATTTACCGTCTGATCTCGAGAACAAAGAGCAAGCATTGTAATTGGTGACGTCATCGAGTGGAAACAAAGCCGTTAATTGGAGTTGATGGCATGCACTGTCATGGGAATAGAAGAAAATTAAAATAATCTTATATTAACCCAAAACATAACATAGGCATCAATTTTATAGTCAGTTTTGTCTTTTGCTTCAATTTGAAGTGTACAGTCGGATGCCTTGAAGATCAATAATTGGATGAATCTTCCAGGACTTCTGGACCACCCCCTGAGATGCACATTAAGAGCCATTGTAAAGTCCTTTCTATTTATAATAATTTGTGACATTATTATTAGATGTGTGTGTCTCATATGCAGGCCTATGCGTCATGTGTTGGAAGAGCACTTCTGATGCATCAAGGCTTAACTCAAATGTCACTCAGGTAGAGGCTTTATTAGTCTGAATCTGGTCTGAAAATAATCTGAATCAGATTTTTTTTTTTGCTTTAAATAAATTGTGGGAAGTACTTGTGTGTTGTCAGTGTGTTACCTGTAGGAGCAAACATCAGAGCACTGTCCTAGAGTATAGGAGAGGATTCCCAACAAATCAGCTAAGCTAATGGCTAATCAGACCAGGGTCACCTGTTGAGGAAAGATTTCAACATCTAAATTAAGGGAGTTAAATTTAAAGGACTTTTCAGTTGTTACAGAAAACGATTATAACTGCACTGTGGTTTCTTGTCTATGTTGTAATTTTTTTTCTCAAAGGAAGAAAGGACATGTTGCAACATGCATTGTGTTGCAAGGACCCAGACCTGAAGCAAAAGTGGAAAAATGTAAAGATACAGAGCAGTCGCATTCTTCCACATCATAAATAACATCTGGCTCTCCAAATGAACCCATAAGAACCCAGCATGACTTTTGTGGTTGTGAAGGCCTGCCATCTTAGTTTTGTTTGTGGTCATTGGTGATTAGAGGAGAATGTACTGCACCTGCAGAGGTGGGAGTGGCTTCACTTATAAAGCCTGCTTTTGCCAAACTCACTGCCTCTTCCTCCTACTAGGCAGCATTTCTCTCCATATCACGGTAATTATGATTTGTTAAGTTTTTGGGTTGCATTTTTTGTACAACATTGCACACACTGTGCTTATCCCGTGCTTGTTTTCTAAATGTTTTACTTTCCTGATAGGATTTATAATGTGGTCTGGGTGACTGGACTGCCCTTTTTGTTATTTTTGCACCGCGGTCAGAGCAGTTGTCTCGGGTACATTTCCATGACTAATGGATGAGTCACTAGTTTTCTGGTTGCTTAGCCTAGTCGTCGGGTTTTGTGTTTAAAACACCCGCCACATTTGCAAAGACTAGGGTCGAGTTTATGTAGTTAGGGTTTGGGGTAGGCAGATAAATAATGGAAAGTCTGCTCACACAGTGTATGTGGTCTTTGCCAGCAGCATGAGGGAAGCTTATTATTTGTGACAAATTGTGTGAAAGTTTATTCAAGCCCAGTAAAGGAACGCTTGCTAATGTGATGGATAATGTGTAGAAGTTCATGGAAAACCCAAGTGGGGATTTGTTGAAGGCTCTCAAATAAGAAAAGTTGCTTGAACTGGCAGAGCATTTTAAGATTGTTTCATTACAAGATTGTTTTGAAGGGTCTTTTGCCATATTAAAACACTTTTCATGAAACAGGGTGTGTTGTTGGTTGAAGATGTTTCTGATGTCATGGCCTCAGGGGAAATAGGACGATGTGACTCTACCGATGGCTCCTTTTTAAGGGGTTATTCTTACTTTTGAACAGCAAAAGGAACTGTTGACGTTACAGCAACATCGCTCTGTGGAGCTTGAAGGATGCTCCTTGAACTGGAAAGGTTAAGGTCACAGACCCGTCTGCGTGAGGCAGAATTAAAACAAAAGGGAGTCAAACATTGGAAAAGAGTTATGACCATCTACTTTATTTACAAAACTTCACCAAAAATAAACTCATAACAGAGTCTGGACGTGTTAAATCTCGGTAGTGAAAGGTTGTTAATGGTTGTGGCAGTGTGTGCAATGTTGTGCAAAAACGCACCCCAAAAACTTAACAAATCGTAATTACTGTGATGTGGAGCGAAATGCTGCCCAGCAAGAGGAAGAGAAAGTGAGTCTGCCAAAAGCAGGCTTTATAAGCGAAGGCACTCTTACTTCTGCAGGTGCAGTTCACTCTCCCCTAATCGGCGGCCATGACAGTGGTACAAACAAACTTTGCTCAAAATCCTCTGGGACACAATCTCATCTTTGTCTTTTGCCCCTTGATGGACACCAGAAAGCAGAAGACTAAACTATAATATTTTACAAATCACACAGTAATAAATAGTAATTATCCCTAAACGATTATGGTACTTTTTATTTTATAATTTTTAAATACATAAATATTTTTTTGAATTGTGTGTCTCTCAACATTTTTTCATGGGTTGCGTTTTTATGGGTTAAGAGTGCTCTGACAGGAGCACACCTTTGAACATCAACCTTGTCTGTATATTAAATTCAAGTAAGACACTGTGCTTATTAGATTATATAAACAATTCTACATGCTGTTCTTAAGCCTGGTTACTGATCAATGTGTCAGTTTGATTGATATCTTCAGTTTGGATCAGTTTTATTGGATTGTCAATCATTAAATATCAATGTGGACAAATATATTGTTACACCTCTTCACTGTAAGAAATAACCATGGGCAAGACAGCCTAAACACCCATTTTGCTTTTGCCCAACATACACATGAGGAATGTTGTAAAAGGTCAGCAACCAGAATCTATTCAGCTGAACAAGAACAGTGTAGATTTACCTCTCCCTAATGAAGGGGGGAAAAAAAGAAAAAAACAAACTGTAAGTGCAGCAGTCATGAGATGAGATTAAAAAATCAAAGTAAAAACACCGGCTCTTGGCAATACTGTAACACTACTGTAACACATCTTTGCAACATGCGAAAGCAGAAGCAGCACGTGTGAAGTGTACCAAGTTTGGAAAAACACACTCATTATATTAATCCACTCGTAAAACCATAATACTCAAAGTTGGATTATAGAAAGCTAATTTACACATTAAACACTCCGGCCTTGTTAAGCTTAGACTCTGTTATCATATAAAGTCCACCACTTAAGCCTGCAACATAAATACAACCGCAGCAGGCTGTGGAGTTAAGACACTTGAGAGTGCGCGTTGCTTCCATCAAAAACTAACTCGAGTAGCTTTGATAATTATATGAGGGTGTAAAATATTTAACAGGATGTTGGGAGAGGTGTTTGGAAGAGCTCAAACTGGCATCGGCTTCATCCAGAATAATAATAATTACAAACTGCTGACTGCTCTCTCTGTAACTGTGTTGCACTTATTCTGCTTTGGCTCGATCTCTCTGTGGCTCTCTTCAGGCACGTCTCTATCTGCACCTTTCTATTTGCATCCGTCTCCCTCTCTGCAGTGAGGGGAGGGCGGCGAAGGGAAGGGGATGATTTAAGGTAATGAGAGGAGTAAAACATCATTAGTGCAAATTAACTTTTGTCAGCCGAGGTGATCTCGGTGGGGGCGCTTCTGCCACCGGTAGAAGCTCAAATAATGGCAATTTATGCATTAACGTGTGCTACAGTGTGTGTGTGCGTATGTCTGTGTGTGTGTGTGTGTATGCATGTGTCTCGTGATGGCCACCAAGGACATATTCAGTCTTAAAGGACGAGTCTAATCTTTGGAAAAGCTCTCTCTTCTCAGACAACCTTAATGTTTTCCTGACAGATATGCTAAATACAACAGTTGGGATATAAATGTGAGAGTGGCTTTACTGCTGACTGCTCCCTCCCGGGGTTTGCACTCAAGTGTTTTGTAAGTTATTTCACAGAAATCCATTAAGCACCCTTAAAGTTAACTTCTATTACAGGATCAGTCGAAGCTGCATATCCACATCTTCTTAGTTGATGTAAAATCTGGTGTCTCTTTATTGTCTGCTTGACATTAGCAGAACACACAACTGAACTGAAACTGGGATTTAATGCTCCTTACTACATGGCTCCATCTCAATACTTTTTGTGGGTAGAAACTTGCGATCTTGGGTGCAGGCATCTACCTACACTGTTTTCAAGGCTTATCGTAGTCATCTGAAATGTTTCAGGTCCGTGTCGCTTTCTGTCTCCACCTTTTTGTTTCCCTTGCAGCTGCAGCAGATGGAGGCATGGTCATGTTTAATGCATGTGGTTTGTGTTGCACTCACCACTGGAGAATGGGCTCCAGTCCATTAATTAGTAACAAACGGCCGCTGGAAACACGACAGGCCTGGCACAGGTCAACCAGCTCCAAGGTCTGGAATGATGTGGACATTGATGTCTGCCCTGGGCCATCAACTGTCTGAAGCTTGGCCTCACACAGACTCTTGACTGATTCACAATGGTCACAAAAAAGGGCACATCCTGCCTTGAATAACTTATTTGGATAGTCAGTGAAGGTAATTGCTTGTGGCTTAAAAAGACAAAGAGCACGATGACCGCCTCCACCAAAACCAGAAATTGTGACGTCAATAACTCTGATTCTGTCTTGCGAATTACCTATGAATTAGTCACACGGCAGGATGAGGAACATGTACGATCTGCGATTAATAATTGTCAGCATTTCAAAATCCTACATGACAAGGACTGAAATTACAGTGAAATGTTGTTATTTCTATAACAACATTTTGTACTTGCAAAGCATATGGAAACAAAGCTCCATCCATGAATAGCAGTTTACACACAAGCGCTAGAGATCTTCTGGAGAGAGGGTATATTAGCTTTCTGTGAAGATTTTACAATTAGTAATTTCTTTTTAAGATGGCTGAGATAGATAAGCATTTGTGTTTGATCAGATTGTCTTAGATCAAAATCATGTTTTTAAAAAAAAAAAGTCTGTAGATGTGATAGACCTGGGGTGTCCAGCTCTGGTCTTTGATGGGCACAATCCTGCAGGTTCTTGATATATCCCTGCTCAAACACACCTGACTCTAATTAATTGGTTCATTGGCTTTTAGAGTGTATACAGCTCCTTACTTCAGCAAAAATTCCTGTGTCATCATGTTCAACATCAATGTCTGCTACAGAATCACTTTAAAAACTTTCTATATTCACCAGCATCTTGGATGACACAGGTTCTCTGCTGCTTACTGTCACGCTTACTGTTGCAGCAGTGGAAAAGGTCCCCCCCTTTATAGTTCCCCACTTCAACATGTTCAAAATATTGTAAAAGTAATTTAGACCTGTCAAGCTGTATAAAACAAATTTATGTTGCACCAAAAAAAGACGTCAGGATCAGGGGCATCTTCAGCCTTTGAGGACAACCTGGGTTTATCCTGGCTTGCCCTGGACCACATGTAAATTTATAAATTAATGGAGCCACACACACAAACACACACATACATATATATATATATATATATATATATATATATATATATATATATATATATATATATATATATATATATATATATATATTTATATATATATATATATATATATATATATACACACATTTATACACACATATATATTGCTAGTCATTTTTCTTGATTTAAATTAGGAACAAACAACACAGTAGCTAGACCATCATTCTGCTGCCATAATGCCCAAGGAGACAAGTAAAAAGACCAATAAAAACAATGAAAATGACAAAAATATTACAATGGATCATTTGTATTTATTCAGAGAAAATTTTGATTTTTTTTTTTTTAACAGAAAAATCAGTTTTGGATTGTGAAGCAAAAATCCTAATATTCAATTTTTTCAATTCGATTTCCCACCCCTAATGTTAATACTGATACAGAAAAAGTCATCAAGGAACCTCATCCATCATTGTGGTGCACTCTGCATAGATGTGTCCTCAGTTTGCTTCTCCAGCTGTTAGAGTATTTTTGCTGTCAAGTGTATCTGTGGAGAGCAAACACAACCAATCAGTCTTTGCATTCTTTTCAGAATTTCATGTGTAAATCGAGTAGTAAATAGTAAACAGAACATTTTTTTTAAAATGAGCACAATGTTTAATGGCTAGTCACTTCTGATAGATGTCATCTGCACGGTAAATTAAGCTGATGATAAACAGAGAAGTACAGGCAAAAGATTCAGGTAACATTAAAAGTGATTCAGTTTTAGATAGAACACTACTACTAACAACAGACTGATGAAAGAGATCAAAATAAAAATACAACAATGAAAATAAGAATGATCATAAGAACCATAGCAAGGACACAGGTACTTTTGAACAGCAGCTGCTTATTAAATGGGGACACATTTAATTTTTGCTGATGGGTGTCTTTGGTCCATACTGGTCTGCATAGGCTGACAGCATTTAGACAGTATTTAAAACTTAATCAATGCATTTTACTCTGTACTATTTATGTGCTAAGAAAAACTTGGTTAGAGCTTCTGCGTGGGAGAAGATTTTTTTGAGCAACTACAGCAAGATCAACAAATTTGGTTTTACCCTGAGATGCACATTACGCTTCCTAATGTTTTCAACGACTCTGTGCAAAGGATATCAGTTAATTAACCAGTAAGAATAAATTATTTTTAATCATCACTGCAGGGCTATCACGCAGAAAGTGAGAGAGGGAGATAAAATCTCGTATGTTAATCAAGCCATGATGAATTGTCCGTGTTCATACAAACACGGCCTACTCATGAGTCCCCAGTGCATTCCTCGCACACATGCACAACAGAGTGGGCGGAGCGGACAGAATTAATTCTATGAAGTGAGTTGGCAATGAGACACTGTATGTGCCGGGGGTGTGAACTGTGTGTGTGTGTGTGTGTGT